>NC_056731.1:396059771-396387271 GCF_019279795.1 Protopterus annectens
AGTTTTTAAAATACTTTTTTATCTTGTGATGTGTACAAATTTACGTAGAAGATTTCAGGTATTTGAAAATGTTTTCTATACTAACGTGGGACTTGGGCTTTCCTTTTGTTGTTAGGAGTGAGCAAAGCGGGGCAAACACTAACCTCCTAGTATGATCAGTCCATGCCCACAGTGATTACATCAGCCTCTTACATCATCTAACTCCACCCTGGATTTCGTGGCACCACCCCCCCTCTCAGCAGATTGATTCGTTTCCATCCCATCTATTTATCCCTCTTGTGCACTGACTTCACCACCTGGAACATAAAGAGAGGAAGAATTTAAAAAGTAGAGCCCTGACTTCACCACATGGAACCCGAAGAGAGGAAGAATCTGAACAGAAGAGATCTCGCTAACTGTTAGACCCAGGAAAATGTTTGCTAGAGAAAACCCCAGACTGGAGCACCACAGAATTATTCCCTGAGATCAGGGGCAATCTTTTTCTCACTGTGGATACCCCATAGCAACCAGGTATAGATGTTTTAGCCATTTGGCCTGCATTTAACCTAATTCCTGTAAGTTACAGTACAGTGAAAGTGTTATCCCAGGGCCCCACTCCACACTACTGTATTCTTTACACTGCAGGCACAGTTTGCCTATGCTCAAAGTTGATCTAAGATACTTATTAAAGGTTTTGTACAGTCTGCAGTTCACCACTTGGTGGATTTTTATTCATGTGCACAAAAAGCCTATGCAGAAAGCTCTGCTGTCTCTAACTGTACGTAACTTTTTTCTCCTACTTGTGCACATCAACGAACTCTGTAAAATTGAACACTGTGACCAGTTTCCACTGTAAGCTATTTCTCTGGATGCATGTATTTTTCAAAAATATGGGAGTCACCTAGTGTGATTACCTCTCCCATGTATAAAAAGGGCTGTCTTCATCAGGAAGAAGAATGGGGACTGGCCACATTAGTCATGTATATGAACCTCATATGAGCAGGCATTGTAATCCTTTTTGCTAAACAAGGGAACATTAGTATTTCATAATGTATTTCAGGAAATAAGAACTCCATAAAAGTTGGCATAGCCTCTCATATTACATGTGATACAAACATTGAAATAAGGACAAGTCAGACTGGAAAAAAGTTCTGTAATAAAGCTTCCATAATTTTCTTAAAGGAATATGAGCCCCACAAAGGCAGACACAGCCTCTCATATTACATGTGGTACAAAACAGGCTAATAAAGTCTGGTGATATCTTCATAAAAGCAGGCATTTTCAACGATCAAGCTGTAAACCACTCTATTAGATGGACCTGATGAAGCTCAGGTGAATGTGTTTTCTTAAATCTAGTTCTATAGTGGTAGCTCATGGTATGTTGTCATTTGTTTGTTTGTTAAAAATAAAAGTTTTTTTAACTAAGAATGAGGTTCCAAAGTCTTCTGAGCTGGTAAACTCTCACAAGTCTTTTGGGAATATTCAAATAAGGGACTAACCTCTGAGCTTTGGGAATTCCTTGTTTTCCCATCTCCCAGATTTTCCACCAGTCAGTTCCCTGGAACCCAACATTGTCTGCAACTGTCTTTAAATAACTGACCTATTGAATGTAATGTATTAGAACAAGAACACTCATCCATCTACCTACTTAACTGAATAAACTACATGAAAATTCAACAAAGTATCTTTAGTCCTCCCACAGGGAGAACATCAAAGAGAGAGGGAGAGAGAGACAGAGTCTCATAGATCAGCTACATAAATTGATTTTATCTGGACTTATCCTTTCTGCTTTATTTCTTTCTGTGAGTTTATAAAGGAGAATAATGACCACAATGGCAAGGATCTCAAAGTTACAGAGGATCAGGAAGGCAGTTTTGTATGGTTTGTAGGAGGTATCAAATGAAAGGTCAGTATCTACAAGAACTTTTGCACCATTCAAGCATCACATTAAGTGCTGTTGGAACAAAGATAGTGTCAATGGGGTTAAGGATGATACTCCCAATTCTACTGTCATAGATTGATACATTCATAGGTAAGTACCAGGCTAGTTGCTCTTGTGGGCCATTTTAAGTCTATCCGGTTTCCCATTTGGTTATAGATTGGCCTTACCCATCACACAGTCTATAATTATATATTACCCCGAATAAGAATAACTGGGATCATACCATAGACACTTTGGGGGGACCCACGCATGGGATAAAGTGTTTAGGAGCCACCTCTGTCCATTAGTGCTACAGGGGACAGTCCTGGGGAAACTTTTCTGTTTCTCATCCATAGATCTAAGTTGGGTCTGAATATGGAAAGGGTTGAAGTTTGTTTTTGCAGATGGACAGACTGTTCCACAACAACAGTGTTCTCTGTGAGATATACCTGTAATGCCAAACTGTTCTGTTGATGTTGCAGAAGAGGTTTAGATCCCTAGATTGAGTATTTCTGATGTCATTTGACTTGCTAATGTGCAGTAAATCCATCAGAAATGAGTCAGAGAAAGCCTTACATGCCAGACAAAGGTCACCTCTTAGCAGTCTGTAGGATACTGAATATAGTGAAAGGGCTTTGAGTCAGTCCATGGAGGACATGTTGGCTAGGCCTTATATCCTTTTAGTAAGGTATCTCTCAGGATGTTCCTGTTGTGTCTGCATAGATACATTGCAAAGGGGGAATTAAATTCAATGATTGGCCTAATGACAGGCCAGCCAACTAACTGTGTATGAATGCTGCCATGTCCTTTACTTTAAACTACAGAAGTAAATCAAACCTCTCAACTGTGCAGATTTTTGCAGAATGTTCAGATTTTTGTCTCCTATTTTTGGTCTGTTACTCATAAATGTTATGATTTTCTGGCAAATTGCTGGAATGATCTGAGGGTTGAAGTCACTAAATAATGATATATATTTGTGTTTCAGACTTCATATCCTTCAGAAAAATGCACGTTAACACAAATTCCATTATTCTAGCAGCTTTCAAAGTTTATAAGAGCAATATTTAAAATCTGTCCCTATTTTTGGGCCTTTGTCCCCCCATTCTGTGAGGCTTTGTCCAGATTTTTTATGTTAAGAGGTTGAGAGGTATGAAAATAATACTGTCCAAAACTTCATTCCTGTTAATAGTGCCACTGTTCTTTGTTTCGATTCTTACCAGGGGTCTTCTCTTCTGGTTTGTTTTCCTTGCGTCAGTCCTTGCCTTATTTCATCTTTAATAACAGTATCTTTCTTTCCGTTATCATTTTTGCACAAAAAAGAGTTTTTTTTACTGCTCACAATAACATCCTATTGCAGGGGCATGCATTTAAAACCAGCTACCCCACTGGTCAAGCATACCACCAAACTGCTGTTGGCACCTTCTGGTATTCCATCTCCTTTTCCCCATTCATCTGGCTGCACCTTCTCCTTTACCTCTCCCAGCACATGATCCACCACAGTGCTCCAACTTGCTTCCTCATCTGCACTCAGCTCCCTTCAGTTCATCACCTTTATCAGTGCAGAAGTTTCCAGACCCCATTCCACTAAATGTGTAACAACAACCTCCTCTCCTAAAGAATCTGTTTATAATAATAATAGTTCTCTGGTGTTCTGGCCAATTCCCCTAGTCAGTATGAAAGCTCATCATCAGAATTTTGAGAACTGCACCATTTAAAAACTCCATCTTCAGATGATCACACTGAAAAGCTATAAATGCCAAAACTTGAAACATCAAAATTCCAGACTAATCCCCACAACAGGATCCATGTTAGCACTTGGTCCTGTGTATGCAGTGGTAGGGAGGTTTGTGTGTGTGTGTGTGTGTGTGTGTGTGTGTGTGTGTGTGTGTGTGTGTGTGTGTGTGTCTGTGTGTGTGTATGTGTGTGTGTCTGTGTGTAGTATTTTGGCTGTGTTGTATTCAGAGTTGTATTTTTTCAGCACTGTGTAGTAATCCTAGTATGAATATCACCTCATATTTCCCCTGAAAAGAAAATGTTAGCCTACTGGAACTAATCCACTCAATAGTGTAAATAAATAAATAGCTAAATAAAGACATCAACCATTTCCAGATTTGCATCATGTAAAATCTGATATGAGACAATGGGGTTACAAATAAATACAGATACGCCCAACAGTTGCCAGTGGATCTGAATGTGCGACAGGAATTGTATCCTGGAATATAGGGAGTGCTATCAATGCAGAAGTACCAGATTTCTGTAACTACATAAATGCTGATGTATTTGAGGTTAAGGAAGGTCTTTGTTCAGAGATTTTGTTGTTTACACTTTTGGGATTCAGCAGTACTACCATGATATTATTTAGACCAGAATTTGCTATGATGGGCTGTCTATCAGGTGAATTCTGACATGCAAAAGGCAATATGAAGATAGCAGACATTTTATCATGTATATAAAAACAAAGAAGTGAAAGATAAAGGCCAATCCTGACAATGCAGTTGGTCTATTATTTTATCATTTGCAGACACACACACACACACACACACACACACACACACACACACACACACACACACACACACACACACACGCACACACACACACACACACACACACACACACACACACACACACACACACACACACACACACACACACACGCACACACGCACACACACACACACACACACACACACACACACACACACACACGCACACACGTGCACACACACACACGCACACTGGATCTTCCTAGAATGACACCAGTTTATTAGGTATTTATTGAAACCAATTATTTTATTTCTGAATGTTGTCATCATTCTTCATGATGGCAGAATGCTGCTTAATGCAGGGACTTGGCCTGTTCAAAAGAGGGAGCTCAACAATGTCTCCCTACATCTCCACCAGGGTAGAATGTCTATGATCATTTACTCCAAGGTGGACAACTACAAAGTTGTAACTGTAGCTGGGTCAATCCAAGGACATGTGCCCTAGTCCATGGACCACAGAGGCAGTTTACTATCACCATATCCCTTTTTCAAACTGATAAGTATTTTGTCTGTATTAAGACATTTCTGGGATATGCTGCACATGTATGGGACCTTAAGGGAACATGCTTGCAGTACAGGTGACTCCCAGTCATTGCAGGTGTGGATACGGATATGGTGTTAGCATCTTTGCTTCTTGGTGGAGTTACACTACTAGGATACCTTGGAGGTTTAGAAGACGTTGGCAAGGATTTCTATACTACCTCAGCCTATTTAGGAGGAATATTTGGTGTTGTGACAATCTAGTGCTGTTATGATGTTGTTTGCTGACAGTGGGTGGGATGGAGAAACTAGTCTGCAATTTACATAAATCGATATACCTCTTGCAGGTGGAACCAGTATGTAGACTTCCACAGAACATCAGGTTCTAGTAGGCTAGCTAAGGATGAGGCTAAAGTAGGCTGGGACTCCATGGTGACAGGTAGTATTTTTCTTTTGGGTGGGTGATTACTATTAAAAATAGTGAATAGAATTAATACAGAGTATAGACCTAAAATCAGTGCAAACAATAATGGCTGAGGATACACAATTTGTAATCATCTTTGTTACGTCAGTAAGAGGGATCAATTTTGCATGACATTTTGTCTTTGGATTATTGGTTACACTTGTAGTTAAATGTTGGTGCTTACTATTTTGAGTCTGAGGAATATAAATTAATGTAAATTAAATTCATTTGTTTAAGGAAAGTTCCTCTACAAAAATATCCTTTGGTGGTTACTATCAAGAGCTAATGAAAAGGGAGTGTGAGGCAATGATGTGGTCAAATTAACCTGAGGTATGGAAAACATGAAAACTATGGGGCTTGAGAACATACCACAAACTAGGTGGAATGATGGTATCATTTTTCCAATACAGTAGCAAAGGTTATTTCAGTGAGTTTTTTTCTTGAAAACCATGGAATGTTTTCTCTCCCTTTCAAGTCAGATATTGGTATTTGATATCTGAGAATAACATAGGAAAAAGGGATGGCTCCACAACAAAGCTTTACGAGACTCTGCTGTTGGCAGGAAATGGTGAGGACCGGAGCCCTTGCATGTTGCGTCTGACCACATAGCCAGTTGTGAACCCATTATTATGGACTCATTTTATCCCTGATTTTATATATAATTCAATTGTGGGGTATTGTCTTGAACCCTAAATTGAAGGAATCAGGTCATGGAGAAGGAGGTGCCCCATGTCTGTAAGTTCCATCTTGAGTCTCACAATCAGAGGTATAGCTAGCTATTTTTCAACTTGATGCCAACCCTGGTCTGCCACCCCCTCCAAAAAGTAAAGTTTATACAGCACATAGAGTTCTAAAATGCTCAGCTTTGACAACAAATGCAATATCAGCATTTTATAAATGCTGGGAAGCCCTGAGGAGTGATTAAGAAAAGCAAATCATGCCCTTAATTTTCACCCAAGGTGACTTGCCCCTTCACCCCACCCTAGCTATGTTACCACACTTACTTACAGAGCATAAGATGCTTCTGAGCCTGACTGGTCTGTAATTATTGACATATGAGGAAGGACTACCCTTGTGTACTGGGGCTGCAATGTCTTCCTGCTGGATATCAGAGGTACTGCATGCTTGTAATGTTACATTAAAGGGACAATCCCAGGGATTTTTTGTTTTGATTCAGCCTTTGTTACATTTCAGGTTTGCCTTTCTGAGCATGCTCACCTTTGGCTGAGGGGGGTGGGGGAAGAGTGCCTGCAGGAAGATTCAAAGGTGTTAACCAAATTCCATCTCAAATTGCAGTTCTACTGACAACAGCTCTCCTTGTGAGCCATTCATTAGTTTAATCTGTGCATTTACCATTGAGAAAAATAACCTTTCAGACATATAATGACCGGACTACTGCTGTTGCTGCTATAGAAAGCACAGCAGTAATGCAATACTTTTACACGGGCATTATTTTGTTTCTAAAGTCAGTTTCTTGCTAGAGTACTTTGTTTATCTTTTAGTGCAGTGTAAGTCACATATTCACACAGAAGTACAATTTTTAGGCCAGCTGGTTAACGTACTGTAGGACAGATGTCACAAACTTCACTGTGGGATGGTTATTATTAGGAACTGCTAAGAGTTTGCCATTTGTTCTTTTGTATTTCCCTTCCCCCACCCTTAAACTATTAGATTAGTTGATCTAATCGCACTCTGATCCGCAGCCTTTGCAGCACTGAAATTACATCTTTAGTATGTGCTTGTTTTTGAAAAACTTGGTGGAATGATTATCCCAGTCTTGGCAGTTGTATTTTGTTTGTTTGTTTGTTTTTGTTACTTGCTTGTTGCTACATGCATTTTTCCCTTCACTGGTAATTATTTTTCATATGTTCAGAAATAGTGTTGCTTATTAGTGCATGCACTCATGCAGGCATACATTTATAAGATAGTTTCCCCCACAGTTCACAGGACAGCATTACTTTGAACATTTGCATCTTGGAAACAAACCCACTGCTTTGCAAATGTCCTAAGATTCTAGAAGAATAAAATCTTATAACATTTCAATAAGAATCATTCAGTCAGTTTTGAAATGGAATATTGTTACTGTACTAAAATTATTTTCTCATTATCTGACACCCTTCAGGAATCACACAGTAACTGTCTGTATAATACTGATTCCATTCAACTCAATTTATTTTATTTTTCTTCCCTGCACTGCGGTAAAATGTTTGGATCTTTCATTCTTTTCCTGAATATCTGACTGCAGAAGAGTTGCACTGGTTACCATTTGAAAGTTGAGGCAAATGTATTCTCTATATTTCCCTACATTTTCCTATCTGTGTGCATGAGTATGCATGCAATATGTAATCTAAGTTTATATTCATGTGGTTGTAAAACCATAGCCTTGCTATGTCTTACTGACCGCAATTCAAGGCATTCTTGAATGTCTGTCAAATTTATATATGCTGGATATGTAATAATGCATGTATTTTATTAAAACTTTGTATACAGTGCACCTAACTGTTTTAGTGGTATACTTAACTATTAATATTGGAATTCTCATATAACTTTTCTCAAACTTGCTTCTTTTGTGACTCAGATGGCTGTGTGGATGAGACCCCTTACCCTCTTATCAAGTTGGAAAATAGACAATTTAAGTAAATAAATGCATTTGTCATGTGTCATTGTGTGTTTATCATATGCATTTCTTTGGTTGTTTAAAATGTATTTGCTGTATATCTTTATGTTGTTATAGATCCACTACACACACACACACACACACACACACACACACACACACACACACACACACACACATACATACACACACACACACACACACACACACACACACACACACACACACACACACACACACACACACACACACACACACACACACAGAAACATGCGTTTGCACACAAACACATAAATCTGTCTCTGAATTTGTGTGTCTTCTTATGCATACAGATGTACCCACACCTATATGTGTGGTGTGCTGGTGGATATATACATTTATACATGCACACATTCGTACGCTGGCATGCAGGAGGTAGTTGTATGCTCCTAACAGCATTCGCGTCACTGACCCTTTATTGCTAGTTTTACAAGTAAAAGTTTTTTTTCCATTTGTTGTATGCCACTTGACAAGAATATTAAAATTGTGACTCAAACTACAGAAACTATAGACCCATAAGCTTAACCAACCTTATCTTAAGGCCATGGAACGAATCATCATGGACCCTATCAGTAAGAACATAGGTGATCTCCAAACCCTTCATTTGACACACTTTGATTTTGTCAAAGACAGATCATGCCTGTTAAACCTGGTAAACTTCTTCTAAAACATCACCAGAACCATAAATTAAGGCAAAAATGTGCATAAAACCTACCTTGACTTAGCAAAGGCCTTCGACACAGTCACACATTAGGGAATCATTGATAAACTCTCCCATTTGAATATCAACTCTTATGTTGTCAGGTGGGTTGCTAACTGGCTCACCTTCAGATCATACCCATTCAAAGTTGGGGACTTTACCTCGACCAGCAGATGTGTCATCAGTGTGATTCCACAGGGGTCAGTGCTAGACCCCTATTGTTTGGAATATACTTCTCAGAAGTTCAGACAAAAATAGACTGGCTGTGGCTGACTAACTTTGCTGATGACTGCAAATTGGGTGTAATCATTTAATCCCCAAATGATGTAAATATACTTAAAGAGGGACTTACACAAATGAATAATTGGTGCCAAAGTTGTGGACTCAAACTCAATGCTAAAAAATGCATTATCATCCCATTTGATAAAAATGATATCCTTGCAGACTATCATAAATAAGAATACCCTACATTAACAATTCAGTAGTAAGAGAATCTGTACCACAAGTTGACTGTAGCCTAAACTTTGACCACCATGTGTCTACTGTGGTAAGGAAGGCATTCTATGCTGCTCACCCCATTAGCAAAAGCATTGCCTCACGTGCGAAACAGGTCATAACCCCCCTGTACTCGACCCTCAGTAGGCCAATAATTGAGTACAGTGCTCCTTTTGTATGTACCTTACCTGGCACCTGCAGTACCTTGACAGACCTTAGACATTGCTAGCCAGGAAAATTCAGGGTCTCCAGCACACGTCATACACTGACAGACTGAAGTCACTGTCACTGTATTCAGTAGCGTACAGACTATGTAGAGGAGACTTGTGCCTGGCCTGCAGAGCAATCTCAGATCCATAACCAATCAAAATGCTGCACATCCGCAAGTCCAATGGGACAAGGGTCATCTGCTCCAGGGACCTTAACCTGGTCTGTGACATAAATAGGACCCGCTGGGGAGACAGATATGTCTCTCAGAGGTTGCCACTCCTCAGAAATAGGCTACCAATTCACATTATACAGAGCCCCTGGTATATAATCGTGTTTAAGTATAGCCTGGATGACTGGATGGGAAACAAATTCTTTGTTGGGGATTTCACCTATGACCCTCCTAGATATGGGCAGCCATTACTAAGATCTTCAGTTTAGGCTAGATCCTTTATATTGGGTTTCTCTAGTATTATATTGGGTACACACGGTTAGACTTATAAAGACCTTTGGGTCAGTAGCCTAGTAACTACTATGAACCTGTCAAATAACAAGAGTATTCTTGCCTTCAGTCATCTAAATTTTTAGAGATGATCTTACTTGAGTCTTGGCATGTCCTCAGACTACACTTCATTTTTTTCAGGATAACTGTTGCAGTATCCCTAAGAATTTGGTGGTGGGAGGTACTTAGGAGGAAGCAAGCTCAGCAACAGGTGGCCAAGAGTAATTACATGTAGACATCAATGTGCCATTACAGAGTTGGGGTTGGTTATACAAGCAGAAAGCAAACAAGGTACTCCCAAGTCAAAATTGGACAACATATGTATAGTTCGGGCAGGGAGCAATCAGCAAAAAGGGTGAGGTCAAGAATAATTGGACATTTTACACCATGTTGTTTTCACAATGGGCTCAATTCAAGAAGTGGCACTGGAAACAGCACTGGTACCAGTGTGGGCACAAATTCATTCACAGTATCAGTGGACGTATGAGAATAACAGATAATAAACACCCTCAGTACAGGTAATTAGGTGGCCTAAAAAGGGTACTACAGCACTATAGAGATACTAGGAAGATGCAAGGTTCTCCAGTTGTATAGCTCATAACAGTAAAATAATGGAGGGTACACACCCTGCTACTGTAAGAGGCTGATTAAAAGAATTTGAAGGCAGCATTACACCTGGCAAGCTATCAGCTGGCTGCACAAAGCCATGAGGAGGCAGTGTGAACTTTATGGGACAAACTCCAAAATATATGTCATCAGTAACACAACAGATTTTTTTTCTTAGCCTGTTGTTTAGCAGTCCTATGTGGAGCATTTAGCTGGTCAAACTAAGAATATTCTAAGGATAAACATTCACAACCTATGAGTGATCAAGAGGTGAAGAACCAGTGGCTGACTCCAGCTTCAGGGGCCACAGAATGGAATGTAGTACAGTGCCTACAGCATTACCAAACACTGTGCCTACAACACAGAAGTCCACTCACACAGTTTCATCATAGACTGGTACTTAAGATGGAGCAGTTCTCTGCCTTGAGAAGGGTAACCTGTTTACCCAGGTTCAGGTGAGGGCTTCATTGAGGAAAGCAGTGGAATGATGAAGCTTGGACCCCAAACATATACCCTGCACTCAGTTAGATTCCACTAATTTAGCATAGCAGCAGCTTCTCATGTAAAGTGGGTAAGGATTTAGTGGGAGAACATCAGGAAATTAGGAAGATGGAAGTGCAATGCTTATGAAAGATAGCTGAAAAATAACCTCTTCTACCATGTCTAACATTACTGTCTTTTATTTGCAGAACCTGGGTGTTACCTATAAGACACATATTGCACCTTCCAACAATACTTTTGCTGACTGGAGCTTCCTGCATGTTTGATCACCTGGAACCTTGCCGGTGCTCTTCCATGTGAATGGAAACACCCGTCTTATATATCACCTCATGGAATATGCTGACATTACCTGCAATGTATTGGGTCTATATTACCAAAGTGAAAAACCCTATTCCCGAATACCTAAATGTCGACACCTATACTGCGAACCGCGAAAATCCCGAACACACTAAACTGCGAAAAAAAATATCGAACTGTCATAGTCGGCCAACCCCACCACCCGCTACATACTGTCTACCCAGAGAAAATAAATAAACCACACACATAAACTAACCAAACCTTACTTCTAATCTAAAGTGAAGCACCAAAACCCTACCTCTAACCCACACTAAACCCTACATACACAACTAACTATGCACTATTCTTAACCCCTCCCTAACCTTAAGGTCCGTAACTACCGCACACGTCCCCTACACACATACACCCAAACAAAATAAATAATCCACATACATACATTTAACAAAACCCTACCTCCAACACTACACTAAACCCCACATACACAGCTATCTATGCACTATCCTTAACCCCTCCCTAACCCTAAGGTCTGTAACTACCGCACACTTCCCCTACAGATATACACTCAAACAAAATAAGCAATACACATACATACGAATGTATAAAAATAATAACTGAGGAGTGCACCATGAGCTGCGTAGTCAATAAACTACAAAAAAGTCCATAAAATCCAACGTTTAATGCTGTAAAAACAACCAAGGAAGATAGAGACTGCAGTAAGGTAAGCGCTTTCACGTTTGAATCAATGCTTCAGACATCAAAAGAGCAGTCAAAAACATGTATGCTTAAATACAAGAGATGACATCACTGCCTATTCAAAAACAGCAAATCAAAACAACTGCAAAGCAAAATGTCAGTGTTGAAAAAAATAAAAATAATAATAAAAAATTATGAAACGTAAAACCACATCTTGAAAAACTAAAATGAAAATTGTACATATGATAATTCAGGAAAATAATTAAATATATATAAAAAATAACACAATAATTATTGTTAAAATGACTGGTAGCAACAAAAACTAGTCATAAGAAAATTAATGCCTCAATGGTCTATTGGCTAAAAACGGTTTAAGAGTGACTCTGTCATTAAGCCCATATCTGTGGGCTTGAAGTTTCAGAATCCACTTGCCTTCCTTCTCTTCAGTGAAATTTCTGATGTTGCCCAATCTGCCATTTGTCATAACCAGTTCCAAGACCCTAAATCTAAAAGTATGTGAGGATCCATGTTCAATAACATGTTGCGCCAGGGCATTGGTCGTATTGCTTCTCTCAATAGCATAAATATGCTCCCTTATACGCTCTCGTAAAGACCTGTTGGTCTTGCCAACATAGAATTGCTTACACTGTTGGCACTCTGCAACATAAATGGCATTAGCAGATTTACAATCTGCATAATGTTTAAAAACATAAACACGTCCAGTTACAGGATGTGTAAAGCTTTTGGAATCAGCTATATATTTGCATTGATTACAAGAGCGGCATGGAAAAGTGCCACGTCTTTCAGATTGTCTAATACCCTCATGATTTCTATCATAGCATAATAACCTATTGAGTGACAACATATTCCTGTATGCTATGCGAGGTCTGTCATCTATAAGATTCTTGATTCTGTCATCCATTAACAAAAGTTTCCAATTGTTATTCAGGACTCTTGTGATGTGATTATTCTTGTTTGTGTAGGGTATTGTTATCCTATTAACATGGATAGTATCATGGTTCATGATGGATGTTGAGTTGACATCACATCGTCTCATCAAGGGTGCACCAGGACCTAGTCTAAGTCTGTCCCCTTCATTGATGTCATTGTGAACCTCAGGGCCATTATAGCCTCTGGATATGAAGTTCTCAGTCAATTGTGCTTTATGATGTTCATATGCAGTATCTTGGGTGGTCATTCTAGACACTCTCATAATTTGATTTTTTACTATATTTTTATGGACATGCTTGGGATGCATGCTATTGCGGTGCAAAAGGTTATTTTTCCAACAAGTTCTTCTGTATAATTTAGTATCAAAACCATTAGAAGCCATAACAACTTTAACATCTAAGAATTCAATAGCATTAAAAGAATGAGAGCAATCAAAGCAGAGAAAGTCAGTAGTGCCATTTAGGTATGTCACAAAATCCATTAGTTGTTCAACTGTACTTCCCCACACAATAAAAACAACATCCACAAACCTGTTATAATACTTTAAGTACTTCCTAAAGTTAGTGCTATTATTGAGCACAAAGGTGTCTTCCCAATGTGCCAACACCAGGTTGGCATAGGCGTTGGCACATGGGGTGCCCATTGCCACTACTTTGGTTTGTAAGTAATAGTGTTTATTGTATAACAGTACATTGTTCTCCAATATAAGTTCAAGGACAGACATCCATCTACATATCCTATCACTTGAAATATTGTTCTTCACTAAGAAAAGCCTAATAAAGTCCATGCCAATATCATTTGGTATTGAGGTAAACAAAGACTTGACATCAAGCGTGACTAACAGGTCATCACTGCAGAAAAAGGAAGAATCCACAAAAATCGAGAGGTTCTCCAAAAAATGTGTGGTATCTCTTAAGATCTGATCTACACCCATAACTATAGGTTTAAACATTTTATCTAGATATATGGAAAGAGGCTCAGTGAGCCATCCTCTACTAGATACGATTGGTCTCAGTGGAGGATCTAAAGGTTCTTTGTGAATCTTCGGAAGACCTCTAAAGGAGGGAACCAAAGGATTGTCAACTAAAAAATACTTGTAAAGATCATTGTCAATAACATTGGTTATCAGCAGGTTATAAAGACATCCATGTACTTTTCTGAATAAATTATTAAGGTCATAGTTATGTAAGGGAAGATACGTAGCTCTATCTAACAACATAGATTCCATTTTATCACAATACATTGATCTGTCCATAATAACCACTGCACCTCCCTTGTCAGCTTGTCTGATAACAATTGAATCATTGTTTCTTAGGCTAGCTATTGCTTCCCTTTCTTCAACTGTGGTGTTAAAAAAACCTGGTTTAACCTCTTTGTTGTTATATAAATCAAAGATCTCTCTTTCACAGGCTTGCTCAAATGCCTCTAATAAAGGATGTTGTTGAGACATGAATGTGAAAGGCTTTCTAAATAAATTATGGTAATTTCCCCCTATCTTGTTGTTATCATGCCCATAAAGCAACTTCAGACCTAGGTTCCTGGTAAAAAGCTTAATATCAACAATTATGTCTGTAAGTTCATTGCAACTAGAGGGTATAAAACCCAAGTCTTTGTTTAAAACAGATAATTCATGTGCACTCAGTACATACCTAGAAATATTAATAACCAGGTCATGAGAGCTCATTTCAATGCTTTCTTTGTTTGTTGGAAGACCTCTTCAGTGCTCTTTCTTTTCACTGCCCTGCCTTGTGGAGACCAAGTCCACCTCTTGAAAGGTTTGAAGGGCAACGGAAAAGAAGGATATCCTTCACCCACGCCGAAAACCTCATCTTCAGCAGAAATTACACATACATACACTTAAAATAACCCTACTTCTAGCACTACACTAAACCTTACATACATTACCTATTTATACACTTACCTTAACCCAAATCCTAACACTAAAGTCCTATCTATCGCACACTTACATTATGGAGCAATACCACAGATGGGCTAACCAAAGCAAATCGACATTTCGTAATTCGCAGTTTTGTACGTTCAGGATTTTGACGTCTTCGTATTCGCTCATATGGTTTTTCGCATTCCTAATACAGACCTAATGTATTCTGGTACAAAAGGTATAACGTTAAATGTGTGTTAAAGCCAAAATTATGATATTTACACTGAGGCTACACAATTTGCTGAGCTGTACACCCTTCCACAATCCTTACTGTTGCCTACTATTCATTGTGATACTTGTATCACATGTTCAAATGGCATTTTTGATGCATGCAGTTCTTGCTCTGTATACCATTCTTCGGCAGACAGACTGCTGTCCATCCATATGGTACATGGCCAATTCCACTCTAGACTGTAATTTTTTATAGACAGAGAAATGGAACGTGGCTGGCACAACATATTTCTATCCCAAGGAATCCTATAGTTATTGAATAAACCTCCTGTGTATGTCAAGCAATCCTAGACATGGTCTGTATTCAGTAATATTCTGAATAAATGGCCTGGAAATCATAAAAAATCTTTGGGGTTATATAGCATGGTGCTTAACTCACCCAACAGTGTTTGGGCTTAGCTCGCTATGTTTATTAATGGTCATTTGAACTGCATGCTTAGTATATACCTATGAACTTAGCAACCTAATATACAATTATCAAGTATCGTACAAATGTGCATGCTGCTTATAAAATATATATAATCAGACAAAAATATAATTTTATTGATGAATGTATTTCTGTAAGCCATTTCATTTGAATGTCATGATATGGTCATTAATATATACTACTGACCACACTAATTTTCATACTACTATGATTGTGACACATATATCTCTGAAGTGCACATGCCCTGCATGTCAACACACTGACTGCATAGTTTAGCTTTACACACTGCTATTTTTCCTTTCTGAATACCCCCTACTGTGTTTTATGTCCTGTAAGAGTATCCACTCTGTACTCACATAACAAGGTCCCTGTAAACAAACATTTGTTTATTTCAATATGTAATGAAAACAACAACTAGATGTGCACTGTACTCTTCAATGTACCAAAATTAAACTTAATCTTTGTTTGAAATAATTTATTTTTCCCCTTATTTGTTTATTCAGCTGTTTAATTGTTTGTGTACTTATTAATTGCAACTTGATAACCATGCAAGTGGTAGGCTGACAGACCTTTTTGAGTCACAACGTGAGCTCCATGGTACAAGACATAAACAAATAATTGTAAATAGAATAAAGGATTATACCACTTTCTGAAGGAATGTCAAACAGTTGGGCAAAATGCAGAATTGGAATTCAAGCAAGATGATACTTAAAAAATATAAGAAATGGAAATGAGGTCAAACTATAACTACAACTTTTCTAGCATTATTACTCATGCCTGAAAGATTTGTATGTATGTACATATGTAAAATGTATAAATATAAATATGTTGTTTAACAGAGTGGCTATGTTGTATAGAAGCATCTCTCCATTTTTATTTATTTTGTTAGTTTTATGTGCAATGCTCTTCCTTGAACTAATGAGTGTGTATTATAGATGTTTTTCATTTTCTTGATTCATCAGCACATTTTCTCTTTGCAACAAAATATCACACTTGATTTCACTTGCAGTTTACATTGTTTCACCTCATACATTACATCAAAATATCTGTCCATCAGGGGTGGCCCGTGCTATTGGACTGCCGGACTGCAGCCCCCACAGCTGTAAAAAATAAAATAAAAGAAAGGAAATAAAGATAAAAAAAGAAAAATAAACAACTCACAGACTTTTGTGCATGCTCACTAGTCTGGACTGCTGCTGAGACAGTCTGGAGCATGCGCAGACTGCCTCAGCAGCAGTCCGGATTAGGAAACACTTAACAACAGACATCCCAGAAGTCTATGCAGTTGTTGGAACTGCATAGACTGTTGCAGGAAATGGAGCCAACTCGGACTGCAGGCAGACTGGAGTCTCGTCGGGGAAATCTCGCGTGGTGGATGCGCGCGAAGGGATCGTGGGATTGCAGGCATGGATTTAATGGCGTGAAGGGATCGTGAGGTCGTGGGCATGGATTTAATGGCGCGAAGGGATCGTGAGGTCGCGGGCATGAATTTAATGGCGTGAAGGGATCGTGAGGTCGCGGGCATGGATTTAATGGCACGAAGGGATCGTGAGGTCGCGGGCATGGATTGAAGGGATCGGTGTGTCTGTGTGTGTGTCTGTGTGTAAATGCCCCAGTTGCTATATACTGGTGGCTAGAACAAACTCATGGTGGTGTGGTAGGGAATACCTCAGGCTTGAACCCTGTACCTTGTATGCAGGTGTTAAGGACCTGAATTCCCTACCCACCACCATTTATAAAAAAATCGCAGATTTTTGCCTCATATTTGATCTGATCTGTTCCTCATAATATCTGTGGTTTCTAAATGCTGCAATGCTTGATATTTGATGGTGCAGTGGTAGCACTGTTGTCTCACAGCTGCAGGTTTTCAGGTTTGATTCTTGGCTGTGGTGCCTTCTGTGTGGAGTATGCATCTTCTCCCTGTGTTTGTGTGGGTTTGCTTTTGTGTCCTCCCATGTTACAAAGACATGCCTGCATTATTTCTTCCTGGGTCTCTGCTGAAAATTGTTTTTTTGTTCCAAGTCAGACTGTCCTGATTAACAAATATTAAATAAAATTGACAGGCATTTGAATTTCAGACTTCAGGTTTCTGAATGTTTAATTCCTTGCATATTTGATGGTGCAGTGGCAGCATTGTTGCCTCACAGCTATAGGTTTTCTGGTTTGATTCTTGGCTGGGGTGCCTTCTGTGTGGAGTCTGCATCTCATCCCTGTGTTTATGTGGATTTGCTCTAGTGTCCTGCCATTTTACAAAGACATGTGTCTGCAGTATTTCTCCCTGGGCCTCTGCTGAAATTTTTTTTTGTTCCATCAGAAGTAAAATTGACAGGCATTTGAATTTCAGACTTCATATTCTTCAGAAAATACATAGTAACACAACCGT
Organism: Protopterus annectens; assembly: GCF_019279795.1. Taxonomy (NCBI): domain Eukaryota; kingdom Metazoa; phylum Chordata; order Ceratodontiformes; family Protopteridae; genus Protopterus; species Protopterus annectens. The sequence goes on from NC_056731.1 coordinate 396,077,749, forward strand.
TTATTTTAGCAATTTTCTAAGTTTATAAGATGAATATTTGAAATGTGTCCTTATTTTTGGGACTGTATTACCCCATTATTGGCTTTGTCCAGGTTGTTTGTGCTAAGGTTGACAGCTATGGCAAGAACTGAATTCACTGAATATGTTTGAGGGCTGTATTCCCTCATTACTGGGTTTGTCCAGGTGTTTTGTGCTAACAGGTTGACAGCTATGGTGAGAACTGAATTCATTAAATGATAGGAAGACTGAAACTTAAATGTCTCTCTTTCACAAATCAGCTGATTTGGCATAGTGGTATGTTGCTCTGACTCTTTTGCACAGGGACCTTGGCAGTATAATGTATGGTGGTAACAGCATTTTATTCTAGCAACTTTCCAAGATTATACAAGCAATGTTTAATGTGTCCCTGGTTTTTGGGCATTTGACCCCTCCCAATAAATTTGGCTTTTTCCAGATTTCTTGTGCTGTGAAGTTGAGATGCAGTTGAGTATTGAGTAGATTTTACAAGGAGCTGAGAGCTGCAGGGGAAGAGAAATTTAGTGCTGTTTATGCTAAGTCAGCTTGCATTGTTAATAGCACAACAGGTTGTGTACTTGCTTTTGATGCAGAAGGTTGTTGGTTCTACTCCCACAAGGGGTGGATGCTGCCGTACTGAAAAAGTTAAGATACTAACTATTAGCCTGTTATCAGTTTGCCATCCATTTCCTATTGCAATATTACTAGCTTAACATACTTCTTCAGAGATAGTGCATATTTACTGATAACGGTGGACTGTAGAATTATGCATATTTACTGATAATGGTAGACTGTAGAATTGTGCATATTTACCGATAATGATGGACTGTAGAAGTTTGAGTAGACTTTTATGATGGAATTGTTCTGAACTGGGCAATTTTGTCATTATGGGTGCATGCATTTTGTTTCATTGTTTACTGGAAAGATGTTCTGAATTGGGCAGTTTTGTCATTATTGATGCATGCATTTTGTTTCATAGTTTACTGGAAAAATGTTCAAAACAATAAGAAGGTGTATGTTTCATATGCAAGGGGCCTATGATTTGAAAACAGCCCAGAATTAATCTTTATCTGCCACTGGTAAAATGTATTTTCTTTGAATGTGGGTTTCAATGCTGTTTCAATGAATGTGAGTTTCAAGGGCAGAGAAGTTTTAATGCTAAGTTTGTTTAGCAGATGTCTTAGTGTTTGTGCTGTAAAATGCAAAATAAAACTTTCAAAGGAAGTCCAAATCATCATAGAAGTAAATCAGTATGCACATTAGTGTTTATGGTAAATGGAGTGAAATAGCCAAGTAATGGATCATTGGAATGGCTGCAGGGGGAGGCTCCATTCGACTATGATTTTGTGAGGGGGAAGGGCGGCAAACTTAAAGACAGCCCCAGCTGAACTATACCTTCCAACTGTCCAGATTTTCAGAGAATGAATAGATTTTTGCTTCTTATTTTTGGTTTGTTCCTCATAAAATTTGAGGTTTTCTGGCAAATCATTTAGGAATTAAGTCACTAAATAATGACACACTAAGTTTCAGACTTCATAACCTTCAGAAAAATGCATGCTAAAGTAAGACCTGTTCTATCAATGGTCTCAGTTTATACAAGAGCAATTTTTAGTACTGTTTTATATGTTCCCCCAATATATTTGGCCTTGCCCAGATTTACTGCATTAACAGGTTGAGAGGTACATGCAAATAAATTGCTTTATAGAATTAGGCATAGCCAAACCTCTCAACTGTCCCTGATTTTGGCTCAAAATGTTGCTCTTCCCCTAATAATCCCTCCGCAAAATAGCAATTTTGGAAGAAAACATGGAGGGTTTACAATTAAGAAATAACTAATAATCAGAGTTATAGATTACTTTTATTTCAGAAATGCATGTAGATTCTTTTATTTTGTCAGCTGCTCAAGTTAGCAGTACTAATATTAAAGTGTCCCTTCTTTGACAGGTTCCCAGCTGTATTGTGCGGCTATTTTATATTTTTACGTCACATTTTTGGTCCATTTTTCATAAAATTGTGTTTTTTTTGGCAAATTAGTGACAAATCATTAAAGACTGAAGTTAGAAAATAATGACAGACATTTGAGTTTCAGATTTCATACCATTCAGAAAATTCATACTAATGCAAGACCTATTCTATTGTCTTTCTAAGTTTATAAGAGCAATATTTAAAAATTGTCCTTATTTTTGGGCCTTTGTCCCACTTCTTTGTATGGCTTTGTCCAGATTTCTTGTTCTGAGGTTGAGAGGTATGACAAATATGGAAATATAAACAAAAATAAACATCAAAATGTCCAAACAAAGGTTTGCAGTATTAAGCAAAGTCAAAAGCTAATGTTCACCAGAAAACAATTTAATGAAGTGCTTTTCGTCTGCACTGTGTGCAGACTTCTTCAGACATACAAAAAACCTTTTAAAAACTTCCTTTAAAAACATTTAAACTGGTGTCATGAACCAATCATAACACACAATTAATTAAGATAATTAATTAGGGCTGCTACATTGATTTATTGGCATGCACCATGATGTAACCTCAAAGTAAACTTTTATGCAAAACCCTCCTTGAATAACTGAAACAGCGATGATCAAACACATTAAAGAAACTTCGTGACAAAAGCATAAACTTAAAAATTAACACAGTAAAAGTGAACAAACCAAAACTCATACTAAATTTTTTTTTAAACTTATATAACAGATAAAATAAAACTAACATATGTATATAATCAAATTACAGCAGATATATACATAGTTTATTGATGGTAAGCCAAGGAAATTACTAACCATGATATCTTACCCTCACCTTTTCAATTTAAGAATACTACTTATAGAGCAGGACTCTATAAGACCTGGAAAGATACAAGCATTCAGTTTGATTTGCCAGGTAAGTTCTAATTCTTATAACAAAAGGTGTAAAGGTGCCCCCCTTCTGTCATTATTCACCTGGTCCATTACTAAAAATTTGAAACTATGATTCTTATATTTTAAAATATGTTTGGCTAATGCGTTGTCTAATTTATTTCTAGTTATTGCATATTGACGTTCGTAAATGCGTTCGCGGAGCCTACGCTCAGTTTTTCCGACATAGAACACAGGACAGCCTTGACATACTGCCATATACACCACCATTTTAGAGTTGCAATTGTACCTGCTCCTTACCTTACATTGAAAATTCTGTGTAGTGACTCTATTAGTCTCTATTATATATTTACAATAATTACAACTTTGGCATTTATACATGCCAACAGTTCTTGTAAAGTTAGAAACAGATTGTTGTAACAGTGACTTCAAGTTCTTACCTCTTCTAAACATAATAATGGGGTGGTCACTAACTTTAGTTGCAAAAGTGGGATTACTCATGAATAATGCCCAATGTTTCTTTATACTCTCAATATATTGATAACTAAATGAATTAAATGTCAAAAAAAGTTTCGGAACAAAGTATGAAGGTTTATCCAAGTGGATTACAGTACTCCCTTCTATTGGTGAGTGGATATTAGTGCCTTGGTTCAACTGATGGTGTTTTATGGTCAATAAGGGTTTATAAATGCCATTAAGTCTTTTAACTGTAACTTCCTTAACTAGTTCGTCAAGAAGATTTATAGGGTATCCCCTATGGGTGAACATACTCACAAGTAGTTCACATTCTTTATGAAAATCAACATCTTGACTCACTATATGGGCTGCTCTAACAAGTTGACCTTTTATCACTGACCGTTTCTGATGACTAGGGTGACAGCTTGTGAAATGCAAAAAGGAATTTGAGTATGTGGTTTTCCTATGGATATTAGCTACTAAATTACACGCTTCGCAATTTTTTCGCGAGCTGAAATGGCAGGATGTTTAAATGCTTCTTCTACTTTACTGGCAGTACAAACCAGCCATCAACCAGCAGTTCACTGATGGCAGAAAACAACTGTGAGGCTGTGGGTCGTCAGCCTCTTAGTATGGGAACTAGTCAAGTGGATATGTCTAGCTCAACAAACAATCCAGCAGGGGCAAATAAACAAGAACTTAGTAATAAGCCCATTGACAATGGCAGCAATTATATGGGTGTTCCAGCGCTTGGTGCTTGGTTAGCGGACACGTTTACTTTTACATCTTCAAACGATACAAGACCAGAAGTTAGCCAAGGTAACCTTTCAGATTTTAATTTAACACCTGACATTGCGGACAAACTTAAAGACTTAGATAGCTTGCTGGTTAAGCTTAAGAAATTACAACCTGAAATTTCGTATTTTCGTGAGTGCCTCTCATGCAAGATTGTCCCTAAAGGGTTGCGGCGCTTCCACTTTCCAACTGGTATACTCACTAATTCTGATTTTTATAATGAATTGGTGGCTCTGTTTGACCGGCAAGGCTTTGAATTACTCAAAGTGATGATCCAGCATTACACTATATGGGTTAATGATCTTAATATTAGGGTCACAGTTAGATTCCAGCATTAAACATCATATTGAATTTGGCCACTACAAATACAAATACAGCCGTATTTTTTCGAGCATCGACCAATATTTGCATAAACTTGAGAACAATAAAGTTAAATAGCTGGACCGTGACCTTAAAGCATACAAGGACAATACTGCATACCCTATTTTACCATCTGCACAAGTATAGCATAGTTTCAACCATCCACTGAATGAAGCCCCTGTACAAGCAGTGGAAAATGCAATTACACATGTGATTCAAAATGACAACTTGAGGGCTAACACCAACAGTGCCTCACATAATGAGAACTTGTGTTTAAATAATGACAATTTACAGTCACAAAATGAAGTGAGAGGTTACATAACCGTAATCAATCACAAGGTACCCTCGTACAACAGAATTCGAATTTTCGGGATGCCCATCAGACTGGAACCAGGCCCAAACAACAGAACAACTTTGCCCAAAGCAGGGCAAACAAGCAGAGGTCCAAGACATACAGGACTTAACTTTTATGGACTGTGCAGTACCCAGAGACTTTGATCTAACTGTTGACCTTATCACATTCTCTGATGTCAATATTGATTTTGATAATCACAATCTTCATTTAGTGAATAATAATTCTCACTTCACTGATAACAGCTTAACTTTAAGTGACTTGGAAGTGTATGATGGTGATTCCTTGGACCATAGATTAGACAACAGTGTCACTAGCAGGGAAACAACTAAGCCTGACATTATTATAAACTCTACAGGCAATTTTAAAGTGTATAATTTTTCTTCGGTTGTTGTCTCTGCTGACCTTGTTGAATTTCTATCTAAAGGTTACACTTACGTCCCTGAACAGAAATTTGACTTGGTTAAGACTATCACTGACGTCAAGTTATTTTCACAGAAATTGAATTTTAACTTGATGATGGGTGCCAGTGTTGATAGAATAGATATTGACCCATTTAGAATTGCCAGTACATATAATCCCCCCTTGCATCCACTAGTACAGATTTTTGAGCAGATGTGCGAGTTAGACATCAGGCAAGGGGTTAAGCAGTCTTATAAGCGTAAAAGGAATGACCATATTAGTAAAGTTGAATGCGAACATCTTGATTATATTCGAATGCAAGCTATACGCATTTGTAAGCCCGATAAGGGTGGCGGGTAATTTTTGATAATTCAGATTACCATGAACGCATGGCTCAACTTTTAGATAGTCCTTCATACTCACCTAGTTCACTTTCTGAGGTTAATAGAGCATATAGATCTATAAAGAGCAGCATAGAGGACATGTTTGTTGAAGGTAGGATTGAACAGAAAATGTTCAATTACATGACCACCACTTATCCAAGGTTCCTGTACCTTTTTGGTATACCAAAAATTCATAAAAGCATCACTGATCCTCCAATGAGACCATTAGTTGATGTTCATGGTTCCCCTACCTACCCATGTGCCAAGTTTGTTGACTCTGTATTACAGAAATATCTTGTTTTTGAAACCCAGATTTGTAAGGACTCATGGTCCTTCCTTGAGGAAATTGATAAGCTAGCATTTGATACAGGTAACAACTTCCTCACTGTTGACCTTTACACGTGTATACCACATGACACTGGCATTGAATGGGTCAATTTTATGCTCAAGAAAAATGGAGCCACCAAAATGGAAATTTCTGTGGTTGTAGAACTACTTGAAATAATTTTGTACAATAAATTTTTCATGTTTGGTGAGAATGTTTATTTGCAAAAAGTGGGTATTGCCATGGGCTCCCCTTGTGGGACGAGCACAGCAAATGCAGTCATGGCACACTGGGAAACATAGTTTGTGTTTAAAGATCCTGAACTAATGGAATACATCACATTTTATACTCACTATTTGGACGACATTTTTATTTTAGTTAAAGGTGATGCCAACATCAGTAATATGATGTTGGATAAATTTAACAACTCTACACACTTTTTGAGTTTCACTTCTTCTTATAGTGATGTAACTACAACTTATTTAGACATTTTATTGTCGAAAAATTGCGAAGCATGTAATTTAGTAGCTAATATCCATAGGAAAACCACATACTCTAATTCCTTTTTGCACTTCACAAGCTGTCACCCTGGCATTTATAAACCCTTATTGACCATAAAACACCATCAGTTGAACCAAGGCACTAATATCCACTCACCAATAGAAGGGAGTACTGTAATCCACTTGGATAAACCTTCATACTTTGGTCCGAAACTTGTTTTGACATTTAATTCATTTAGTTCCCGCAGTGGTGGTGCTGCGGTAGCGTTGTCGCCTCACAGTAAGATGCTGTCCGGTTCGATTCTTAGGTAGAGCATCTTCTGCGTGGAGACATGCGTGAATGGGCGTAGCATGGAGACATGCGTGAATGGGTGTACCTTCGTTGAAGGTTGTGCATCAGGCCCGGTAAGCCGGTACGTAAAAATCAACTGCCAATCATTAGCGGACCGGAGTTCTGCTGTGGCGACCCCTAACTGGAAAAGCCGAAAGACACAAACAGTTATCAATGTATTGAGAGTATAAAGAAAAATTGGGCATTATTCATGAGTAATCCCACTTTTGCAACTAAAGTTGGTGCCCACCCCATTATTACGTTTAGAAGAGGTAAGAACTTGAAGTCATTGTTACAACAATCTGTTTCTAACTTTACAAGAACTGTTGGCATGTATAAATGCCAAAGTTGTAATTATTGTAAATATATAATAGAGACTAATTATTGTAAATATATAATAGAGACTAATAGAGTCACTACACATAATTTTCAATGTAAGGTAAGGAGCAGGTACAATTGCAACTCTAAAATGGTGGTGTATATGGCAGTATGTCAAGGCTGTCCTGCATTCTATGTCGGAAAAACTGAGCGTAGGCTCCGCAAACGCATTTACGAACATCAATATGCAATAACTGGAAATAAATTAGACAACGCATTAGCCAAACATATTTTAAAATATATGAATCATAGTTTCACATTTTTAGTAATAGACCAGGTGAATAATGACAGAAGGGGGGCACCTTTACACCTTTTGTTAGAAGAATTAGAACTTACCTGGCAAATCAAACTGAATGCTTGTATCTTTCCAGGTCTTAATGAGTCCTGCTCTATAAGTAGTATTCTTAAATTGAAAAGTTTGAAAAGGTGAGGGTAAGATATCATGGTTAGTAATTTCCTTGGCTTACCATTAATAAACTATGTATATATCTACTGTAATTTGTTTATATACATATGTTAGTTTTAGTTTTGGTTTGTTCACTTGTACTGTGTTAATTTTTAAGTTTATGCTTTTGTCACAAAGTTTCTTTAGTGTGTTTGATCATCGCTGTTTCAGTTATTCAAGGAGGGTTTTGCATAAAAGTTTACTTTGAGGTTACTTCATGGTGCATGCCAACAAATCAATGTAGCAGCCCTAATTAATTATCTTAATTAATTGTGTGTTATGATTGGTTCATGACACCAATTTAATTTTTTTTAAAATAAGTTTTTAAAAGTTTTTTTGTATGCCTGAAGAAGTCTGCACACAGCGCAGACGAAAAGCGCTTCATTAAATTGTTTTCTGGTGAACATTAGCTTTTGACTTCGCTTAATACTGCAAACCTTTGTTTGGACATTTAGGTATGACAAATGTGTCAGGGCCATCACAGTCAGCCAGAGACATTTCAAATTGTGACATACTTGTTGCACCCCACTCCCCCATGTAGTGACTCTGGATGTATCGAAGCAAGGCAAGGAGTAGTTATGCAGTGTAAATGTGCAGAGTATCCCCCCCCCGTCCAAGGTAGACAAAAGTACTAGAATGGCCTTTCATCTGTCCTTGATTTTTGCAGAATGGTCTGGTTTCTGTCATATTTTTTGTACTGTTGATTTATGCTTATTACTCAAAGTGCCTGTTGCTCTGTGTTTAAGTAGCAATACTTTAATGACCATCAGGTAAGCTTGGCTGAGATCGTAAGATGCAAGTAAACTTTAATAAGCATACTGTTAAAGAATTGCCAACATTGAAAGCCTTTCTGTTGTTGCCATGTAGAGAATACGTAACTAGATAATGTATAAGCCTTGGGTATTGAAACGCATATGACAGTATTTGTAATAAAGAACAGGATTACATTATTTTAAGTAGCTCATTACACTTGGAGACTTCCAGTCATCTCTGCAGGCTTTACCCGTAAACTAAACGGAATGCCAATCGTGTGGTCCATAACCTCTACAGTAATCCTTTTACGCAATGTATCTTGAGCTTATTTCTTGTTTGCTTTTCATTTTTTACTTTGATCATGTTTTCCCCATGAAACAAGTAGATAGTTGTCAGGCAGCAGGTCTTTTTTTGGATAAGAAACATTTTTACAAATGGGGGTATCAGAGATTTCTACTTTCAGCATGTTACTTGGTACTTTAATAAAGCTGAATATAAATTATAATTAGAACTGCAGTGCAAGAAGTGGTTTGAATTGAGTGCTGCTTGTTTTTCTTATACTTTATTTTGACTGGCATTCTATTAATGTATTTAAAAAGTAATTTATTTTTGCATGCCTCACAACCTTTTTGTTTCCATCTAGATATTAAGTAAGCTGTCATGCAGCCAATGAATTGAAATATTTTTATTCTTCTACACTTCATTTTGTCTTGATTGGACTCTCATAATGACGGTATGGCACCCAGAGCAGTGTATTTAGTTAGTTTTTTGGGTTTTGAGCATAGCTCTTCCCCTTTCTAATGGGCCACACCCCTTCCCATTGACCCCACCCATTCAGCTGTCTCCTGCAGCCCCCCTTTGATTTGAAGTCACCAGCCGCCACTGCTGTCTATGCCTAGGTATGATAATTATGAAACAGTCAAATAAATAAAACTTTGACTTCACATGGAACCTGTGTGTCTTCTTGCTTGTTAACTTTATTTTGTAAAATAAATGAAATTGAAATTTCACATGGAATATGTATGTCTGTTAACTTATTTGTGTAGGTATAAAGTTGTACTGGCTAGTGATAATTAGACACAAAAAAGTCTGTCTAGTATATAGGAATACACATGCAACAAAAGCCATTAATTTATTGTGATCTCATGACATTTCAGTTATAATTGAAGGCATACCTCTCAACCTTATAGTGCAGAGAGAAAAGCCTTGATAGAAACATGTAAATGGATAAAGTAGTTACCAAAGTCCAAGGTAAGAGTAGAGGACAGTAACTTTACTCAAAAGTGATACACAACAGCATTACCATACAAGTAGAAGATAGAGTCCATATAACTCGAAGATGACTAGTTACTCCACAGGAAATACCCTCTGCCACTTATCCCCCCACTGTTACTAAACAGGTCATCACTGCCCTCTCCAAAGCTAAACACACCACAGCAAAGGGCCCTGATAACATCCAGGGATGCCTCCTAAATAGTTTGAAACATGACATGTCATGCCAACTAGAACCTCTATTAAGCCACAGCCTCCAGACAGGCTTCGTCCCTAAGGAATGCAGGACTGTAATGATCATCCCTCTACATAAAGGTGGACCATCAACAAACCCATGGAACTACAGAGCCATAAGCTGGACTAGTCTTATATGCAAGGCCATGGAAAAAGTTATCACGGATCTAATAAATACATTGGAGATCTTCAAACACTGGACCCATCCCAATTTGGTTTCATCAAGTGTAGGTCACACCTGCTAAACCCAGTGGACTACTGTGAGAAGAAGACCACTTGAACCATGAATGATTGGCAAAACAGTGCATACTCAACCTGGTAAAAGCATTCAACACACTATCTCACTTGGGTATTATACACAAACTCAAAAATGTAGACATAAATCCCTATGTAACCTAATGAATAGTCACATGAAGTTAGGGTAGGGAATCCACCTCCACAATTACTCCTGCTACTAGTGATGTTCCACAGGACTCAGCACTTGGACCTCTCCTGTTTGGAATACACTTCTATGAAGTCATAGCAAATATAGAGGGTCTTTGGGTGACCAAATCTGCAGATGACTGCAAGTTGGGTGCAATGACTGATTCCTCCAAAGATGTAAATATCCTTTAGGAGGATCTGACAGCCACGTAACTGGTGCCAGAAACAGAACCTAATACTCAATGCCAAAAAATGCATATTTATACCCTTTGGGAAGTTGACCACCCCTGCAAATTACAACATTGATAACACACTCCTAACAGTAGATCCCAATGGTAAGGGACTTGACAACTCAGGTTGACAGTAACCTGAACTTTGATCACCATGTGTCCACATTGGTGAGAAAATCCTTCTATGTGGGGGCAAGTTGTAAGTTATGGCATTGCATCCAGATCTAAGGAGATCATAATCCTACTATACTTAGCCCTGATTAGACAAATAGTCAAGTGCACTACACTCTTCAGCATGTACCTGACCAGACATTTCCAACAACTATAGTGGTCACAGAAAAACCCTCATTAAAAGAATACAGGGTGTAAAAAACATGTCTTATGTGGAAAACCCCAAACTCTTGTCCCTGTACTCAGTCTCCTACAGACTACCGAGGGGCAATCTATACCTAGCCTACAAGACCTTCTCAGATCCAGCCTTAATAGATATGGTACACATTCACAAAACAAACAGCACAAGAATTACCCAGTCTAAGGATCTAAACATTATCTGTGGCATAAGCAAAACATGTTGGAGAAACAGGTGTGTGTTTTTACCCCTTTTCTGGAAAAGATACTCCATTTATGTAAATCTTCTTCAAGCTTATTCAAATAACATTTGTACCGATGGATGAGAAATCATAAATTCACCCCTGCTTGTCACCTGTGGCCTTTATGGACAGCAGCAGCTTATGGTCTAAGTCACAGGCATACACCAAAGTCTTTCTAATTCTTGGGCATTGACAACTACGAAAACTGGGGCATGAATAGCTAGGCTTAAAAAGGCTCTAGGGCCATTAGACTGGTAAACTCCAATGAGGATATATTTAATTGAGTTGCAAATGCAGGAAATTGCTTTCCTTACAAATTTGTATAACAAGAACAAGTTGGAGTCCAGAAATACATACAATAAGCAAAATCAGCTATATTGAAATGCAGGAAACATCGATACTGTTTAGCAATGAGCTTCTATTTAAATAAATAATACTTTACTGGGTATGACACTGCTGTATACAATGTATTTTATATAGCATATATCATGGACAGAAGTAGGTTAAAAAATAAAAAAGACAACTGGGTACACAAGTCCCAGTATAAACAGTGCCTGATCCTCATATGCGCACAGTGAAATACTGCCAGCATAGAATCTTCAAGACACACAAACATTTCAACAACGGGGTTAGGCCAGGTTCAGGGGGAGGATGCACCTACCCCATTTTAGAAAGAAGTAGTAGTCCACAAAAATCGACAGGGTGGAAAAGAACCATACAGATGATAGAGTGAACTACTGAGGAGAAGAAAGAAATGCTGTATTGTTACTGTTACGCAAGAAGCCAAGAATTTCCAGATAGAAGATATTCAAAATGATCAAGAGAGAAACCAGAGGAAAGAAAAATACTTGCACAAGAAAAACTATCAATACCATCACATATATTTTTTGAGTTCATTCATACAACAGATCCATGAAAACTATTATATAGACAATAATGTTGGGCCATTTAGAAGAAGAAGCAACCGAGGAAGTGCAAAAATGTAAAGAACAAAACCTAGAGATTTTTGAAAGGCATGAAAATTAACATGGACATGGGAAGGGAAGAAAGAGAGATTTGATTTGTTGCAATATTTATGCAGAGGAGAAAGCCAAAATAGTCAATACCAGAAAGCATCTCCACAGATATTTGAAGAGAAATACAGGCAAAATATCCAGGTATGGAAACTTTCACAACCCAAACAATAAGATCACAAAGGGGGAATGTAAAACAGAAGATTAGTGAAGTAAAAGTTAAACAAACAGAAGCTGAAGTTATGAAACCAGTATAAACATTCACTTGAACACTCCCCCTTAGACCCTCAAATCTAGCAGGAGACATCTCCAGTGCTGTACACTGACTGACCACTAGGTGGTGTCTCAGTACTTCGCTTTCTCAATAATTAACTTTCTGTACTGTATTTTCTACCCTATTTCTGTATCCTTACCCCCATAACTCTGTTCCTAGTTTCCTTGGATTCACTTATATATTAACTCTCTTTGTCCTAAGGCATCCTTATCATTGTCTTCTCCTCTACCTTCCTGACTTTCTTCCTTTTAGCCTCTGAACATTGTCTACATTCTCCTACCTTCAGACTTACCTGCTGAGTTTCCCACTTCACTGATTGTCTTCCTCTATATTCTGCTCTCTTGTCTCTACCCGCTCCGTTCGCCCTTCGGGCTCACTCCGCTCCCCTACCCTACCCCCAATTCCCACCCAGTGCTCCTACTTTTATCCCTCCAGAAACCACACCCCTACCTTACTCACACCAATCACACAAATCTCATCTATAACACTCCCACCCCTATCATACACATCTCACCTACCAATTACCCAACTCTCTTCCTCCTCTACCTCATATAAACTTACTATTATTTCTCACTCTCTCTCTCATTTCCACTTCCTCAACAATGCACACTACAGTGAACCCTTCTCCAATTCAAATATTGATTATCATTTTACTTATAACTCCTCTAGCAACTACCTATATCTTAACATCCTATGAACTGCCTTTGTACTCTACCCTAACTTTCCCTCCATACACACCTCTACACCTATAACACCTTTTTCTGCAACCTTCCTAAATCTCATTTACAAGCCCAACTATCTACTAGCCAAATACCACAGACTATCCCACATTAAATTCTACAACCAAAAAACTAGAAAATTAATTAACTACTTTTGGAAACCTCTACAACCTAAACACTCAACACTCCCCCACTCACTATTGGATGGAGACATTCATCCAAACCCTGGCCCACACCATACCCAGACCATAGGAAACTACAGCAATAACACAACTAGGCCTGCACTACCTAACAAATCTACCAATTCACTCACTATAGCCCATCTCAACATACGTAGTATTTATAATAAAATTTCTCAAGTTCATGCCCTGCTAGATGTCAACCAATATGACATCCTCTGCCTATCAGAAACATGGCTAAAACCTAGCATTAAAAACAACGAAATCTCCCCACCTGGGTATGACATCATTAGACTTGACCGCTCAACAAAAAAGGGGGGAGGTGTAGCAATTCTCTATAAAACCCAGCTACAAATCAGCACTATAAATCTGAACCTTCCCCTATTCAATAGTGCCGAAATAATTTGCTCTAAACTTCAAGTCAACAAAAGAAAAGCCATATACATAATTTGTATCTATCTTCCCCCAGGAAATAACATTAATGCTCTTGAGAATATCCTCAGTTGGCTCTCCACTAATCTCCCACAAGAAACATTAATCTTAGGTGACCTAAATATTAATTGGAATTCCTGTAACAATTCAAACCCCACCTCCCACATAAACCTACATGGCTTCTCACAACTAATTACCTGCCCTACCAGAACTAATAAAATCAATAACAAGGATACCACTTTAGACTGGATACTTACTAACACCCCCCAACAAACCTATAAAACTGGCTCCCTTCCAGACGATCTGAGTGACTGCTCTTTAACATATATTATTAGGCATAAAACCAATCTAATTTTTCCAAACACAGTCAGAACATTACGTTCTAAAAACAATTTAACTCAGAATCCTTTCTGACAGAACTGAGACAATGTAACTGGTCTCCTCTAAAATTTCTTCCTCTTAATGATGCAGTACAGTACTTCAATTCCACATTCTTTGCTATTCTTGACCAGCACGCACCAATTCGTACTATCAGAACCAAAGCCAAACCTGCCCCCTGGCTGACCAACAATACTAGACAAAAAATCATTATCAGAAACAAATCATGGGTAAAATGGCGTACCACTAAGAACCTGGCTGATCTGACATTTAGAGAATGTAGAAATAGTACAAAAAAAGCCATCCTGACAGGCAAAAAGAACTACTACCTTCATCTACAACAAGCATCCAACAAGGAACCTAAAAAATTCTGGATCAGCATTAATAATCTTCTATCCCCAGGACAATCTATAACACCCGACCCACAAGACTCTAACCCAGAAAATCCTACACAAACAGCTAATGCTTTCAACTCTTTCTTCACAAACAATATTCAAACTCTTGCTAGCCACCTATCTCCAGATACCTCTAAGCTACTTCCATCTTTTGCTAATCCACCCCCCACATTTCATCTACTACCTATTCCTACTTCCTTTATCTCATCCTTATTTCAAAAACTTAAACCTACCACCCCCTCCGCAGACAAACTTCCTGCTGAGTTCCTGCAAATAGGAGCTAAAGGCATTGTCTATCCCATTTCTATTTTGATAAATAGATCTATTAATGAAGGAACTATCCCTTTAATCTGGAAGATATATCATATCATCCCACTACACAAAGTGGGAAACTCTAAGGACTTCTCTAACTATCTTCCTATAGCACTATTATCCCCCATTGCTAAAATTATGGAAAAATGTATCCATAAACAACTGCTAAACCACCTTCTACAAAACAACCTACTAGCCAATTGTCAGCATGGTTTTAGACCTTCCCACAGTACCACCACCGCACTGCTCTCATTTACAAAGTCCATCAACTTTAATCGCAACAAAAATTGTCTTTCATCTGCACTCTTCATCGACTTATCTAAAGCCTTTGACATGGTGAACCACCAACTACTTCTGCACATTCTGACTTCTCTTTCACTTGATACTCCTGCCATAACTTGGTTCAAATCTTACTTTGAAAACCGACAGCAGGCAGTACTTTGGAAAAATTCACTATCTGATCATCTTCCTATCTCTCTTGGGGTGCCACAAGGCTCCATCTTAGTCCCACTTCTTTTTTCCATCTTTATCAATGACCTGCAATCAGCTATCCCAAATACTATCTGTATTCAATATGCAGATGATTCTACCATTATCTGTACGTCTACCTCTCAAACAGAACTCCAGTCTCTTACCCAAAAAGCCTTTAACACTGTAGAACAATGGTTCTCACATCGCTGCCTACTACTTAACCCCAGGAAAACTAAACTGCTTCTCTTCACACCAACCCGAAGGCACATCCCCTTACACTTCACTATCACTTCCAATGACAGTACTATAATTTCAACTTATGCTACCACAAAATTATTAGGAATAACAATAGACAACAATCTAAACTTTGACAATGATATCAACACTACTATAAAATCAGTGAACAAAAAAATAGGAACCCTATAGAGAATCAAACCCTTTCTTACTTCACATGCAAGAACTACATTAGCCAGAACTCACCTAATCTCTACTTTACTCTATGCTTTCCCCATATACACCAATCTATCAAAGAAAAACCTCAATAATAACATTGCTAGATTTGCTACAGGAGCCCCTTTTAGTACACATCACTGCCTGAACCTAAAACAACTAGGTTGGCTAGAACTTCCTAATCAGCTCGAACTTCAACAACTCATAATAGCCCACAAAACCCTGCACCAACCCACCAAAACTCCAATACTCTCTTACCACATCACACCTTCTTATAATCAGAAACAGCTACGCTCTTCAAACAAACTATTGATCAAACAACCATATCCAATAACTCTACAGGTGACTGCCTGTTCTCAAACTCTGTTGGAAAAATATGGAATAAACTACCCTCAGATATCTCATCTCTGACTTCTCTCCCACTTTTTAAAAGGAATCTAAAATTGTATCTCAATACAAAATGGCTATGCCCCTGTAGTAACTCAGACTAATACTATTTCTTTTCTTGTCTTCTGCCATTTTTTTCCCTACTACACCCTATAACTCAACAGGGCACTGCCTGTTCTCCAACTTTGGTGGAAAATATGGTATAATCAACCCTCAGATATCTGATCCCAGACCTCTCCCCCACTTTTTAGACCCATCCACACAGTACCTCAATAAAATGGCTATGTCCTAATAACTCTGCAGGTGACTGCCTGTTCTCAAACTCTGCTGAAAAATAACTAGACTTAACTCTGTTCTCCTTTTTTCTTTACTTTTCTTCTTCCCTATTTTTTTCTCTCCGCACCCCTTTCAGCTTTTCTTTACCTCTCATTACACTTCAGCATTCCCCTTATAAAATTTATGTATTGATTTTTTGTATTGTAATGATTATTGTGAAGGTAGTAGGTTGTAGTTTATGTATTTTTTGGTTCTAAGATTGTAGTTTGCAATTTCCTGAAAAAAAAATACTAGTTGTTTACTGTTAGTTTTATATTTGTTATTACTTCTTTTGTAACACCTTCTTAAATCATGTAATACTCATTGGAGCTTTTCTCCCCGGGCCTTTACTGAAAATGGACATATATCCAGATAGACTAGCCCGGTCAACAAATGTAAAATAAATAAATAAATAAAATTGAAGCTGGACAGCAAGGGAAGTTACAGGAAACTGTGGAAACTCTGACACAGTCAATATTGAGGAATGATAGTACAATGAGTTCCCATCTGACAGAGCAATGGATGGCACAGGATGAAATTGAAAATAATGTGCCACAGGAAGATGCAATAGAACTTTCTATAGAATGCCCACAGGAGATGGAAAACAAAAAATGTGCCCTCAGTTTATAATGAACTAAGAGGAGAGTTGCTCAATTTAAGAGAGATAGACAGACATATTAAGATCATTGCAAAAATAGACTGCAGAAGGTCAATAAACCACAAAACGCAGAAGTTTGATAAAACAAGTGGACACAGTAATTCACTGTCCATAGAGATCAATGAGATATAGCACAAGTAAAACAGGATATACTACTGTGCTGCTAAATGAATAACTAATACCACAAGAACACAGGTTAGTGAGGTAAAGGAAGGGGAGAAATCGAATACCATCATGGAAGTATTGAATAGAGAAAACTATAATGCAATTAAGACAAGAAGTGTCACTGTTAGAAGCGTAAAGAAGAAGGAACAGATCAACAAAAATACTTAGAAAGAAATATGTGGTAAAAGCAATGCATAGTATTAGACCATATTTAGGATCTTTCATGCACTGTGGCAAATAAACTAAAAATCTGAGCACAGGTGGAAAAACTTAGAAGCTACATAAATAATATAAAGTAAATGTACAAAATAAGCAATTTATTGATGATCCATCAAAGTTTTACAGAGAATTTGGAAACAAGGTAAAAGGAATTTAAAGACCACCAAAAAAGACGCAATAAATAAATTTTGGACAAGTATCTATGAAGATCCTGTGGAACATAACAAAGATGCTAAATGGATAGAAGAGGTAAAAGAAAGAATAAGAAGTTTAAAAGTACAGGATATGAAATGGGATGAAGTAACAGCCAGACAGATTGAAACAAAGTTAAGAAAAGCTTCTAATTGGAAAACACCAGGTCTGGATGCAGTACCTAACTTCTGGTTAAAAGTATTAACATCTTTGCATGAAGATTTAGCCACGAGTTAAGAACTATTTATATGCCCACCCCAAACAGACACCAACAGGAAAAGCAATGCTCCTACTTAAGAGTGAACCTGCAAGCTATCCTAAAAATTATAGACCAATAACTTGCCTTCTGACTGCGTATAAACTATACAATGAAATTGATAACAACAGACTTTATAGCCATTTTGAAGAAAACTCAATCATGGCAACAGAACAAAAGGGCAATAAAAAAAAGTCATATGGAAGAAAGGATCATTTGTTGCTAAATAAAGTCATAACGTAGAACTGTAAAAGGGGAAGAATCTAAGTATGGCAAGGATTGACTACAAAAAAAGCAGATGACAGTATCCCACATTCATGGATAAAAGACTGCTTAAAAATGTATAAGATACATTGTACACTGATCAATTTTATTACAGTGACCATAAAACAGTGGCAGACCACTTTGCAATTAAGCCCTAATAAAGGGCAATTTATTATTCCAGGGATAAAAATTCAAAGAAGGACATTCCAGGGTGACTCTGTCAATGATGCTATTCTGCCTTGCCAATAACCCATTAGGCTGTTTACTTAACAGCTTAGGCCATGGCTATAATTTGGCTCCTAGAAAACAACAAAGTGTAAAGACTTCTCTTCTTTTTGTCGATGATAAATTTTTCAGATAAAAGAATGTCATTTGGTCTTGATAAATGTGCAAAAGAACCTATAAAGCAAGAAAACTGCAGCAGCAAGAAAACATTTTGGGACAAGAATGCCAAGAACTTGAGCAAGAGGGAGTGTATAAATATTTGGAAATTGATGAAGGATCAAGAATAAAACATGAACAAATGCAAATAAAACTTAATAAGGAATACTTTAGAAGACTTAAATTAATCCTGAAAACAGCGTTGACATCTAGGAACAAAATTCAAGCTATAAACCAATTTGCTCTTACTGTCCTTACAGTTTTGGAGTGACAGACTGTCCCCAAAACATGTTGGATAGATTTGATAGGAAAACAGGAATGATGCTTCATGCTCACTAAATGATTTATAAAAATCAGTGCATACTAAGATTATACATTCCCCGTTGTGAAGGAGGGATGGACCTCCTTGAAATCGATTACATGTATAGATCTGCAGTAAAAACAATTAATCCTTTAAAACCATACACATCTATTTCTAAAACCTAACAAAATGACATTAAATCAATAAAATCAGAAAGACTTGTCATTTAAACCACGGGCTTTATGCGCTTGCAGCCTCATTATCCATTCACTTAAACCTTTTTTAGTAAAGCGTCCATATGCACATTAGATATATAATCCATAAATGCACAATTATAACAGTGAATGGTCAGTATT
Organism: Protopterus annectens; assembly: GCF_019279795.1. NCBI lineage: Eukaryota > Metazoa > Chordata > Ceratodontiformes > Protopteridae > Protopterus > Protopterus annectens. The sequence goes on from NC_056731.1 coordinate 396,096,962, forward strand.
AACATAGATCTATGAAATTATGTTATGTATATATATATATATATATATATTAGGTTTTTAAAAATGTGAGACTAATTTTTAATGTATTTATGTATATATTATACATGTTTGTATATGTTTACATACGTCTTTCTGATTTTATTGATCTAATGTGAGAGAAGTGGTTAGTATTGTATTTTTGATGTATGTCATTTTGAATATGTTAGGTTTTAGAAATAGATGTGTATGGCTTTAAAGGATTAATTGTTTTTTATGATGTCATAATGATATTTACTAAGTGATTGGATGAAATAACTTTAAAAAGTTATATAAGGACATGGGTAAAATAAACAGTTATATTTTTGAAGTCTGATGAAACATTTGCTCGAACGTGAAAGCTCTTACTATTGTATCCTGTATATGTTTTTTATTTCGGATTAAATTGAGTTAAACAATAGCTGTGGCGAGCCTCTTCTGTTGCTCTTTTGCTATCCAGGAAATTATTGCCCCACTAGCTTGACAAGACTGATCTGTAAAGCCATGTAGTGTATTATTATGGATCTCATAAACAACGACATAGGCAATCTCCAAGCACTTGACCCCACCCAATTCAGATTTGTCAAGGGCAGATCTTGCTTGTTGAACCTGGTTGACTTCTTTGAGACTGTCACCAAGGCCCTGGATGAGGGAAAGTCAGTACATACAGCTTACCTTGACTTGGCCAAGGCCTTTGACACAATCCCCCACTTGGGCAGCATCGAAAAGCTAACACAATTTGGCATAGGTTCATAGGTTCATAGATAGGTACTAGGCAAGCCTAACCATAACAATTCCCTGGCTATTTCTTCCCACACTATTTACTTCCCTGGACCCCTGTCTAGCAGGGCGACTGACGTGATCCCTGGGGTGAATTTCCTTTCTCCCATCCAATCGTCAAGGTTCCTTTTGAAGAGGGCCAAAGAGGCACTCTGCTTGACATGTATGGGCAATCTATTCCAGAGTCTGGGGAGTCTCTGGGTCAGGAACCTATCCCTCCAGCATGTTTTGTTTATTGTGATGACAAGGTTTAGATCCCTGGAGCGTGTGGCTCTGAGGGATTCTGATTTCTTTAAGTGTAGCATGTCCAACAGCTCTGGGTTTGACATGGCCTTGTATGTTAAGCAGAGATCGCCTCTGAGTAGACGATATGCGACAGAGTATAGCTGGTGTTTTTTAAGGAGGTCAGCGTAGGACATCTGCTTTAGGCCTGTGATTCTTTTAGTGAGGTATTTCTGTGGCCTTTCCAGTTGTTGCAGATGTCTTGAGAGGTACATACCAACGGGGTGTTGTATTCTATAATGGGTCTAATGAGGGATGAGTACAGTGGGACAATTGCCTCGTTTTTTCTGGATGAAAAGCCCTTAGTGATGAGGTGTGCCACATAGAAGGATTTCCTGACTGTTGTGTCAATGTGGTTATCGAAGGTGAGACCACTGTCCACCTGTGTCCCTAAGTCTCTTATCACACTTTCAGTGTTTAGTGTACTGCCACCTATATGATAATTCACGGATACATGTTTTTTTCCCAAAGGGGATAACTATACATTTCTTGGCATTGAGCTTGAGCCCATGGCTCTGGCACCAAACATCTGTTTCTGTAAGGCCCTTTTGTAGAGTATGCACATAATTTGGGGATTCAATAATGGCTCCCAGTTTGCAGTCATCTGCAAACTTTGTTAGCCAGAGTCCCTTAGTGTTGGCCTGTACTTCAGAGAAGTAGATGCCAAACAAGAGAGGTCCCAGGACTGAACCCTGAGGTACTCCACTTGTCACGAGCTGAATTTGGAGTCGGCTACTTTTACAGTGTGGGTTCTATCAGTAAGCCTGTTAGCAACCCATTGGGTGATGTAGGGATTAATGCCCAGCCTAGTAAGTTTATCTATGATTCCAGAGTGGGGGATGGTGTCAAAGGCCTTGGCAAGGTCTAGATAGGCTGTGTGGACCACCTTACCCTTGTCCATGGCTCTGGAGACTGATTCGAAGAAGTCAATCAGGTTCAGGAGACAAGATCGGTTCTTCACGAACCCAAACTGGGTGGGGTCCAGTGTTTGAAGGTTGCCAATGTCTTTGTTTATAAGTTCCATGATAATATGCTCTGTGGCCTTGCAGATAAGGCTTGTCAGACTGATGGGATGGTAGTTTCCGGGATCCAAGGTGGATCCCCCCTTGTGGAGTGGGATAACTGTAGCTCTGCGCAACTCAGTGGGCACGATACCTGAGGTGAGGCTATGATTAAACATGACACTTAGGTGAGGTGCCATTTCATTTTGTAGTTCATGTAGTACACAGCCCGGGATGTCATCTGGTCCCATGGATGCTGTATTCTTATCTTTGGAGAGTGCGTTTTTTTACCTGTGTGGCTATTATTACCAGAATTTGGCAATCTTCCAGCATTAAGATGGGCCATTTAGGGGGTGAGAGGGGGGTGAAGTTGGCACTGAATCGATCTGCCAGGATATTGGCAATATCCTTGGGAGCAGTATATTTAATGCCATTCTGTTTTAGCTCAGAGCAGATCTGAACATTGCCATTTAGATTCTTGACATAGTTATAGAATGCCTTGTGGTTGTCTTTGGAATCTTTGGCAATTTTATTTTCGTAACTAGCTTTGGAGGATTTTATGAGGGATCTCATTTTCTTACTGAGGCTGGTAAGGGAGTTATTTGCATCCTGGGATTTTCCTCTTTTCTGCAACAGTTTCTTCCTTTTGTTGTAAAGTTTGTTTATGGCAGGGGACCACCAGATTGGCTTCCTTTTTTTGGATGAGAGCATCTTGGTTCTATTTGGGATGGTACGATTCATGCATGAGTGGATGTGCTCATACAGTGCCTTAGTGTAGGATTCAGCAGTTGAGCTTTCAGTTCCCATCTGCATGGGTGTCATGAAGTTTGTCACTTCTGACTTGAGTAACATGAAGTTGGCTTTTGAGAAGTGTTTTATGGAGGTTTCCTTACTGGGCGGTGGGGGTGGGACGTGGATGTTAAGGGTGATTAGCTTATGGTCAGACCTGACTAACGAGGGGGTGACCATAGGTGTGGAGCATCGATTTCCCATGTTGGTAATGACCAGGTCTAGGATATTGGAGCCCCTGGTGAAACTATGGATTAGTTGATCCAGGGCGTTGGAATTTATGAATTCCAAGAACCGTTGGGCAAAGGTGTTGGTACATGAGTTTTCCCAGTTAATGGCAGGGTAGTTAAAATCACCCAGTATTAGGGTGTTTGGTTCTATCTTAATATTTTCCAGTATGTTTAGAAAGGTGTAGTGAGAATCTTGGGGTATGGTGGGGGATCTGTAGCAAGCTACAATTTGGATTACAGTCTTACCTAGTGTTAGTTGCACCTGGAGAATTTCAGACGCATTGTGTTGGGCAACTAGCCTGGTGGTGTGAATATCCTTGGTGAATATTGACACTCCTCCACCTTTAGAGTTTCGGTCCTGGTTTGGTGGCCGAAAAGTGTGGTAAGAGTTGTAGCCTGGTATTGCAGGGGTGCTCTCTGGAGCCTTGAACCAGGTCTCAGTTACTGCACAGATATCGATGTTCTCAATTTTTAGGAGTGCCTCCAGAGAGTGCATTTTGAGGTTTAAACTTCTAGCATTGAGTAACATTACCTTTAGATTTTGCATGCTTGTACCTGTTGCGGTGGTGGTTTTGTCCTTTGAACTTTGCCTAAAAAAGGCACTATAGGGGTGGCAAGAGCCTTAGCCAGTAACCTGAATCCCAGGGGCGACAGGTGCAGACCATCTCTGGCAAAGCATCATGGTCTGTCAATCATGTCATCCCAGGCAGACAGATAGTGGATCCCCTTTGAATGGCACCAGAAACTTAGCCAATTGTTGAAGTCAATCATTTTGTCCTTATATTGTGGTATCATTCTGGGTGAAGGCAGGATGCTACTCAGGGCTAGGGTCATACCTGCCTGGGCCACATGATTGGAGAGCTCTTCCATGTCTCTTTTCATGTAGTCCAGGGAGGTACGTCGCAAGTCATTCACTCCAACATGGACAATGACAGAGTCATATTTGTAATTGTTGTGGAGTGACTTGCGTGCATGTGTTATGTGGCGGATCCTGGCACCCGATAGGCAGCTGACTGTAATTTTCTCCTTGTTCAACCTGGTGAGAGGGACATCAGTGTGCCGGACTATAGAGTCACCTATGACTAAAGTGTTAGGTACATTGTCTTGCCTTAGGGGCTGTTGCTGGGTGGCACACTGGTGTTGTGAACTATGTGACACTTTGCTTGTTATTGGTGTTTGTTTGCGTTTCAGCTTCAGAGGTCCTTGTTGCTTGGGCAGGTTACAGTTAAGGGCCTCTGCATATGTGGATTTAGTGTTGCTATATGTGGGTGTTGGTGGTGTGGGTTTAGAAGGGCTATGTGTTGCTTGAGGTGTAGTGTGGGTGTTAACCTTCTCCTCTTGACTGTCTAGCACAATCTTGGGTGGAGAGAGCTTTGCTTCCATTTTTATTATGTAAGTGCATCTCTCACAGGTTGTAGTGTTGGGTGGTAGGAGGAGAGGTTTGTCTGTGTACATGAGGCAATTGCTGCATTGCCCCAGTATGCCCAGATTCACCAGGTGGACAGGAGAAATCACCAGAAGCTGAGCCTTGGACATGCCTGGTTTGGTGCTTTTTTTTTTTTTTTTGTAAAGTACAGGAGCTGTTTTCCCTTACCTTAGCAAGGTACTTTGCAATTATAGGCTGTTTAGTACCTACTATTAATTTCTCCTTATTAACAAGCAGAGTTGAGTGCTTGTATCAGTTTAAGGCTTCCTGGTGCTTTCCAGCAGGTATTAGAGAAAGTGCTAGTCACAGGGATACTTAAAGGTAAGATGAAAAAAAAAATGCACACTGCAGTGTGCACTAGAGAAGTTAGATGTGAAAGTAGGTAACTTAAGTTTTACCTGTTTAAAAAGTTAAGGTTTAGTGGAGAGTTACTATTTTTAAAACAACAAGATGGATTGAAAGGGGTGGTCACTTTAGTATTCTGGTACTATGGGATACAGTAGGATGGCCAATAAATTGAAATAGTTGAAGGTGAGGGATTTCAAAAATGATGATTTTGTGATTACTCACACAAGCCAGTGAAAGTAGAGAGAAAATGAGATATATGATCAGATTAACATAAGAGGCAGGCAACTAGAAAGACAGTGGTATTTAACAAGACAACTGTAACTGTGTGGGAGGGCGGGAAAACAATTCTGAAAATTCTGCCTGACTCAGAAGAGAGAGAGCTGTGGTCTCTTTTGAAGTTTTAATATGCTGTTAAAGCAGAATGCAAGTAAAACACAAGGTAAAGAAAACAAACCACAGTATTCAAAATATAGAAAGGCAATAAAGTAATACAAAATACAAAAAAATAAAAGCAAACTAACCTTTCCTTCACAGCAAAGTATAGCAGAGTCTGGATGAGAGTCTGTAGCAGAGTCTGGATGAGCCTTTCTGTAAGTCTAACTCCTCACGCATCACCCGTGTTAGAAAAATATGTATTAATGTGTGTATTAGTAATATGCTTAGTGCATTCAGAGCCTAAAAGAGTTAACACATTTATTGTATTTCATACTGCATAAATCTGTATAAACTGCAGTTGCTTTCTGACCTTGTACTGTCAGCTAAATCTTGCTTGTGCTCTGGAAATTTACTGAGAAGCAGATGATTTCTGCTTGCGTTAGGAAAATAATTAATAGAACAATACTGCTTATATGAAACTCAGACAAGAAGTTCCACTGTGCCATGAGAACATACACAGCTGTAGAAGTAACAGATAATTAGGACAAAGCCTGCTTGAAAATATGAACTGCAATCAGCATTTGCTTGTATCTGTATTAGAAAAGTACCTTGAAAAGTAACAGTGTACAATAGACGCTTGTAAACGGATTAATAGTCACAAAGGCCAGGTTATTTCTCTAAAAAGTTTCTCGCAAATCTAGTCATGTCAGCAGAAAATCTGAATAACACCTGCTGTAGTACAATGCTTAAAGTTGTGTTTGATTACATCAGCTTAGAAGGCCATGTCTTGTAAAACAGTATAAGAATGAACATACTTCCTGTTAGTAGTTAGACGAATCCTTGTATTAGCATGTTTTTGTCTCCCTGCTGCAAGTAAATTAAAGTGCCTTAACTGAACCTTACATGTATTGGTCTCTGAAGTTTTTTCCTTTGACAACCCGCATAAATCCCTATCTCATCAGGTGGGTGGCCAACTGGTGCACAGATAGCACCTGCAAGGTCAAAATAGGTGCCATCACCTCTGACAACAGAACTGTCACTAGTGGTGTTCCCCAGGGATCTGTTCTGGGACCCCTGCTGTTTGGCATCTACTTCTCAGAGGTCCAAGCAAAGACAAAGGGCCTGTGGCTGAGCAAGTTTGCAGATGACTAAGTTGGGAGCTGTCATTGACTCCCCAAATTATGTTAACATACTGTAAGAGGGTCTCACAGCAACAAATGACTGGTGCCAAAGTCATGGCCTTAAGTTAAATGCAAAAAAAAGTATTATCATACTATTTGGCAAAAACATGGCCCCTACTGATTACCACATCAATGGCAACCCCCTAAGCACACAACCTGTGGTGAGAGACCTGGGTACTCAGGTTGACAACAATCTCACATTCGACCATCATGTACCGGCAGTGGTCAAAAAAGCCTTTTACTTGGTTCATCTCATAAGTAAAGGGATTGCATCCAGTAAAAAAGGAGGTTATTACTTCTCTGTACTGCTCCCTCATTAGGCCAATAATTGAGTATAAAGCCCCATTTGGTATGTACCTCTCCAGACACCTACACCAACGGGAAAGGCTATAAAAATACCTCACAAAGACAATCCATGGCCTCCATCAGCTGTCCTTTGTGGACAGGCTCAAATCACTATCACTCTACTCAGCATCATACAGATTGCTCAGAGGTGATCTATGTCTCGCCTACAAGGGAATATTGGGCCCTACCCTACTAGAGATCCTCCATATCTGTAAGTCTAACTCCTCACGCATCACCAGCTCGAAAGACCTAAATTTAATATGTGTCATCAACAAAACCTGCTGGAGAGACAGGTTTGGCTCCCAGAGACTGCCCCGTCTCCGGAATAGACTTCCCATACATGTCAGAGTACCTCGCTGACCCTCTTTAAATGCAGCCTTGATGAGTGGATGGAAAACCACAAAATTGTCCCAGGGGTTCCACCTTTGACCCTCATTGACAGGGATGATAGGTGCTGACTGAGGTTTCCTTTTTGGGGATAAAGACTTGGCTAGGTTTGAAGGGGCCCAGAGCCATTAGCCTACTAACCTCCTATGATCCTGTACTCTTCACTCATTAGGCCAATACTTGAATACAACATCCCTTTTGGTATTTACCTTTCAAAGTGCCTGAAACAATTGGAGAGACCACAAAGGTTCCTCACAAGGAAAATTCAAGGTCTTCAGCTTCTCTCCTATGTGGATTGGCTCATATCACTGCCACTTTATTCTGTTTCATACAGACTACTCAGAGGTGATCTCTGCCTTGCATATAAGGCAATCTCTGACCCTGCTTTATTGGAAATGCTGCACATCCGCAAGTAAAATGGCACACGGGTTATTCACTCTAAAGACCTAAACCTGGTATACAACATCAATAGAACCTGCTGGAGGGACAGATTTGTCTCCCAAAGGTTACCACACCTTTGGAATAGACTCCCACTTCACATTAAACAGAGCAACTCATTGGCTCTCTTCAAACACCATCTGGACGATTGGATGGGTAGCTGTAAATTCACCCCAGGTTTCCACCTGTGTCCCTAGACAGGGGCAATAGGTGTTGACTATGGTAACAAGGGTAAATTTGACTAGGCTTGTAAGGGCCCTTGGGCCTTTAGCCTTGTACTTCCTATGATCCTATGATTACCATATATGCTTAGATTGCAGTTATATCCACAATAATCTATGAATAACAGCAAAGTGTTTGAGCGCTACAAAAAATAGCACAAACACAAAAAAAATCAATCTCCATGTCAGTCTTCCCTTGCAAATGCTGATTGTGTCTGCAAGTTGTCTGTATCATGCAAACCAAGTGTTTAATAAACTTTGACTCCCCAAGTGTTCTCGTCATGGACAACTGTACCAAATCTGCCAAACTAGGCTAATGGCGACTAATGTCACTAAGAACCTGAATGTGTACAACTGTAGAGCACATGTGCAGAAATCTTTATCAGGAAATCACAGTTAAACACTCATGTTGCTGGACCTTTAACCTCAAACAAGAATAGACTAATCTAAATTGTACACAAACTACAAACCCATACACACATATACAAGCAAATAGTCAGCTAAATCCATCCCATCAAGAAACAAACTGACCAACCATGATGTATTCAGTTAAACAGAATTGAAATAAAAATACATCAAAAATGGTGGATTATGCCATCCAAGAGTAAGTAACCACCCACAAACCCACAAAGTAAAAATAGAAGGCTTTTTAAATAAACAGGCAAAATGTTACAATGCATTACTGTTTAATAAAAAGTAATACAGCCGAAGAACATAAAATACGTAATTTGTACCCATTTATTCCTTATCATGCACCAACAGAACAGGAGCTGAAACCACTGACTTATCACAGCCTTACAATATTTATGGTTCACACAGTTTCTCGTATATCTTTTACTCTACAAAGAAGACAATTTCAAATTAATTCCTTCAAAAAATGATCAGTGTAGCCAACATCCATGTAACAAGGCATGGCTCAACAGGACTGTTTCTCTTTTTACAAGGCAAAAGATTGCAAGAAACTCTTCCCCAGCTTTTCACTCTGACTGTGTGTTCTGAACTGAGCCAAAAATCCAGCAGGAAGTTCAGAACATGTCCCACCTCCTACAGAGCCATACCCCACTAACAATGGCTTCTGTGACACTTTTCATAAATTAAAATTCCAATCCCTTAATTGCTAAGTATTGATAGCCTGGGAATCTGTCAGACCTGAGGAATGAATCTCTGTCTCCACTACCTCGTTAATGTGAATGGGCACATTTTCACCTCTTTTCAGTGTCTCATTGAGATGAATGCAGAAGCTGTTACCTGCCTGCACACCTACTGTGGTATTGTCTTTGCCACAGAAGTTTTGTTTCAACTGAAGATTCATGTGATTAATGAACTCCAACACTTAGGTTCATAGATAGGTTCATAGATTAGTACTAGGCTAATTGCTCTTGCAAGTCATTTTAAGTCTAGCCAATTATTCCTTGTGAGACTCAAACCCTGCACCTTGTGTTTGTAAGGCAAACACCTTAACCATTAGGCCATCCTCCCACCCAGCTAAGAATGAGACCACATTTATACTAAATCTCTTAAAAACTCAAATACTCAACTTTCCATACCACTTAGTGTTAACATTTCATGAAAACTGTTAAAGTATCATAGGAGGTTACTAGGCTATTGGCCCTGATGGCCTTATAAGCCTAGCCAAGAGTTTAGCTCATGTTTAGACAAATCAGCGCCTGATGCCGCTGTCCAGCAGGGACACGGGTGGAATCCCAGGGGTATAGTTTCAGTTTCCCATCTAGTTATCCGGGTTTCACTTAAAAAGGGGTAAAGAGGTCCTCTTCTTGATATGGATAAGGAGTCCATTCCATAGATGGGGGAGTCTCTGGGACACAAATCTGTCCCATCAACAAGTCTTGTCACAGACCAGGTTGAGGCCACTTGTGCATGTTACTCGAGTGGAGCTTGGCTTGCAGATATGCAGCAGTTCCATCAAGGTGGCTTATGTGATCACCTTGTATGCCAGACAGAGGTCACCTCTGAGGACTCTGTATGAAACTGAGTAGAAGGATAGGGCTTTTAGCCTATCTGTGTATTGTAGATGTTTGAGGCCCCAGATTCTCCTGGTGAGGAACCTCTGTGGTCTCTCCAGCTGCTGCATGTGCTTTGCGAAGTACATGCCAAAAAGGGCATTTTACTCAATAATGGGTCTTATAAGGGAAGAATACAGAGATGTTATGACCTCCTTGTCCTTGGATGAGATACCCTTACTTATGAGGTGGGCCATGTAGAAGGCTTTCTGTACAACCAAAGCAACATGGTGGTCAAAAGTCAGGTTGCTATCAACCTGGGTGCCCAAATCCCTCATGACTGATTGTGTGCTTAGGACGTTGTTATTAATGTGATAATTTATGGGGATGTTACTCTCCCCAAAGGGGGTGATGATGCATTTTTTGGTATTCAGCTTGATGCCATGTTTCTGGCACCAGTCATTTGTCTGAGTGAGACCATCTTGTAGGGTGTCCACATCACTAGGGGAATTGATGACAGTACCCAGCATGCAGCCATCTGCAAAGCTGGTCAGCCATAGCCCACTGGCTTTGGCCTGCACCTCAGAAAAGTATATCCCAAATAACAGAGGACCCAAGACCGAACCCTGGGGTATGCTACTTGTTACTGGTCTACTGCTTGAGGTGGCCTCCCCTATTTTGAGTACGTGGATTCTACCAGTGAGACAATTTGCTACCCATCTGGTAACATATGGATTGATGCCTAGTTGAGAGAGTTTATCTATTATTCCTGAGTGGGGAATAGTATCAAAGGCTTTGGCTAGTCCAAGGTAGGTGGTGTGCACCATATTCCTCTCGTCCATGTCTTTGGTGACAGTCTCAAACAAGTTGACCAAATTTAGCAGACATGCCCTCCCCTTGTCGAAGCCAAACTGTGTGTGATCAAGTGTTTGGAGGTTGACACTGTTCTTGTTAATGAGGTCCGTTCCATGGCCTTGCAAATCAGGATAGTTAGGCTGATAGGTCTATAATTTCCCAGATTGATGGATGCTCCACCTTTGTGTAAAAGGAGGACAGTGGCTGTCCTCTGGGCCAGAACCACTCCTTATGTGGTAGAAAGGTTACCTAGTGCTTACCACTCCCACTGATAAGCTAGAAGGCTTCCCTCCAACACAGAAAGCTTGGGGGGGCTCAGAAGCTTACATACAGTCCTAGATATAGCAAATCTAAATCTGGACTACACTAGTTGCAGGAAAGGTAGGAAACAGGCTTAGATTTTTTTTTTTTATATATATACAGAACAGTAGCTAAAACAGCAGTAAAAACAATTCAAATGTAGTGCAAGCTAGCACACGAGTATGTAGCAATGTTAGACCAAACAGTTTAAAAAAATGCAATTAAATTAAAAATGACTAAAAACAAGTGCAGAAGGAGTCTATTAGGTAGAATGAGGTAAAGAAATGGGACTGGGGGGGGGGTCTCAGATCAAATCTACAGTGGGGGTGGGCAACTGCAAAAGCCTCCGAATTTAACGCCTTCAGCAGAGATCTGAAAAACTATACAGTGAAGCAAAAATAACAGTGCACAACTCTGAAGTCAGCCAGTAATGATATAAAATGAGTCAAGCAACAATTAACAGTACACAACTCTGAAGTGCCAGAAAAATATACTCAGCTCTGTATATCTCCAGATAGTTTGAAGACCACTCTGTCAGGATACAGGAAGGCTCCAGCAATGATGTGACCATTTTCACCTCTGCTGGCACCCGTTGTTTAATCCAGTATGTCCAAGATCAAAATCAGTTAACAGAAAGCCAAGGATGACTGTAGCAATTTTAGAATAATTAACATGCAAACCAACTGACTCAGGCTTCTCTTACCATAAACTAAGAATTATGTAACTATTATTTTATATATTTAGTCAACGTTTTAGTTAATGTAACAAACTTTAAGAAACTGAATTGTCAGTGGAGATTGATATCTGCAGACAATGATAATTAAGCTATTCATAAGTGCCCTATTTATAGGCTTGTAACATACTCAAAACAGACGTGAAAAAGTAATTTCAGTGAAAATCAGGGGAACCACAAATATCAGCTGCCAAAGAGGAGAGTTGAGAAGCAGAGGTTGGCATTAGAGGAAACACATTTGTTTTAATGATGTGCTTCCACTGCAAGAAACAAAAACTCTAAATGTATGAGTTGGGTTAAGGTTACAGAAAGTGACATCTCAAGATGGCCTGAAACATAAAAGCAAAAAGTACATTGTTATTTTGACTGATATGCTTTTTTGTTGTAGTCATGTAAACATGTTATGGTCTTGAAATGCAGTCACCAGTGCACATACTGTCTGTAAAAATACCATGCATATATCTTTGGTCCAAGTCTTCTTGACACACTGAAACCTCTCAGCCTTCAGTGCAGACAAGACAGCACATACTCTTTCTCCAATCCCACATACTGCAGCTCCATGCAGGTCACCTAAGAGTCACCAGGAAAGCAGGCCAAAACATGTTATACCTAGTAACTCTGCTTCCATACAAGGATGTGACTTAGTCATATGTCATAGGCTCATAGGAGTTGCAAATCAATTGAGCTGCAAGGACATTTCAGCTTTGCCAGTACCCACCCTTATGCCTTTCCTCCCATTTCAAGAAGGGGCAGGCCATTCATAGCAGGGATGAATTTATGAATACCCAACCAATTATCCTTTTTAAAGGCAGACAATGTGTCACACTGTTTAACTTGTGGAGTTAGTTTGTACTAGAGAGGTGGGTAACCACTGTGTTATAAACGCATACTCCACCATGTGCATTTATGTGTTGGAGTGGATTTATATCTGTGGTCCTAGTATTATCTGGGCTATTTGGTTTATGGATGCATATGAGTTTTTGGATTACTGGATCCACTGTAAGCAGCAAAGTCTCCTTGCTCCACCATAGTAACACATGATAACCCTGCCACTAACTCTAACCTGCACCTTAAACAAAAAAAAAGCTGTTCCCATAACACTTCCACTACAGAAGACAGTTGGAACTTTTATCACACACACACACACACACACACACACACACACACACACACACACACACACACACACACACACACACAAACACGCACTAAATTTAAATAACCCTAAACAATCACACACACTCAGTCTATCCCCTTACTCAATCGATCCCCTAACCTTACAGCACACAGGCATGCACACACGTGCGTGCGTGCGCACACACACACACACACACACACACACACACACACTCGTGTGTCTGTGGGCGGCGTATGTGTGTGTGTGTGTGTGTGTGTGTGTGTGTGTGTGTGTGTGTGTGTATATATATATATATATATAGAGAGAGAGAGAGAGAGAGAGAGAAATATACAAGATGCACACACACTCTCTCTCTATCACACACATTACATATTTATATATACATATATAATAGATAAAGACATAGCTGACATATTTATTACTATATAAAGCAGGACAACAGGAATTGGTGATGATGATGGCTGACCTGAATGCACATATCAGGACAGACAGAATAGGATATGAGGACTGCCTGGGTACACTTGGGTGGGGCAATAGGAATAAAGAAGGAGAGGCAACTGTAGACCTCTGTCTGGCAAATGGCTTGAAAGTGGCCAGTACATGGTTCAAAAAGTGATACTGCCACAAATTGAATACAAAAGTGGCTAACGTGCCACTCGGGTAGGCTTCCTCCTAGTATGGAAAGAACAATGGGGTAGAATTAGTAATTGTAAAGTCATCCATAGTGAAACAGTCAGCCCACAGTAAAAAAAAAAAAAAAAAAAAAAAAAAACACTAGCTGCCACAATCAGCTGCAAGCAGTGGTCATAGAAGGCTTCCAAGAACAACAGAGACCAGGCTGAAGAGATAGAAGTTGATTGGGGAGAAAGCACAACAGTTTTAGGAATTGCTTAGAGCTCTAGCAATTCAAGAAGAAGAGGTAATAAGTGGAGTTGAAGAAGATTGGAAGCACTTCAAAACAGCATGTGTGAGGACTACAGAACACATATGTATCCAAGCCATGCATGGAAATAAGGTATGTAAGGAAAGCTGGTGGAGAAATGCAGAAGTCCAGGAAGTCATTGAAAGAAAAAGGAGTGCAGGGAAATATGGAAGAAATAAAAGACAGACAAGACTAGGAGGGAATACTGCTAGGCTAGCAAGAAGGCTAAAAAATGATTTGCAATAGCAAAGAACAAGGCATCAGAGGCACTCTATCAACTTCTGTAAGGTGACTCGGTAGATGGCACAAAGAAAGTATATTAGGTTGTAAGGCAAAGACAGAAAGATACAGATAACAGTCAGATACCCTTCACAAGGGATGCCAACAACAACCTGCTCACCAGTCCACTGGACATCAAAGACAGATGGAAGGAGTACTTCGAGCAGCTTCTAATGAAGAAAACTACACAGAAACTGTATTTCCCCAAATACAACCTACAATGAGAGAACAGCAGGAGCCCACCATGGAAGAAGTAAGACTAGCTCAAAGGAAAATTAAGTCATGGAAGGCATGCAGGCTCAAATGAAGTCACAGCAGAAATGATGGACTGGATGGCACAGAGGCACAGCAATTAGAGTTGTCACCTCACAGCAAGAAGCTCCCTGGTTCAATTCTTGGCTGGGGTGCCTTCTGTGCGGAGTCTGCATGTCCTTCCTGTGTTTCTGTGGATTGCCTCCGGGTACTCCATTTTCCTCCCAGATTCCAGGGACATGCAGTACTTATATTGGACACACTAAATTGGCCATAGGTGTGGCATGCGATTATGTAGTGTGCCCGAACTACCGTGGCTGGGCTAACCACCCGACATTGTAAACTGTGGCTCTAGAGGATTGTCACTGTTGAAGTGCAAAAACGGGAAAAAGGGGGTTATGGATGGATGCATGTATAGGAGAGAAAATGGCTTTGGAAGGTACTCATAGTTATGTGTATGCCAGGTGAATGGAGAACAAGCATACTAGTGCCAGTGTTCAAGAGGAAAAGGTACATTAACAACTGTGTTCTGTACAAAGCTATTCAAATCTTGTCACATTACATGAAAGTTCTAGAAAGGGAATAGTAGAAAGTAAGATGGGAGGTGAACAGTCTGGATTCATGATAGCATGCAGGATGACTGCTTCAACGGATATTTTGCAATTGCATGGTCACCACCTTTCAACAGCAGATAACAAGTACCAGAAAACAAGAATGCAACTATTCAGCTGTTGTGATTGGCTCACTGCCTTCACCTGTTTGTAATGTGTGCTTATACACAATTTAGTAAACTTAGTAAATGACAACAGCATTAGTCAGAACATTGTGGTTCAGAAAATCTCAAAGTGGTATTTCTGTTTAGTGATTTATAATAAAGTTGCTTTATTCATCTCCAGTTGCCAAGTTGTGTTTCGAAATTGTTGATCATAAAGGAGGCTGAAAATAATTGTGAATATAAGTACTTACACATCTCTCAAGGCTAGAAATTTGCCTCAGCTGCACAATGGTAACTTGGTTGTGGCCCTTAATTGTGCCTCAGTCTACTAACACTTATATACATACATATATGGCTATATATATATATATATATATATATATATATATATATATATATATATATATATATATATATGCATACACACACACACACATACACACACACACACACACACACACACACACACACACACACACACACACACACACACACACACACACACACACACACACGCCAGATTAGGGACTTCCATTTTAAAGTAGTTATTAGACATTAGACAGGCTAAAGGGTAAACTAGACCTAGAAATTATGTTTCATTTATGCATAAAAGACAAGACAGTTAAGCAGAAAGAAAGGATAACCTTGCTGGTCAAGCATGAGAGGCAGTTTATTAGAAAGGAAAGATAATCATAAAATGTGAAGAAAATACAGGAATACAGAATATTCTTTTCTCAAGGGAAAGATACAATCTTGCCAGCTACAGAATGTTAAATTTAGACCAAGCCTGGAAACCAAGGCTAAGGGTTGGGAGTGTGGCCTAATGGTTAAGGTGTTTGCCTTACAAACACAAGATACAGGGTTTGAATCTCACAGGGGATAACTGGCTAGGCTTAAAATGGCTCGCAAGAGCAGTTAGCCTAGTACTAACCTATTAACCTATTTAAAGAGGGCGTGTTAAGCATCACAGGGTTTTGGTATTACTAAAATATACTTCAGATACAGTTAGAGAAGTCAGTTAAGGTTAGTTAGTTTGTTTGACCTGACTTAGCAGATATTCCAGCCTGAGTATGGAAGTCAGGTCAAATAAAGACTGTTTTAATTTACATTATTCAGGACAATCAGAAGACATGTGCAGAAACTTAAGAGTATATTCAGCAGCACTGTTAATGAAGACAGAATTTGGATATTGTAAAAATCTAATAAAGCCTTAGTGAATGAACTACAGTGTCTGGAGAATTCATTCTAAGTACACAAACTTGGGCAATAAAGGAAAGACCGGTACCTGTTCAGCGTGACTTTGAGTAATTAACAAATAAGACTTTTGCCTCAGTCTCATTTCAGTTTCCAGTTAAATATGGTACAGTACAGTTTTATCAATTCTTACAATACATACATACACACACACACACACACACACACACACACACACACACACACACACACACACACACACACACACACACACACACACACACAATCATACACACACACAAACATATATATATATATATATATATAGATATATATACACACACACACACACACACACAAACACACACACACACACAAAAAAAATACAACACACATTTTATATATATATATATATATATATATATATATATATATATATATATATATATATATAAATAAAATACACACACACACATCTCTCTATATATATAATAGTTCCTAAAGGTGTTTGCTTTCACTGGATCTCTGGATTTAATTTTTATTTCAAGCAATACTGCCTTATGGTTAGATCTGATGAGCAAAGGCATTACAATGGGTGGTTAACACTGCTACCCATGTTTGTGAGTACAAGGCCAAGGATGTTTGTTACCCTGATTATAGAATGGGCCAACTGTTCCAGGATGTTGGTATTAATGAAGTTTCACAATTGCAGGGCTTGTGCATTAGAAGTGTTGTAGGATTCCCAAACTATAGAGGGATAATTGAGATCCCCCATGAATATCATACTGGATTGAATGGTGAGGGACTGTAATGCATTGAGATAGGTAGTATGAGTTTTCTGGGACATGTAGGTGTGACCTTTAGGTTACAAGGATATGGTACGAGACCCATGTTTATGGTGAGTCACACATGTGTGAGCCCAGTGGGTCATACACTTTACTCTAAAGGTGACGTCATTTTTAATATAGACTGAGACTTTGCCACCTTTACTTCCCTCCTGTGTAGTAGCTGATCTAAAGGTGTGAAAGGCATAATAACCTTGCATTGTTGGGGGACTGTCTGCGACTTTAAACTATGTCTCCATTACTACACAGATGTCCACACACTTCAGGGAGAGTAAGGCTTGCAGGGAGTGATGTTTCTTGCTAAGACTTCTAGCATTGCAGAATACTACCTTAAGATATTCCAACTTAGATTCATTTAAGTCAGAAGGTTTATCAGTTTGGCATTGTCTAAAATGGCACTATGGGTGTGGGAAAGGTAGTTGCTAGTATCCTAAAGCCTACTGGGGAAAAGTGTAGAGCATCCCTGATGAAGCAGCATGGTCTGTCAACAATGTCCTCCCAGATGGCCAAACATTGTACTCCACTGGATTGACACTAGAAGCTAAAACAATTGTTAAAATCAATTGTTTTCTGTTGAGAATGTGGCATTATCCTTGGAGAAGGTAGCATGCTGCTCAGTGCTAGGCTCATACATGCCTGAGACACACAATCAGCAAGCTCAATTATGTCTTCCTTCATATAGTTAAGGGAGGTATATCTCGTCATTAACATCCACATGGACTGTGACAGAGTTATACTGCTACTGTGGATCAATGCCCTGAGTGCCTGTGTGGCATGACAGTCCTTAGCCCTGGAAAGGCAGCTAACTGTGACTTTCTTCTTACTCAGTCTGGTGAGGGGTCATCAGTGTGCTTCACTATAGAATCAACAATGACCAGAAAATATGACTATGTACTGATTTGCCTTAAGGACTTAGTAGTAGAGGCATTGGATACATTGTTACTATGTATAGCTCTGGGTGGTATTTTAATGGAGTGTTTATGTGATGGCTGAGGACCCTTTTATTGATTGTGCTGTACAAGAGGTCTTAGTGGTTTTGGAAGGTGACCTGTAAGTGCCTCAGCATAAGTAGTTTTATGTGTGGGGTCTTTACCCTGTACAGTAGGCCTGGTGGAAGTATGACTGACAACCTCTATAGGACTAGTTTTGGTTGTATGAGACAGTTTTGCCTCCAGCATTAAAGTGTATTTACACTTTTCACATACTATTTTCTATACTAAGAGTAAGTGGGTTATCAGTGTACATGAGGCAATTGCACCGATGCCTTAGAATAATCATCTCAACCAGACTGACCACAGATAGAGTCAGGAAGCGCATATCCATGGCTACTGATCTACTAGGGAGGAGTGAAGGAAATTTAAATATTGAGTAGTTTGATAACACAAGGGACTTGATAAACAAAGCTCACCTATGTGCAAACTAGATGTCCTAGAAGTTAAAAGAAATCTGTCAAGAGAGTAAGGGTATTTTAAGGAAAATTTACACTGCTGCCGCCAAACACCTCAGGCATAGCAATTCAAATTTTTGAACAAGCTATTCCTGTGGCCAATCAAATTAAAGGCACAATAAGACATACACCAGCTATTTCCAGCTCAGAAGCTATAGGCTATCCTCTCCTGCAAAGAGTGTAGATCACAGCCCTTCTTAATGTAAAATAACTGATTTGGTGCCCAAGTGCTTATATCAGAACAAAGACACTTAGAATAACAACAAAGATAAGCCTTCACCAGCAATTCCCCATCTCACAAGGGTGGAGGCTAGCCTCTCCTTCCTCAACAGTGTAGACCAGAAATCTTCTTAATGTAAAATAACTTGTTTGGAGCCAAAATACTTAAACCAGAAGTAGATACTTTTAGAATAACAGATAAAATAAGCCTTCAACCAGCATTTCCAAACTCAGAAGGGTGTAATGTACCTCTCATGTCACAAAAGTGTAGACCACAAACCTGTATAATATAAGATAACTAGTTAGAAGCCCAAGTGCTTAAATCAAAACTAAGAGGCTTGGAATAACAGTTACAATATAATCAGCTACTAACAAGCAATAATTAATGCAGCAGATTAAATGTAATTGAACAAATGAAATGAACACCTCAGGACCATTAAGACCCCCTAGATAACAAAGCAGAAAGCTAGACATGTGAGGTCTACTACAAGTGCTGGTGAGCTATTAGATTATGATACACTTATTTGCTACCACTTGCTGGAAAAGGCAAGTGCTTTAACTCCCACTAACTCAGTCCTGCTTAACTATTTAGCCCTTCCATTCCTATCCAGTCTCTAGCCAATTACTCATCCCTAACCATAAAACTCCACTCCCGTTCCCTAAATGAAAATTCACCAATCATTCCCTAACCCTAAACATCCTTCCCACTCCCTAAACCTAACCCCCCTGCTCCCTATACCTAAAACTCTAGCCCTAACTCTGAACAAAAATCCCCTCCCTAATCAGTGACCTGATTGACTCACGCACTTCCCTCCCTCCCACACACCTCCCTCTCACTCCCTCCTTATGGTTGCTAGACTTACCTCACTTTAACTCAAATGTTGTGCTCAGGTGAGGTGCAGCAACTGCTTGCCTGAACCCAGAATCAAGTTTGAGCATAAGTGGCAACCTGTACAACCTACAAGATACTTATGTGGCAAGCCGCTAGACAGTGGTCTTAGAACACATGAAAAATAATACACTTGCAGTAGAACCAAATATGTGCAAACATGTGCAATTGATGGCAAAGCATCGTTATGCAGGGATTACTGCCATTTAATTTGGTCAGCCCCTAAAAGAGATTTTGTGAATTAATAAAATCAATTTAAACCTGCTGACATTCTTAAGAAAACACATTTTCATTAAATCCAACACGCATATATGTGTGCATCCACACATGCAAACAAACATACACACATGGAAATCTTGAAAAATTACTCACTTCCTACATTAAGTTGTTTCAGTCATATAAGTTACATACTAAATAGGCTAGCTAGTAAGAAAAGCATATAATACTCGCCCAACATGCACAGTATATGAAACCACCTTCTAAGCATGTATTAAATTCCTCCATCTTTGCTGAGGAACAAATTCAAATGAAATTGGAAACGGCAATGTCTACCAGACATAATCTGGGGGTCAATACAGTATATCTAATAAACACTGCTGCTTAAAGAGTCAGACAGCATAGATCTGTTCCAGATGAAATACAGAAGAGAGCAATTCTAGAAAGCAGTAGCATAGTATTAAAAACAATAACTGAAATTATTCTAGAATCGGTTAGTTTAATTGTAAGTACATTTATTTGTTAACTGTTAAGTTAACTGGCCCTTCATGGATCCTTCTTAGCCACAATGCAGACAAGAGAAAATATGAATAATATAGTGTGAACAGTCAATTAGCTTGTTTTGGAGAGGGGTTAAGTTAATGTGTATGCAAAGAGAGCTAACTTAGACACAAGGAGAATGTGCAAAAATTGTCACATGGATAATGATGAGAGGTCAGAACTGAACCCTAGACTCATCAGGCACAGATATTACCTATAAGCCACAGTACTGCACAACACATGTTTGAATCACCTGTAAGGGTATTAGGATACCTATCAACACAATATAAAAATACAGTGAAGCAGCATGCAGAGCAGTAATCATACTCGATCCAGAAAATTAAAGTACACAGTCCAGTGAACAGCATAACAGTGCTGGCTATCAAGGAGTAAACTAAAAACAGTTGTGAAACATCAGGTAGATGGCAATCAAAGACTAGAGGGAGCATATTTGTAAAGAAAATATGTGAACAGGGTGCTGTGGGTCAAATCACCTTCAAATTTCAGATGGGTTGAATTTATATCAGAAAGGACCGAGGAGGTGTATGACATCTGAGAGCAACCTAAATATGAAAGAATGGTGCTACAGATGTGAACTAAAATGGGTAGGCTTGAAAGGAAGAAACCACACGTCTGCTTGCTAAGTGAAACAGCACATGGGGGCTTTCAGATCTAAAACAATGGTTAGTTACTGATAAACAGAGAAAAAAAAGAATAATCTGTGTCCACAAAGAGAAGGTAAAGAACTGTTTTGTTTCTAAATCTAGTTCTTCGATAGTCCAATTTATGGAAACAATACATCTTGTTCATTTTCATAGGTTTGCATATCTTACTTGAAATAAGAGTCGAAAATAAAATCATGTCTTTGCTCATCCCATTTCACAGTTAAAAAATAATTTAATGTGAAAAAGAAAATTAGAGTATAACTAAAGAACATTACAAAGACAGCATAGTTTGCTTCATATCAGGCAGTAAACATAAGTCCTGAAGACATACAAAACAGTGTTTTTTTCTTGGGTTTTATGAGATGTCAAAATGCAATTTTGAGGAACAGAATTTGATTTATTTTATTTCAAGACATTTTATTTTAGCCTAAAAACAGGCTTTTGTCCTATACTTAAAAATATGCCGTGGAAAAAAGCTAGGGATTACGATGGGAGCTCAGATCTTGCTATTGTCATGTGATGGATCAAGAATGGTCATGTGACTGGGAGGCAACTGGTCTTAGAAAAGAGGGATACTGTTACATACTTCCATGTGAGTATGCTTGACAAAGAAAGCTATTTTGAGCCTACATAAAACTTGATCTTTGTGACAATGGCCATAAGTAATGGGATAATTTCTAAGTATAGTGGTGACCCTGCCGATTTGCATATTAAGTGATAGTACACATAGAGGCTTGCTACTCCTCATATCTAACAAGTACGCAAAATGAGCATTATGAGGGCCATATAATACATGGCATGTCATGCTGTAGTCTGTATTAGGTGCACTCTGGACAAAAAAAAGTAATGGCTTAATAAAATAGTCTGCACCTCACACAAATGTATGATTTTAACAATAATAACTAATCAACCTTACACAGGGACCCAAGGCTGTGGCTGATGGTTTCCAAATTTCTTTTGATGTTGGTGTTTACAGAGACTACATTTTACTGTTAGGAACAATTCTGCTCACAGCATTAAAGAAACTCAGTAACACTGAGAAACCACTGTTTCTGCTTGTTTTATCAAAGTTTGCACTGTTTTTACTGTGTTTATAAGCTAAATCTGTTTACTGCACTTGCTAGTTTAAGTTTTGCCTAAAAGTTAAACTACAGGCTAATACACTCAAGTGTACTAGCTTTTGATAGCATTTAGTCGAAAATCATAGCATTTATTGTGTTTTCTGCTTTTCTGTAAAAAAACTTGAAAAAAACAAAAAAATATCCTTGTTTTCCATACTTTCCTAACTAGTGTTCCAGAGACCAGATTTTGCTGATCCCTGGGCTTTGTCTTGGTTCCTGTGTTTCTCCATTTTCCTTGTTTGGTCAGGGGGAAGTTTCTTTACTCACCAGTGAGAGTGGGGAGTACTGAGCTGCCTGTTTGTCCTTAGAGGAGTGGTTTAAGGCAGTAACTTGTAGTCTATTGGCCATTTTGGGTCATTTCCTGTCTTTTCCAGCCCACTGCTATAAAGCGCGTTTTGGCGGGCTTTTCCAGCTATTGAGAACTCAGCACAGCTCCTCGTGGTGGCCAGCAGTGTTCCTCTAGCAGCAGAGACCAGAAAAGACTACCTTTCCAGATTTTAAGTATTTTTCTTGGCTTTTTCGACTTTTTGTGCCTTTCGACCACTGTTTCTGCTTGTTTTATCAAAGTTTGCACTGTTTTTACTGTGTTTATAAGCTAAATCTGTTTACTGCACTTGCTAGTTTAAGTTTTGCCTAAAAGTTAAACTACAGGCTAATACACTCAAGTGTACTAGCTTTTGATAGCATTTAGTCGAAAATCATAGCATTTATTGTGTTTTCTGCTTTTCTGTAAAAAGCTTGAAAAAAAAAAAAAAATATCCTTGTTTTCCATACTTTCCTAACTAGTGTTCCAGAGACCAGATTTTGCTGATCCCTGGGCTTTGTCTTGGTTCCTGTGTTTCTCCATTTTCCTTGTTTGGTCAGGGGGAAGTTTCTTTACTCACCAGTGAGAGTGGGGAGTACTGAGCTGCATGTTTGTCCTTAGAGGAGTGGTTTAAGGCAGTAACTTGTAGTCTATTGGCCATTTTGGGTCATTTCCTGTCTTTTCCAGCCCCCTGCTATAAAGCGCATTTTGGCGGGCTTTTCCAGCTATTGAGAACTCAGCACAGCTCCTCGTGGTGGCCAGCAGTGTTCGTCTAGCAGCAGAGACCAGAAAAGACTACCTTTCCAGATTTTAAGTATTTTTCTTGGCTTTTTCGACTTTTTGTGCCTTTCGACCACTGTTTCTGCTTGTTTTATCAAAGTTTGCACTGTTTTTACTGTGTTTATAAGCTAAATCTGTTTACTGCACTTGCTAGTTTAAGTTTTGCCTAAAAGTTAAACTACAGGCTAATACACTCAAGTGTACTAGCTTTTGATAGCATTTAGTCGAAAATCATAGCATTTATTGTGTTTTCTGCTTTTCTGTAAAAAAACTTGAAAAAAAAACAAAAAAAATCCTTGTTTTCCATACTTTCCTAACTAGTGTTCCAGAGACCAGATTTTGCTGATCCCTGGGCTTTGTCTTGGTTCCTGTGTTTCTCCATTTTCCTTGTTTGGTCAGGGGGAAGTTTCTTTACTCACCAGTGAGAGTGGGGAGTACTGAGCTGCCTGTTTGTCCTTAGAGGAGTGGTTTAAGGCAGTAACTTGTAGTCTATTGGCCATTTTGGGTCATTTCCTGTCTTTTCCAGCCCCCTGCTATAAAGCGCGTTTTAGCGCGCTTTAGCGCGAATTAGCGCGATTTAGCGCGGAGTTGCCACTGTTGCACACTAGGGCAGCGCCGGTTAAGCAGGTTTAAACTATTCGGGCTACCTAAATCCACTCTTCAAATTTTCCCTTAAAACTACCTTCCTCGAACTATACTACTGATCTAATCAGCGTATCCTATAACTAAAAAGATCATCTCTACTTGACTCCAAGTAGACTATTCTCTATCTGTTAAACCTAGCACTTGCTCCTACAGTACTTATTACCTTGATACGGCACTCTTGTCATAGATAGTACCCCAAAAAGGCAACCCCCCATTTCTCGGTCACCCACGTCCCCGGAATCTTTTTAAAGTTTTTGTCTATTCCTTCTAGCATGTCGAGGGATCAGTTGCTAGTGTCCTCTCCTGCTCAGCTGGTGAACCTGGGAATATTGAGGCAATGTTACAATTGCCTCATGTACACAGACAACCCTCTCCTCCTCCCACAAAACACAAATACATGCGAGAGATGCAACTATATGGCCAAACTGGAGGCTGAGCTCTCTCAACATAGGACTGGCAAGACCAGTCAGGAGGAGAAGGTTACCACACACACTATAGACCCAGTCTCACATAGCACCATTACAACCTCAAATCATACACATAAACACACAAAGACATACTCGGAGGCTCTGATCATAAATCTACCAAAACAGCAGAGGCCACCAAAGCAGACACCCAAACAACCACCACCTCAGAACACAACACCTGCAACACATGGACCTCACAGTCAGAGTGTCAAACAGTCACAGCCAGACACACTAGTCATTGGTGACTCCATAGTCAGACACACTGACATCCCGCTCACCAGACTGAGTAAGGAGAAGGTCACAGTAAGCTGCCTGTCGGGCGCTAGAATCCACCACATAACGCAAGCACTCAGGTCTCTCAACAGCAGGTACAAATATGACTCAGTCATTGTCCACGCTGGTGTAAACGACCTGAGACGTACCTCCTTGGACTACATGAAAAGAGACATTGAGGAGCTCTCTGATTATGTAGCCCAGGCGGGTATGACCCTGACCTTGAGCAGTATCCTACCTTCACCAAGAATGATGCCACAATACAGAGATAAGATGATCAGCTTTAACAATTGGCTTAAACACTGGTGTCATTCAAAGGGGATCCAGTGTCTGTCTGCCTGGGATGACATGCTGGACAAGCCACGCTGCTTCCCAAGGGACGGTCTGCACCTGTCACCACTGGGATTCCGGATATTGGCAAAGGCTCTTGCCACCCCCATAGTGCCTTTTTTAGGCAAGGCTCAAATTCTAAACCTACCACCCTAGAACACAAAAAAGGAAAAAAACTAAGGGTAATGCTGCTCAATGCCAGAAGTCTAAATCTCAAAATGCACGCACTCGAGGCCCTTCTCAGTATGGAGAACATCGATGTCTGTGCTCTGACAGAAACCTGGTTCAAGGCTCCTGAGAGCACCCCAGCACTATCAGGTTTTACCTCATATCATGCGTTCCGGCCCCAAAATCCGGACAATACCAAGAAAGGAGGGGGTATCCATATTCATCAAGGACACCCACACCTCAAGACTGGTGGCAACGCACGATGCATCGGAGACCATCCAGGTGCAATTAACCATAGGCAAGACTGCTCTGCAAATTGTAGCATGTTACAGGCCACCCTCACAAACTCAGGAACCTCACATGGCCTTCCTGAAAACACTAGAGGGATAAATGTATCACCAAACACCATCATACTAGGTGACTTCAATTACCCTAATATAGACTGGGAACACTACTCAAGCCCAAACACCCTAGCCCAAAAGTTCCTGGAATTCATAAACTCAAATGCCATGGAACAACTAGTCACCATCCCCACAAGAGGAGATAACATACTTGATCTCATCATCACGAACATGGGAGCACAATGTTCAACACCGCAAGTATACCCCTCACTGGTGAGATCAGATCACAAACTAATCTCACTGGAGGTCCTCATCCCACCACCACCTGGAATAAAAAACACCATAGTAAAGAAGTTCTCGAAACGCGACTTCACACTTCTAAAGACTAGTGTGTTCTCCTTTAAGGCCCCGAGCGGCGGAAAACAGTACTCAAGCCGCTGAATCACTTACAAATGCCTTCTACCAGCACCTGCAGGACTGCATGGATAAGGCAATCCCAAGCAAAACAAAGACTCTTTGTACCAAAGGCAAGCGTCCAGTCTGGTGGACCCCAGCCATAAACAAACTCTACAACAAAAGGAGGAAGCTACTACAAGATAGAGCAAAATCCTTAAAAGGTAAGACACCCTTGATCACTATAAGTAAAAAACTAAGAGCTCTCATAAAATCATCCAAAGCAAATTTCGAGAGAAAAATAGCTAAAGACTCAAAAGACAATCATAAGGCCTTCTTTAGCTATGTTAGAAACCTGGGAGGAAACTCCCAGATATGCTCAGAACTAGTTCAAAATGATGTGAAGATTACTGATCCTACAGACATTGCCAACATACTGGCTGACAGGTTCAGTGCAAACTTCTCCCCCCAAAAGGAGAGATATCTATACCAAACGATTGCAGCCCCCCAAACATCTACAACGCCCAAGTGAGAACTGCTCTCTCCAAAGCAAAAAACACAGCATCCATGGGACCTGATAGTGTCCCCGGCTGTGTGCTCCACGAACTCAATGAGGAATTAAACCCACAGCTAGGACAGCTGTTTAATCAAAGTCTTACCTCTGGATACATACCCAGGGAGTGGCGCACTGCAACTGTGGTCCCACTTCACAAAGGCGGTGCCTCCACCGACCCTGGAAATTACTGGCCCATTAGCTTGACAAGCCTTATCTGCAAAGCCATGGAGAGGATCATAATGGACCTCATAAATAAAGACATAGGGAATTTGCAGACTTTGGATCCAACCCAGTTTGGCTTTGTCAAAGGCAGATCATGCCTTTTAAACTTGGTTGACTTTTTCGAAACAGTCACCAAAGCCATTGATGAAGGAAAGGAAGTCCATACAGCCTACCTCGATCTGGCGAAGGCCTTCGATACAATACCCCACTCGGGTATCATTGAAAAACTCATCAGCTTAAATGTTAACCCATACATCACAAGATGGGTTGCAAACTGGCTGAGTGACAGAACCCACAGGGTCAGAGTTGCTGGCGCCATGTCAGACTCAAAGCCTGTCACAAGTGGTGTCCCACAGGGCTCAGTCCTGGGCCCACTCTTGTTTGGCATCTACTTTTCCGAAGTACAAGCAAACACAGGAGGGTTATGGCTGACAAAGTTTGCAGATGACTGCAAACTGGGCGCCATAGTAGAAAACACATCTGACACAGATATCCTTCAGAAGGGTCTCACAGAAACGGATAACTGGTGCCAGAGCCACGGCCTAAAGTTAAATGCCAAAAAATGCATAGTCATACCCTTCGGGAAAAACAAGGTTACCCCTAGCTACCAAATAGGTGGCAATCCACTGAGCACAGAAGAAGTTATCAGGGACCTGGGGACCCAGGTTGATAGTAGTCTGTCATTCGACACCCATGTAGCTAAAGTAGTTAGGAAGACCTTCTACATTGCCCACCTCATCATGAAGGGATTCTCATCTAGATCAAGGGAGGTCATAGTCTCTCTTTACTCATCACTCATCAGACCAATGATTGAGTACAATGCCCCATTCGGAATGTATCTGACCCAACACTTGCAGCAGCTGGAGAGGCCACAAAAGTTCCTCACCAAAAGGATAAAGGGTCTCAAAAATCTGTCCTATGCTGCCCGACTGAAAGAACTCCAGCTCTATTCAGTCGCCACGCTTGCTCAGAGGTGACCTTTGCCTAACATACAAGGCCATGTTAAACCCAGATTTGATGAATATGCTTCACCTCAAAAAATCTAGATCCATCAGAGCCACAAGGGCGGGAGACTTAAACCTCGACACGGCTATTAATAGGACGTGCTGGAGGGATAGATTCATCACCCAAAGACTCCCTATGCTGTGGAACAAAATCCCGGTATATGTGAGGCAGAGCACCTCGCTGGCCTTGTTCAAGAGAAATCTTGACCAATGGATGGGAGATCGCAGATATACCCCAGGGATTACCTCAGCATCACTGCTCGACAGAGGCACAGCAAAATAATGGGTATAGTTCCCCATACTAAAGGGGTGGCGTAAGCCACAAAACGATGGGCTAGGCTTGTAAATGCCCTCGGGCAGATAGTCTAGTATGAACCTATGAACCTATGAACCTATGAACTATTTTGTTTATATGGTTTTTAATCTGACAGACAACCACCAAAGATGAAACAGGATAATTGAAGTGGGTATTAACATAAGCAGGGAACCTCAAATGTATGACCCCCCCCCGACCACTGCACTTTAGTAAGAAAGTGACACCCAGATTTAATGTGCAAAAATGGGAAAAAAGGGGTTGTAGATGGATGGCTGGATGGAAGAGACATTGTTTCAAGTTTCACCTACATATAAGACAATCCTGAAACTCATTAACAGCTACTACATTGAAATTCCAGAAGAAAAACTGCCAGAAGGATCAAATAAAAAATGGTGTTCACTAATGCAACAGATTTGTGAAAAACAATATATAGACCAAGAAACGTTGATCTGTTTGGAAAAAGAAGCATCTGAGGAAGTGCAAAAATATTAACAAAACCTAGAGATTTTTGGAAAGTATAAAGTAGAAATATGGACATGGGAAAAAAAGAGAGATTTGATTTGGTGCAATATTTATGCAAAGATGAAAGCAAAATTACTCAATAGAAAGAAGGCAGCCCCAAAGATATTCAAAGAGAAATACAGGCAAAGGCATCGGAAAATTTCACAAAAAAGAAATAATATCACAAAGAGGGAATGTAGAAAAGAAGATTAGTAAAGTAGTAGTTAAAAAATCGAAGCTGAAGTTATGGAATGCCTGCGAAATGAAGGATTTGGTGTAGAAGGTCTAACACAGGTTACATCATAGCATGATGGAACGAGTGAGGAGAAACTGTAAGATCAGGAGACATCTGAAGAAGAAATATGGACATGGAAAAGAAAAAGAGATTTAATGTGGTGTAATATCTGTGCAAAGGAGAAAGCAAAACTAACGAATACAAAAAGAGCAGCACCAAAGATATTTGAAGACAAATACAGGCAAAGGAATCCAGACATGGAAAATTGTACAATACTAAAAATAAGAAGACAAAGAGGAAAAATAGAAAAGGAGATTAGTAATGGAGAAGTTAAAGAAATAGAATCTAAGGTTATGGAGTACCTGCAAAGTGAAGGATTCAGTGTAGAAAATCTAACTCTGAAAGTATCACAACAGGATAGAACAATGAACATCCATATTAAGGGGAAACCAATGAAACAGAAAGCAATTGGCCAGGTGCCATATGAAGATATTTTGGAGCCTTCCACAGGAAACCAGTATAAACATTCACTTGAAGATGGACAGCAAGGAAAGGAACAAGAAAGTGTGGAAACTCTGACAAAGTCAATGTTGAGGAGTGATAGGGCAGTGAGTACCCATATGACAGAGCAATGGATGGCACAGGATGAAATTGAAGAGAATGCACCACAGGAAGATGCTATAGAACTTTATATAGAATGCCCGCAGGAAATGGAAATCAAAATATGTGCCCTTACTTTAGAAGAAAATGAGCTAAAAGAAGAATTGCTTGATTTAATAAAGATAAATAGATATATTAAGATCAATGAAAGAAATAGACTGCAGAAGGAGAACAAAACCCAAAAAGTCAGAAGTTTGATAAAACAATTGAACACAATAATTAGGATTATCCATAGAGATCCATGTGATATAACAGAAGTAAACAGGATATATTACTGTGTAGCTAAATTAATAACCAATAAAATTCTACCACAAGAACACTGGGTAGTAAAGGAAGGGAAGGGGAGAAATCTAATACCATCATGGAAGTATCGAATAGCAAAAACTGTCAAGCAGTTAAGACAAGAACTTTCATTGTTAGAGGAGTATAGAAGAGGGAACAGATCAACAAAAATACTCAGACATATAGACGTGATAAAAGCAATACACAATATTATAATGGATCAAGATCCATCAAACACTATCACAAATAATAAACTAAAAATATCAACACAGGCAGAAAAACTTAGAAGGTACACAGAAAAATATTAAGGAAAAGTACAAAATAAGCAATTTATTGATGACCCAAAAAAGTTTTATAGAGAACTGGGAAACAGGGTAAAAGGAATTGAAAGACCACCCAAAAAAGAAGAAATAGATACATTTTGGAGAGGTGTATATGAAGATCCTGTGGGACATAACAACGATGCTAAATGGATAGAATAAGTAAAAGAAAGTATAAGAAGTTCAAAAGTACAGGATATGAAATGAGATGAAGTAACAGTTACAGAGATTG
The DNA here is from genome assembly GCF_019279795.1 of Protopterus annectens. Lineage (NCBI taxonomy): Eukaryota > Metazoa > Chordata > Ceratodontiformes > Protopteridae > Protopterus > Protopterus annectens. The sequence continues at coordinate 396,127,100 of NC_056731.1, forward strand.
AAACAAAGTTAAGAAAAACCTCTAATTGGAAAACACCAGGACCAGATGCAGTACCTAACTTCTGGTTAAAAGTATCAATGTCTTTGAATGACGATTTAACCATGAGTAAGAGCTATTTATATGCACACCCTTAAAAGACACCAAACTGGCTAACAGGAAAAACAATGCTACTTCTTAAGAATGAACCTGCAAGCAACCCTAAAATGTACTGACCAGTAACTTGCCTTCAGACGATGTATAAACTACATACCAGAATTGATGACGATAGAGTATATAGTCATTTAGAAGAAAACTCAATCATGGCAATAGAACAAAAGGGCAATAAAAGAAAGTCATATGGAAGAAGGGATCATTTGTTGCTAAATAAAGTCATAATGGAGAACTGTAAAAAGGGGGAGAATCTAAGTATGGAATGGATTGACTACAAAAAAGCATTTGACAGTATCCCTCATTCATGGATAAAAGTTTGCTTAAAAATGTATAAGATACATCCTACACTAATCAACTACATTCCAGTTACTATGAAACAGCGACAGACCACTTTGCAATTAAGCCATGATAAAGGGCAAATTATTATTCCAGGGATAAAAATCCAGAGGGGGATATTACAGGGTGACTCCCTGTCACCTCTACTATTCTGTCTTACCCTTAACCCGTTAAGCTGTCTACTTAGATTAGGTCATGACTATAATCTGGTTCCTGGAAAACATCAAAGTATAAAGACTCCTCATCTTCTCTTTGTCAATGGTTTAAAACAGTAAAGTTCATTAGATGAGGAACTTAAAGTACAACTGGAAGTTGTCAAAACTTTTTCAGATGATGTAAGAATGGCATTTGGTATTGATAAGTGTGCAAAGCAACCTTTAAAGCAGGAAAACTGCAGCACCAAGAAAACATCAGTTTGGGAAAAGAATGTGATATAAAAAAACTTGAGCAAGAAGGACTGTATAAATATTTGAGAACTGATGAAGGATCAAAAATAAAACATGAACCAATAGGGAAAAAATTGGTATCTTTAGTATTTTAGAAGATTTAAATTAATCCTGAAAACAGCGTTGACATCTAGGAACAAAATCCAAGCTATAAATCAATTTGCTCTTCCTGTCCTAACGTATAGTTTTGGAGTCATTGACTGGCCCCAAAACGTGTTGGATAGATAAGATAGAAAAACAAGAAGGATGCTTGATGCTCACCAAATGATTTATAAAAATCAGTGCATACCAAGATTATATATTCCACATTACAAAGTAGGTATGGGCCTCCTTGAAATTGATTACATGTATAGATCTGCAATTATGGGACTCCACACATATCTGCTGACCTCACAAGACCAAAATGTAGTGAAAGTTGTGAGACATGAGAATAAATGTAAGATGACTTCTCTGCTTAGTCTACCAGAAGCATATCGGCATCAAGCAGGAATGGAAATCAAGCCAGAAGTAGATAAAAATCAGGCAGCAACTGAATGTGCCAAGAAACAAAAGAAAGAATATAAGGTGAGGGATCAGATGAGAAGGCAAGACATTGAAAATGCATAAATATAGTTGCAAGTATAGTAAAATTCTGGAAGAACCTTATGTTGATTATTATCAAATGCAGGAATGGTTAAGGAGAGGTGAATTCAAACCAAGAGATGAAAGGTTAATATTGGCGGCCCAAGACAGTGGACTACATACACACTGGTTTACAAAGTCCACTGAGCATGTGAGAGAAACAGACAAATGTAGGTTTTGTAAAACTTAACTGGAAACAATCACACACCTTGTTGCTGGTTGTGTCATACTAATGGCAGAAGGACTGTATACTGAAAGGCATAATAATGTGACAAGACTGTTGCACTGGGGATTGTGCAAACATTATGGTATTAAAGTGGCTGAAATACACTAAAAACAGGAGCCACAAAGCATCATAGAAAATTATGAGGTTTATATCACATGGGATCACCCATTACTAACAGTTCAAAAGACAGATGCTAGAAAACCAGATACAGTGGTCCATGAAAAGAAGACAAAAGTAGCATTGATCATTGAAATAGCCACACCCAGTGACTACAGTGTCTTATGTACAGAGAGACACAAAGTCATAAAATATCAGGATTTGCAGGAAGAAATGAGAGCAATGTGTAAGAAAGATACCCAGACAGGTCCAATTGTAGGAGGAGCAATGGGTCTTATAAAAAAGAATCTACGATCGTATTAAGATATGTTACCATTACATGTAACCCCGTACAAATTGCAGAAGAAGTCATTACTGGCACATTGTGGGTACTGCAAAGAGCACTTCTGTCTGACATCAAGGATTGAAACAGTACTAATTGCATGAACTTTAATAATAGTTTGGCAAATTATTGGCAAATCATTAACAATTGAAGACAGAAAGTTTCAGACGTCATACCCTTCAGAAATTTCATGCTAATGCAATACCTGTTATTCTATCAACATTCTAAGTTTATAAGAGCAATATTTAAAAATTGTCCCTATTTTTGGTCCATTGTCCCCCCATTATTTATGGCTTTGTCCAGATTTCTTCCTCTGAGGTTGAGAGGTATGAAGACACATGTTGTATTCCTATTCCTATATATATATATATATATATATATATATATATATATATATATATATATATATATATACATACACACACACACACACACACACACACACACACACACACACACACACACACACACACACCAATTAATGACACCCTGTGCCCAACAGAATCAACCCTTCCAGTTTTTGCTAGCAAGCTGCATGCCATAGGCAGCATAAAAGGCAAGCATGTATCAGGAAAACAGCCTACAGCAACTTTACTTATACCATACCAGGCACTACAAAGACAAAAAAGAAAAAAAAAAATCATGCTGCCAACTGCCAAGGGAATAAGATCCCCTCAACACAGACTATTATTAAGTATTAAACTGTAGTGTCCAGGTATCCAACTAACTACGGTCCGTCAGTCCTACAAGTCAGCTGTCCAAGCTAACGTCTGTCTCCTATGGAGTTTCTTAACTATACTAAGCCATCAGGGACAAACCCAGCCAAGTTAAAAGCTAGACATCAGCAACCCTTCCCTCTTTTTCTGTCTTATCCCAAAAGGTTAAAAATGACAACTTCAGCACCTTGAATTCATTGTCGCTTCCATTTATTTGAGAATGTACATGCATAATTGAAATTTTATAACATACGCACTATGTTTATATGTTATAACTGGAAATATTTTAAGGTGATGACTCCAGTTCTAGACAAAATAAAAAGAGTGACTACTTTTCCATTTGCCAAGTTGGTAAGATGACATCAGAAAGAGCTCAAGCTCTGCAGTGACATTCCATAACACAGCTATGTCGGACACACTGATTCACAAGTGATAACACGAGAGCTACACAGAAATACACACACTCATATGTGCATCTATATAAATATATATGTGTGTGTGTGTGTTTTTGTGTGTGTGTGTGTGTGTGTGTGTGTGTGTGTGTGTGTGTGTGTGTGTGTGTGTGTGTGTGTGTTCGCACGCACACCCGCATTGAATTTTCTTGGGCAAAAGCTATTTCAGAGTATTCTCCCACTGTAGTATTGATAGGGTTATACTAAGTAACATGGGAGTGGGGGAACAGCATTCATTTGGGGAATGCAAAAACCCTTTAAATGTGTAACAGTATGCATCAGTATTTAAAATATTTTGTTTGATTCACGTTTTTTTTTTTCTTCAGACTGTCAGGATTTACAGGATATTGCTTCACATTCCTGATAGGCTCATAACTCTGTTCAGTTCAGGATATTCAGTCCACTTTAGCTCAACACTGATCTCCCCATTTAACTTTGTTCTTCTCTTTCCTCGCCAGCCCTAAAGCCACTCACATTACATCTAAACTAGCGTGGAGATGTCTAACTTTAAAGTTTGTTGCACTCAGATACTTATAACAGCAGTAGACCAATACCACAAGAAAGAATTTTGCATATTGCACATTGTTTTAAATACCCCCCCCCCCCACAATCAAGGCTTTGCAATAAAAGTTGTCCATTTCTTCTTTTTTGTGCTAACATGGCACAGGATTCACTACAGATACAATGTTAACAGGTGGCAGATACTGTATCTAAATAAATGTTGCCCAAAGCTAAAAGCACTTTGTAATTCCACAGAAAATGGTTTTCAAAAAAATTCCAGGAACTAAAAGACGAATACTGTCAGCTATGTAAGCAAGGACATTTTACTCCTGATACTTTTATAAAAGTTTTTAGTAAAAAAAGATCTAGTTATATCACTGAAACACATTTAAACATTAACAGCTTTGATGATTTTAATAAAGAGCTCAGTATCATAGATGATTAACATCATATATCTGACCACAAATTTTTATTTACTGAAATGGTCAATTCTTTTTTTTTTAAACAGTCAAAGCCAATGCCATGCTGCATCATGTCGGTAAATAAGTCAGAAAAGAACATAAGAGCCTTCTGGTCCCAGAACTGCAATTGGGTCCCTTTCCGATTCATCTTATTGCAAGAAATCAGAGCAAAGCCTAAAGTAAATGGGGGAACAACTGCTCCAGACAGTAAAGGTCTTCTTTTCAAAATTATTTGTCATTGCGTTTATTATAAAAATGATTGGCAATGAACGATCGCTCTAAAAACTCACGCATTGAAGTATAGACCAGTTGCAAAGCTGGAGGAACCTCTTAGCCTCTTTGAGCATGTAATTCAGACAAAGCCTAAAATAATGGGGGGAACAACAGCTCAGGAATGTGAAAATACAACGATCGTTCAGTGTGGTTTCTATGGAAACGAACCACAATGAACGATCGCTCTAAAAACTACATTATTAAAGTACAGAGCAGCTGCAAAGCAGGAGAAACCTCTCAACTTCTTAGAACAAGTAATCGAGACAAAGCCTAAAATAATGGGGGGAAACAACAGCTCCGGACAGTAAATGTTTTGTTTTTACAACTATCGTTCATTGCGGTTACTACAGAAACGAACCACAATGAACGATACTAATGTTTGGAGTAGTTGCAAAGCAGGATCTCAGCCTCTTCCATCCAGAAATCTGGACATTGTTTAAATATTGTTCTTACAAACTTAAAAAGTTGATAAAATAACAAGCTTTGCATTAGTATGAATTTTCTGAAGGGTATAAAATTGGAAACTGAATTGTCTGCTATTATTTTCTAATGTCATTTGGTTATGATTTGGGACTGATTTTGCAGAAAACCACAATTTTATGAAAACCGGACCAAAGTATGAGGCAAACATCTGGACATTCTGTGATAGGACCGTAAACACAAAGTGTAGTTGACATTGGGAACAAAAACAGGATTGGAATTGAATATTGTCATGCTATGTAAATGAAAAAGGACACCGTGGGTGGGGATGTGAGTGACATGGTAAAGTGAGCGTGATTTGGTCAGCTGTAGTGTGGACCCGAATTTTAAACTCTGGGATTGTCCCTTTAAGAATGTATGTATTTGGGTAGGAGTGCTTTGCAGGTTTGAAGAGTAAATGGTATTTTGCTTTGAAACTTGAAATTTCTTGCAAATCTGTAGGCTAGTTTATCAAATAAATACCTGTTGCCTCCTTTATATTTTTAACTTTTTGACCTGAAATGCTGCATTCTTGTATCTTCCCCTTCATTGTTTAGATGTGGTTATGGAAGCCCTTATTATTGTCACTTATTTTAATAGCAAATTGTATCATGAATGAAGGTCTGTTTCTTTTGGCTATTTTAGTGAGTTCTTTTAAGATGGAGTTGACCCTAGCCTTGTTGTGTTGGGTTAGGTATAGTTTGAAGATACTACTTTTTTTTGGTTGTAATTTGTTGTTTTTGTAATTCCATCATTTACATTAATTGCTTACATTTGTACTAAGTTTATGCCACATATACAGGAATATCACAAAGTGTTTTAGAGACACCCTGGGTTGTTCCCCAATAGGTTTTGAGGGGGGCTAATATATTGTCTATCTGACTGATGCAAGGTGATTGCTCAGGCACCATAGCTGCTATTAAAAATTTTAAAGATAGTGTAAGTTCTTTTCAGGCTTGATTTGGTATGTGTAGCATTGTTAGAATAAAAAGAGGAAGGGCAACGTTTAGCTTAGAACAGCAGGCAGCGGCATTAGTCATGACAGTAACTAATATATTTTCCCTTTATTGGTATTGTTATAATTTGTAAAAGATGGTTAAAACATATGAAGTCTGGTAGTTTGTGAAATTGGGTGTTTTGTTTGATACTGATTGTTTTGTGACAGTGCTATACAAAATAATTATTGAAAAATGAACTCTATTGCACAGTTCAGAAATGATACTTGTCATCAGAATGTAAATCATAGTTATTTGGATTAGTGTTCAAGCCGACTTTTCTTCAAAGGAAACATGCTAACATTTCACATGGCCTTAGGGTAAAATGTCATAAATATAATTTAGTTTTTGTTAATGCATACTTTTGTCATGGGTATTCCTAATAAAGTTCTACTATATGGGACTGTAAAGATGTTTCTATGAAAATGATCTTGTATCAGTTACTCTGTGTTATATGAATGAAGATTAAGGTCTAGTACTCACTAAATTATATAATCTTTTAAAATAATATAACATAAAAATCAAGAGAGTTTTGTTGGAAAAAAATATTTTTTCTTTAATGTTTTTCCATAGACCCTGCACACACACAACTCCCATTTCCTGGTTTGCTGAACTTCATAGACACAGCTTCTGACACCCTGAAGTAGGGAAGCTCTTTTTACTATGCTGCCATTTTAATTTTGACTTACCTGGAAAGCTTGAGTTTGTGGTCCCGTAAATGAATGATTTCCTAAGCAAGGTCACAGGAAGAAAGCAGATCATGATGGTGTTTATCCTTTGGCCTTTGACCCCCCCCCACAGTCAAGGTGAGCCAACAGGAATTGGACCTCTTGGTGCTGTGTGTGTTCATGCTCATTCTTGGGTAGCCTTAAACTGTATTTCTTACATTCATATCTTCAATGCCACTATGGTGATGCATGCAGGCTACCACACCCGGGGTTGAGTATCAATGGGGAATGGGCCATCACTGTAAAACAGGGTACTCTGGTTGGAACCCTAGTGACAGTTCCATTGCAGTTTAATTTTAAAATGCCCGCACAACATTTGTGTCCTTAAACTTTGTAATTTGTAATAGCATCTTCAGATTTTGTTTCTGTCTATAAATGCAATGTCACTCCCGACGGCCACAACTTTCAAGTTGCCATGATGATGAGAACTCTCAAAAATGCTGCTTGTCTTTTAATCTCCTTGATAAAGTATATATTGAAAAGGCAATGGCACTTGCTTATTTAGTTTGTGCAGAACTGTAAATGAATGATGGTTCATCATAGCTCTCAGCCAATCAGGGGCAAATCTGTATAGAATCAAGCCAAAGACAGATCTGAAAATAATCAGGGACAATCAAGGACACCTGTACAATATTAGTAGTATAAACTAAAGACATTGACAGAATAAAAACATGTACATTCATGTACATTTTCTGAAGTAAAAAAAGTCTATAAATCTAATTATTGTCAGTTATTTATTAAGTGTAATTCACCACCTTTTTTCCAAAAGTCACCAATTTTAGGAGGGATTAAGAGGAACAGAGCTAAAATTTGAGTCAAAATCAGGGACAGCTGAGAGGTACTTAGTTCATAAACACTAAAGTCAGTAGGCATGTGTGTGATTCTCAGTACAGTCTTGATATTGCACAATCTGACATTTCAATATTCTAGTTGCTTCTTAACTATGCAGGTAAAACTGACTGGCCTTCAGAAAACAGTCTTTTCACAGTTTTTGAGGAATGATGTCGGTAACAGTGCTGTAGGTCTTTTACTAAACTCTCTTCTGTAATGCATCTCATATGGCAATACTGCCTTGTCCATATATAAAGTCCTCTTAGGATATCGCCTTACATAATTTGACCAATTTCCTTTTCGTTTCTCTGTTAACTGTGGTAACATACAACACAGTTTTCTGTATGCTTAGCAGAAGAGCATATATCAATTACATGTACGTTTCCTGTTCCTGTCACTGCTTATTGGATTTCATTCCACTCATTATTTTTACTATTCCAGCTGTGATTTTTATACTGATCTATACCCCCCAAAAAGCTGTGTTTTCCCCTGACTGCTTCCTCTTAATTATATAGGTATGCAAATTTTTCTTGTTACTATCTTTGTTCTTTTTTTTCCTTAATGAAAGGAACTTTTAAGAACTGTTATAGCTATTTGCTTGATTATATAGGAGTTCTTGTTGGGGGAGGTTTGTGTGCTAGATGCCTTAAGCCTGCATGTGATACAATGCAATCACACTGCATGCCTGGATTTTGGAGGTGAGTATTTTGGGACTACTCTAGGATTAGCTTATTATTTCAACATACTGCTCCTGGTCACATCCCCCAGCAAACCTACAATGAAATAAAGGGGAGAGATGCCCTAGATTGGGAAGATTGTCCCAGGGTAACAGTGTTAGCTGGTAGAGGATTATTGCACCATATGTTACATCAAGGACAGGAACATCTCCTGGATATTGGAAAAAGGAAAAAAGTAGTATGCACTCATTTAACCTGTCAATCACTTTGACCCTTTGGAATTGTACCCTGAGTCTTCTTTCCACTTAGTTTCCCATCTGCATCTTGATTGTGTTTACAAACCATTTTTTACATACTTGGTATTGCAGTCAATGAGATGGAATGCTACCTAGGGGTGTAATTTTAAGTTTAGAATTGTGCCTGTTTAGAACTAAACTGTATCAAAAACAAGTATGAAGAAGCACAAATACAAGAAAGCTTTTGCAGGGAAAGAAAATGAGTAGTACTATTTATGTCAGAAGAGGGGCATTTTATTGCACATACAATACTACGACACGTAAAACTTCACTGATGTAATCATGGAGGCTCAACCTTTAAGTTATTTATTTATTTATTTTACATTTGTTGACTGGGATAGTCCGACTGGATACATGTCCATTTTCAACGGATGCCCAGGGAGAAAAGCTCCAAAGGTAGTTACAAAAGAAAACATGCATAGTACAAATTAAGCACAGTTTTCAGACTCTGTAGAGACAAGTAAGTTATACAATCTCACAAACTTATGAAATAGTTTAAGAAATTACAACACCAATAAATTGCAGGTGAAATAGTATTGTTACCCTAATATAACTAAAGATTTAGTCAGGCTTGGAGCAAGGACATATGAGAATTGAAATACTGCTTGAGACTTTTCTTGAATTGAGTTAGGGATGACTCTAAAGTAACGTCAGCAGGCAGTGAGTTCCAAGTTTCCAACAGAGTTGGCAAACAGAGTCACCAGCTGAGTTGTTGGATTTGACCTTCTGAACTACCAGTCTATTAGATGAACAAAGTGGTCTGGAGTTGCAGTAGGGGTAGATAATGTTTTTAAGTGCAGGTGTTTTTTCAGGTTGGTAAAGTACTTTATGAGCCACTTTAAGTTGGTGGTACTGAATTAGCCTGGGCAGTTCCAGCCAACCAAGCTTATTTAGGTTTATACAGTGATGTGTTCTGTAGGCAAAGCCAGTGGCAAATCTAGCTATGTGATTATAGCAGCCTGAGAGTTTGTTAAGATCAGTTTTGTTTAAGTTGGTAAGTAGAGGGGAGGCATAGAAAAGGGTAGAGAGGAGATGAGTGCGGGCAATGGCAGTTCTGGCATGTGGGTTTAGGAATGGTTTAATCCTATATAGTGAGCCAAGTTTTTTATTAATGGTTTTGATAGTTTGATTGACATGAATATCTTATTTAAGATTGTTATCTACAATAACGCCTAAGAGTTTTGTGTGACATCTGGGGAGATTATGGTGCCATTATTAGACTTAATGGAGAAGGATAATACTGAGGACTTTTGAGTGGGGGAGAAAAGTAGTAGCTTAGTTTTGTTGGGGTTTAAAATCAGATGATGATCAGAAAGCCAATTTTCAACTCTGTTAAAAATATCCAAAGTTAGTGTCTGCAAATCTGGCTGGGAGGTGGCAGAGCAAAATCAAGGTGGAGTTGTCCGCATATTGAATGCAGTTTACTTTTGGGATGACAGTATGGAGGTCATTAATGAAAATAGAAAACAAAAGAGGTCCAAGAATAGACCACTGGGGGACACAGGGTGTTGGGTAGGAGGTTGAATAGTTTATTCTGCCATAGGATGGCTTATTGTCTGTTACTCAGATAAGATTGGAACAAGTGGAGAGAGTGCATGTCTAAGGAATTTTTTTTCAGGGTGTAGATGAGTAGTTGGTGATTAACCATATTGAACGCCTTTGAGAGGTCCAAAAAACAGCTAAGGATAATTTGTTGTTGTTCCTGTTATAATTTATAGCATTGGAGAAGGTGAGGAGGGCTGAGGTGGTACTATGATGTGGCCTGAAGCCATGCTGAGAGTTAGCCAGTAGGTTGTTCTGGATTAGATAGTGAAGTAGCTGTTTATGGATGCACTTTTCCATAATTTTAGCTAGTGGTGACAAGACAGCTATGAGTCTAAAGTTAGATAGTTCAGTAGAGCTACCACCTTTATGAAGGGCTTTGATATGAGATATTTTCCAGATGGATGGGACTGTAGCTTCTGATATGGTACAATTGATTAGAATGGAGATGGGATATGTTATGACATCTGCAGCTTTTTGCAGATACTCAGCAAGGAGAAGATCCGCAGATAGGTTAGTAGGTTTTAATTTTTTGATTAGGGTGCGAATAAAAAATGTAGAGACTGGTTGGAAGCTAAAGAAGTGCTGAGTAGTGGGAATGGCAACCTGTATGTTAGAGGAATTCTAAGGTGCTGCCCATCTAGGGCCTGGATAGTCTCAGTGAAGGCATATTAAATAAAATCAGCATTTGCATTCATACAGAAAATGAGCATCCAAAAGGCTTAAGAAATTGACAGTTTTATGAAAGGAAAGAGAAGTGCAATAAGCAGTCCACTAATCCTTAGCAGTGACAAACTCTACGATGGCAACTGGTCAGTTGTGTGCATCGTTTGACAACACTCCATTCTCATGGCTGACCAAGATTACACTCCTATGTTAATTTAGTAACCAAATAAATGCACATTTTTTAGAGATTCCTTGGTGATATTTACATTGAAGAGGAAAACTTGGTAACTATATGGAATATTGGGACACACTAGAATGAATTCAAAAACATTGAGAGTTAATGGCCAAAAAATGGGCTTCTATATACTAAGCCTGAGATGTCATTTCTCAGAATATTTCCTTTCTGTGAGGTATGGTGATCTCGGAGTCTTTTTTTTTTTGGCTTGTTGTCACTCAGCATTTTGAGTGCCAACTTTTCAACTGGAAACTGAGAAATTTCTCTATACTTTACAGGAGAATGTGAACTTCAGATATTATATTGGAAGATAGAAAAATGGGAAAATAGCCAGATGGTGAAATTGATAGTGAGAATGTACTGCATAACTTGCAGAAATGAAATGAATTTTAGAAAAAAATGATGGTTACTGTACATCACATTTATAGTAGAGCCCAGATATGAAGGCGAGTTAAACATGGAAGTAGAGCACCTATTTGTTAACCAAATCAAATGACCTTGCCCTGTTGGAGAAACTGTGCTGTCAGTAGAATCTCTATTGGAGGGAATGAGTTCAGGGTTTGTTAAATGGATTAAAAGATCAACGGTACTGATGGGGTGACATGATAGTCAGCTGGTTCCAAGGATATGGAGATGGTATCTGGAGAGGGCCAACAGTGTGCAGAAAGGAAGCAGGCATAAGGAGAAATGTCAAGGAAACTGCAGTATGGCACTCTTAGAAAGCATTACTGAATGCAGAATACAGAGGTGGCTGGAATATGCGTGGATGGGAAATATGTATATGGTGTAGCTATGATGCCAACTGCAACTGAAGATAAATCATTTAGTGTTTGGAGGCTGACTTCCAAAGGTAAGATGGAGAACATTTTCAACAGCAGTTATTTGGAGAAAATTTTATTACTATGGTTTTAAAGTGCCAGCAATTACATGTGCTATTAGAAGTAGACTTGGAGGAGAGCAAAATCTGAAGGGGTGAGGTTTAAATGTTTTTATCTTGCAGATACAAGGTACAGAATTTGACTCTCACCTTTGAAAAGGGGAAATAGGCTAGGCTTAAAATGGCCCAGAAGGACAGTTAACCTAGTAGTTACCTATGAAATGTCGTAATGGGAAAAAATCTGTTTGGAACTGTGTTTGAAAGCACATAAAATGAATGGAATAACATGAATATATATATATATATATATATATATATATATATATATATATATATATATATATATTGATTCAGAAATAAAAAGTTTCAATATGCAAGGTTTTGAAAAAATAATAGAAACAAGTTTTTGAATGGAGAGCTGAAAACTAAAAATATCAGTTGCATTCTTATTGTACTGTTATAACATTAAACATAGACATTGTATTTATTTATGGGCAATATTTTCTGTCATAATAAAAGTGATAGAAAAACATTGTTTGAGAAGCATGGAATGAAAATCACACATTCCAGACACCATACTTTCCTTGGCTTTTAAAATAAACGTATATGGTATGGGTAATGTGTAGTTTATGAACAGTTATCGCCTTCCCTTATCTTCTCCTACAAAGTAAAGGAAAATTGAAAAGCACTGGAGAAATATATCCCTCTATGGTTCCAGTAAAATTCTTTTTCTCATACTCTATAGTTGAAACTTGTAAAGCACAACATCTTCTAGAGCCTTTAGGGCTGGGATTCATAGATGAACACCATCTGCCTATGCAGCATTAGTAGGCAAGGAGTTTGCTGAGTAAGGTGGCTCGCAGCTAAAAAGACATGTATTGGTACTTTCTCAGAATCACCCAGATAAGCACTATATTTGCTAATTAACTCTGTGCTGTGTGATTTATGCCTAGGAATCAGAATCAGAATCAGAAATACTTTATTGATCCTGCAGGAAAGTGCTTATGTTACACCTGTACAGATAAACATAGAACATAGACCAAACACATATGTTACATAATTAGATACGACATATACTATTCTCACTTATGTTACCCCACATATATAACAGTAATGCCTGACATAGGTACACTGTTGACCATAGCCAAAGTATTAGGGGAGTTTGATATGGCATATAGTAATGACATGGAAGGGGGAGCCTTTTGTGTTAATTGCCACTCACACTAAGATATAGGTATTGCACATTATGATACTTTAATTAAGGTATAGCATATTGCACAAAGGATAATTGATTGATGGTGCTAGGAAGGTAGAAGGCATTATAGAGTCTGATGGCTGTGGGAAGGATTTCTTGTGATGTCCAGTGGGGCACTTTATGCCTGTCAGTCGCCTGCTAAAGGAACTTCCCTGGTGAGTGGGTGGTCAATATTTTTCATTTTCCTAGACTCAGATTCAAGATGCTGCTTCTCCATTGCCTTTAAAGCAGGAAACATCTTCTAATGACATTTATATCACCCTGTCCTAGCATTACATGACCATTTTGAAGATATAGCCCTTCATAAAAAAGTATCAGATACAAAAAACACAAAAGACCATAGTATGCAGTCACCAGTTTATTTTAAATTAAGTGTTTCTGTTCCAAAATGTATCATAACAGGAACTGCATCAGAATTAAGACCACCACTCCCTTCCAGGTCAAGATCCCCTTGCACCTCACATACCCCTGCTAATATATATAAATCCAGCTCCGACATTGCGTAACAGTGGGACAAGGGTAAATTCCCAGACCACACTGTAATACAATCTCGTACACAAAGCAGCTGAAAGACCAAAAAACAAGGTAAATAGAGAATTCACTCATATGAATGTTTGCTCTTACAGACTGCAACCTTTATGTCATATACAATTTTCTGCTGTGATGAAGTGGGGGGGGGGGGTGCTGCTATGGGATTGTGACCTGATGTGGAAGTGGGATGCCAAGGTTAAGGATGTTCTATCTTATACACGATCACCTCCTGCAATGTGTTTTAGATTCTGTCGCATGTTTATGATCAGCCACAACTTTGTTGGCTTGTTGCACTACCAGCTGTAGTCCCCCTGACAGGGATGATGTGCAACTATGAGACTGTGAGTCCACTCATTAGGTGTCCTGCTGAAGAAGGGTGACTTTTGTGGCCTCTCACGATGAGGTATTGCACAGCATGGTTCATATCCAGATGCAAGTGCAGATTGTTTAACCTGTTGACACCGACAAAGCAACCCTCTGGCATGTACCCTCCAATGACTCAGGAAACACTACTGGTGAGCACGGTAATGATGGCACTGCTAATGCTGTACATGGATGTGGACATGAAAGCACTGTGTGCCAACTCAGACCTCAGCAGAGTAATTATTGCTGTGTCCCTGGGACTCTGAATCCTCACAGAAGTCACACAGCACAGCAGTGAGGTTCACTCTTGATCGGATTGCTGTGGATGGTGCCTGGATGATTTTATAGCACATCTACTCATTGATCCTGAGTGCCACCTGCAAGTTAAAGGCCAGCTGTGGCATGAAAGGGGGTCTAGTTTCTGTGCAAGACTGAGATGTAGTGTGTGCATCTGTTTTTTGTGTGTATTTTGCCTTCACTATCTGTCAGTCTTCAGCCAGCCTGGATAATTGTTACATTTGCTCTCCATTAATGGAATGAAGAGTGACCTTGGAGGGGCCATCATTCAGGCAGACAATGGGGATGGTTCAAGTTTTTTTTTTAATCTTTTCCGCTGCCCTATCAACATGCACCTGATGAGGAACTGGGAAGGGACTGCAATGAGTTTATTATGGAAGATATCCCCTCACTTTTGCAAGAGCTTTCCCTTCAAGCAGCCCTGCCCCTCTCCTCAATGCATGAGCAATGGTTTCTCCAGCCAACATCAGGGAAATTGCACTGCCCATTGTACCTCTGATAGTGCACAACCATGTCATCCCCCTGGGAAACACAAGCAGGGCATGATCCTTTAATCTTGACCCTTGCTGCCTGGCTCTTCCAGTGCAAGGGCTGCTAATTAAACTATAGTCACCTAGGTCATAGCACACTGTCAGTTTCTCTGCCAGAGAGCCAGGCAGTGACAGAAACAGAGAACTGCTGTTGATGGGAACCATGGGGGATCTCTAACCATCTGGGGATGGTAAGTGCTCCTGCTGTACAGCTTCATGTTTTTGTGAGGGTGAGGCCAAGACTTCAGCCTCTTTTGAGGTCAGATCTGCACCCAAAATAGAGACATACAGTACCACAGTGTCACTAGGCTGTGACTGAGATATCCATGTTTTGTCATCATCAGCAGCCCCAGCACAGGTAACAATAATGGCCTTTCATTGTGTCCGGTGTCTGCAGGTGGCATTGCTGTATTACTTTGTCCTGTGAGTTCACAACAAAGTACACCATGGTGTGAGATGGGCATGTGCAAAACCTGTACTCCTGTGACATGCATGCACACCAAGTGTACCCATGCAAGATACACCATATGAACTATATCTACCTGACATGGCTGTATACATGGCATTCCTAGGACAATGCATCATCAGCAGTTGGTGTGATCAGCCTGTGGTGTGTGTTATCTGAAGAAGTCTTAGAGATCAAATATGAATGTGCATAAAACTCTGAAGTAGTTGCTGTGATGTTACTTTGTTTTATGATGATTGTAAGTTAGTAGCACCTGCTGTTCCAGCATTTTTTATCAGATAAGGGAATATATTTTGGTGGGGAGAACCATATGTGCAGACATATAGCTGCTGTACTCACCACTATAGGGTAATGGGTAGAACATTCCAGAAGAGCACTATAATAGTGACAGGCAGGTACAGAGACAGTTTTTTTGGCTTCTGTCAGCTACTTTGTTTTCAGTAAATTCTACAAGCATGAGACATGCAGGTATGTATAGTCCTCTTGCTAGCCTTTTGTGATGTGAACTGTAGAGAAAGGATGCACATCTTTTGCAAAGTAGATAAATTACAGACTTGCCCACACTTTAAGAGTACTGTGTACCCATTTGAAGTTGCCCATACTGCAAATGATATTGCTATTCTTCCTAATAAAGGGGCACAAATATGCAATATAGCTTCCTATAGCTGCATAAAGCAGCCTATAGATACCCTGCAGAAATCATCTTGTTCCTTGTAAAAATGACACCATGTTCAGATTTGGAAAATGACAGCTTCTGCTAGTGCCTGCCAGCATGTGCCTGCATGGGGCATGAAAGAGGGCAAGGTAGTGCTTTATACCATTCATAGCCATTTCAGGAATTACTATCATGATGCACTTAAAAAACCGGAGGCCTGGCATAACCTAGCTGACGAGTTGTTATTTGGTCCAGGCATCATCAGGATGGGGGGGGGGGGGGGAGTGATGGCATGATTTAGTTAACCTGGGTTTAATTTCGCCAAGTCATTTGGATTTCTAATGCCATTACAGGAATGGACCCTATTCCTACTAAGTCAAGGTATGAATAGAGCTCATGAAATTAGTATTGTTTCTATCTTTGCTGTTAGCAAAGAGTGCGCTTCCCAGCAAACACAACGTGCCCAGAATTGCTTCCTTCAGTCATACCTCTCAGCTGTTCAGATTTTCATTGAATGTCTAGATTTTTGGCTCATATTTTTGGTCTGTTCCTCATAAATGTGTGGTTTTCTGGCAAATCACTGAACACTGAAGTCACTAAATGATGACAGTCATTTGAGTTTCGGAATTTATATCCTTCAGAAAATGTATACTAATAAAAAATATATATTTTAGCAACTTTCTAAGTTTATAAGAACAATATTTAAAATGTATCTGCAGTTTTGCCCCCCCCCCCCTTATTTTTGTCTTTGTCCAGATTTCTTATGCTAAGAAGTTGAGACTGATGCTTCTATTTCTTTATACAGAGTTACACGTGTTGGTAGCATATCTAAGTATGACTGTAAATTCTTTTTTATTAGACCCATTGTTCCTTCTGCTATTAGAACTGTCTGAGTATCTTTCTTCCATATTACTCATGTTTCTGCCTGCAGATCCTGGCATTTTATGACTTTGTGCCTCTCTATATGAATGACACTGTAATCACTGGGTATAGCAATTTGAGTAATCAAAAGTACTTTTGCATTTTTTTCCTGGACTGCTATACCTGTTTTTCTCACATCTAGTTTTTTTGAACTGTTGGTGATGAGTGATCCCATGCTTCACTTAAAGAAATCCCAATCTCTCAGAGCCACACGCTCCAGGGATCTAAACCTTGTCATCACAATAAGCAAAACATGCTGGAGGGATAGGTTCCTGACCCAGACTCCCCAGACTCTGGAATAGACTGCTCATACATGTCAAGCAGAGTGCTTCCTTGGCCCTCTTCAAAAGGACGCTTGACGATTGGAAGGGAGATAGAAAATTCACTCTGGGGATCACGTCAATTGCCCTGCTAGACAGGGGTCCAGGGAAGTAAATATTGTGAGAAGAAATATTCGGGGAATTGTTTGGTTAGGCTTGTATAGGCTCTAGGGCCGATAGCCTAGTACCAACCTATGAACCATGCGATATGCCTGCAGTACAGGATGCCTTATGAGCTACATGTAAGAGAAGTGAAACAGGAATGCCCCAAATGGTACAGTAAATATTTTTTTCCTGATCTTGTTTTTATATTGTTCCACTTTTATCTTGTAGGACTGGGACTAGTACTGTTACTGGCAAGTAATTGCTAATCTCATCCCAGGGCTTATATATGCTTCCTTCTGGATCCTTAATGACTGGTGGAGGTGATGGTGGCAGCACTACATGTCAGATATCTACTACATTTTGCATGGTTTTCTACAGCCCTGATCTCAGGTGGGGTCACACTGCACCTTGTTATCTTGAATGCGCACTACCTGTTGTGTACCAATGTATACATATTCAGTTTATGTATCTTATCATATGTGCACACACACACTTGCCTGCTGTTTCTCATGCAGCTAATGAGAAATTTTTGTGGGATTGTGTCTGTTGTTGTGGCAGCTCACTTTACAGTTACCACAGATGTTTAATGTGCCCCTTCTCTTTCAGTAGAAGCAGAGCATGATGCCAATCATATCCCCTTCTGCAGAAAGCCATTTATGTTTGGTTTCCTTTTCAAAGGCTGACATGTCTGTTTAAATCATTCTTTCCAATCTCAAGATACATTCACTTAGGACTGCCTTTCCCTTTTCACTTCACACTACCATCCCAGGTGGCAGATTTGTTCTACAGCCACCTTAACTATGTCCCACCCCTGCTGAGGTTGTACTTGGGGTGCCTGAGGGTTATGGAAAAGGAAGTGCCTCACTGGTGGGAGGTTCTGATGACTCACTAGCAGGTAGCCCACCTGCTAAGGCGGCTCGGATGAAGTTGGAACAAGTGACCAAGGCTGTGGTAGAGACAATAGTTGGGAGATAAGTGGCTCATATGGACAGCATCCTAGAGCAAATTGCAAATTGATTCCATTGGCAAACACCTAAAATTGGACCTCCAAGGGTAGGTGTGGTCCATACAGCTGGCTGCCCTGACCTATCACATGGGGATGAACCCTTGCTGTTTCTCTCTGGGCTGGGTTGTGTTATATCTACTAATGGTTCTAAGTAACTTTATTTGTGTAGTTTACTTTCTAATGTGTAAATCTAGGCCTTCCTGCATAAAGTCATTGCTTGCGTTCTTATAAGCATGATTAAGGTCCCCCCTCCCATGTTTGCACTTTAGTAAGTATGAACCAAATTGAGTCAACTTTCATAGCCTTGACCTTTCAGCTCTTTCACTGATTTTGCAAAACTTCTTTGTGTAGTTTTAAGTTTCTTTTGGTATACCTTTGATAATGGTGCCTTAAAAAGTGATGTTTTATTCTAATTAAAGTCTTATTACACTACAGAAGCTACAGCTGACTTTCTGATTTTATTGTATTTTTAAACTTAAATGCTCAACTTGTGACACTTCCTCACCAGACTGTCTACATTGACTTTAAAATCTATTAGTACATTAAATTTCCTGATTCAAATCATGGTAATGCTTATCAATTTCCCTTTCAGACGAAAGTTCTTGGTATTATATTTGGCACATTTATTTAAGCCATCCAGACAACTCTACAGAATGATATGGGTGTTTTGATTATTTATGATGTTAAGGTGATATGCATATAGACAGTAATCACATTAGCTGGAACATCCAGGTCTATCAGCTATAGAATAGATAGAACTGAACTCTGAGGAATGTCCTGTTTGTACCCTATAAGAGTTCCTGTACAGACAGGATATTCCATTTGTCAGGTTTGTCAGCCTCTCACCAACCTCATTTCCATCAAATTGATTAACAACTTGATGGACTGCTTTACCAAATGAAGAACTGATTTTTTAAACAATATCAGCCTAATGTTTACTTTCCATTGTGTTTATAATGGTTCCATAAAAATTATTTTATATAATAACAAATCATCTTTCTTGATAACTGTACCAGTGTTGATTAACCAGCCATGCTTCCTCCAGTTCTTCTAAAAGCTTTTTGCAGTAAGAAATTTCCGTGATTCTTCCTTTGTTTGAAAGCAGGCTGATTGGTCTATAACAACACAATTTTGGAGATCCTTTATTTTTGTAAATAGCCTTCACGGTTGCTGTTTTTACTCCTAGGCATTCCTGCCATTGTATAACTTTTAACAAATATTTCAAGGGGTAGCTAAAGTTTCCTTTATGTTTTTCATCTCTGTGTCAGATATCCCATCTTTATCCCTAGCCTGTTTGGAATGTAGCATGCTTACTGCATTACTGATATCACTATTTTTACAGATATAGTACTGCAATTTGTATTATCAACTGATATGTTTATACAGCTGCTTCTTATGTCAAAGACCTTTGCAAAATGATTGGTGAATGGGTTAACTGTTTATTTACTATTATTCACCATTTTACCTTCTGTGACAATAGAGGGTATTGCCAGCCATACCAGGAGAAGTTGGGCAGTGGATGTGTAACATATGCCAGCATTAGCTAGCTGGAATTTTGTAAAGAATTATATGTCATTTGTGTATCAAACTGATTTGTACATATGCTTGTGTTTAAAAATGTATTTGTAAAGTTGCTTGTGTTAAAATGTATCAACAATGTGCCCTGCTAGAAAGAAAGGAAATGTACACGCATTATTGTAACTGAATTAAATGTATATGTTTTAACAGAGGATACCAGAAGGGAAGAGATTAATCACAATCCAGCTGCAGCAAACTTTGAAAAATAGCTGAAATTAAATTAGGCCATAAAAATGGTATCTTACAGATGTTCTTCGTGTTTCACTGTTGCAGTCAACACACTTGGGTTATCCTGCCAGGGGTAGCCCTCAGACGGCCCGAATACCAGAGGCTTAGTATTTCTGCATCGGTTGCTGTTGCTTCAAGACTGACGTCAGGTCATCAGAGGTATAAAAACAGGCTGCTGATGCCATTACATCAGTCTTTCTTGCCTGAGCAGCCCAAAGCAGAAGCAGTTCACGAGTGCCGGTCAGCTGCTACCTGAATTTTCGTTCCGAAATTGAATCATCCCGAAGTCTTCAAAAGCTAAGTACCCCACTGGGGATCCTTTTTTCTTCCTCTAACCGATGTCAGAAAAAATTAACAATTGTCTTGCCTGTGGAAAGCAAATACCACACCAAGGTGCCTTGTTCAACACCCAAACAATTTGTCGTCGGGCCCTTATTTTAGCTAAATACTTTCGTTCTTGATCTCCGTATTCCGAAATGGCTTAGGTAAGCCATCCAACTACCAGTCTTCTGAAAAAACATAAGGATAAAGACAGACAGACCACACAGGTCCAAAACTGCCGACGATGCTTCCATTAAGCTAGTCGCCAGTTCACCGGTACTCAGTGAGGCGCTTTTGCAACCCCTGATGCCCGCTTCAATGGATTCGCAGGCCACTACTGAGACCCGTTCGGAGTCTGGTATGCCGGGAGAATCTTCTTTGACTACAGAACCTGCGGATGTCTCTACCTTGGATGGGTCCGGAGCCGCTGTGCAGGCACCGGCTTCTGAGGAAGTTCTTCTCACTACCGATATTTGACTTAAAACGACGACTTCTTTCACATCTTCAGTTCTTTCTAAAACTACCAAGTTTCTAAGGCCAAGAGTACGAGCTACGGCTAAAAAATAGATGACCCAAACTCAAATGCCTGCTTCCTTGCCACAATCTCAGATGCTTAAAATGGCAGAAGACCTGATCATGCTGATTAGGAGAAGCCAGCCTTCCCCTGCTAAAAGAAAAAGAGACTTGTCCCCTGCAGCTTTATCTGACCAAGAGTCTGATGACTCTGAAGTTTCTAAATATGAAGACATGCCTTTATCTGCCTATGAGGACTCAGATGCAGAGGAATCCATTCCCTCTGCCTCCCCTCCAGAGGACTTTTCTTTTGGTGAAACCTTACATACTTTGAGAGAACATTTCCATTGGGAATGCCAGGATTATCCTCAGTCCAAAAAGAGACTCATGGAATTTTTAGATTTAGCACAGCACAGACCCTTAGCTATCCCTCCTGTTATGGATGTTGTGGATGATGTCTTTATGGAATCCAGATTAACTCCAGGTACTGTACCCCCTGCTCCAAGGAAACCTGATAAGTACTACAGAGTCGCTGACTCTCACAAATTTATTTTCAGAAATCCTACTGCTGACCCAGAGGTCATCTCCCAAGGACCTAAAGGAATAAAAGCAACTACAGCTAAGAATACCACCACCCTCGGACATGGATTTCTGAGCTTTAGACAGATGGGGTAAAAAAGTATACACCTCTGCAACTCTCACCATTAGAGCATTCAATTGTCAGTTCCACATGCTGAAATGCCAACAACATACTATGGAACTTATTAAGCAAAAACTATGTACCTTTCCTGACTGTGCAGAAAATAAAGAATTATAGGAGCTTATGCATTCTGCAAGCCAAGTCAGCAAGCATACCCCTGTGATGTGGGTTTGACGCCCTAGAAGCATCTTGCAGGGCAAAAGTCACAGGTTCTGTACTTAGAAGGCATGCCTGGCTTAAGGAGCAGACCTTACCAGACCATGTCAAATCAAAATTATTGGATGCTCCTCTGAACAAGGACAATCTGTTTGGCCCCAAAGTAGAAGATGTTTTAAAAAATGGAAGAAAAGGCTAAGTCTATGCAGGCAGTCAAAGATTTTTTGTGAGTGCAGCCTCCAAGATTCAGTAGGCACTGCCCCTCAAAACATTGGTCCTTTCCAGCCCCCTCAAGGCCAACTCAAACTAGACCCAGGGGAAAGAGACCCCCCAAATTACAGTCTCAGGGTATGCAGAGATCTAAGCAATGGAGTACCTCCACTTCTAAAGCAGGGAGTGCTAAGCCAACACCTTACAGAAATAACTCACAATGACTTCTCAACTCCTCTCCTCACCTCTGCTCAATTGCTCGTGCCCCTAGGAGGAAAACTTGCCCACCATGCAAAAAACTGGGCCTCCATCACCAATGACCGATGGGTCCTCAACATAGTATCCCAAGGGTACAAATTTTATTTCCACATGCTGCCAACACCAAAAGGGTTCCCAGACCTTCCTTCAAACCAGTGGGCAGAGGCACAAAACCAAGTTCAGTCCCTGCTCTCCATAAAGGCAATTCAGCCTGTTCCTGCAGAACAGATAGGCCAACGTTTTTATTCCAGACTTTTCCTGGTACCCAGAAAAGAGGGCACATAGCATCCAGTCTTAGATCTATCCATTCTTAACACCTTCATGGTGGTACCAAAATTCAAAATGCTCACCCTACAGCAGCTTCTCCCTATGCTGTCCAAAGATGCCTGGTTAGCCACCCTAGACCTAAAGGAGACCTATCTGCACATCCCAGTCAGGGACTCCTGTGGGAAATATCTATGTTTCAGGGCAGGATCTATGTATTATCAGTTCTCTGCACTTCCCTTTGGCTTATCCACTGCTCCCAGAGTTTTCACAGAATACCTGGCTTCAGCCATTTCCTATTGCAGACAGAGAAATATTCAAATTTACCCTTACTTGGATGATTGCCTGATTCAGGCAGGCAGACAGTCAGGGAAAGCTGTTGCAGCACTTGACATTTGTAAAGAACCTTCTAACCTCCTTGGGGTACACTATCAATGAAAAGAAATCCAAACTAGTCCCCAGTCAAAAAATTGTATTCCTGGAAGCAAGCTTGGACACAGCGACCCAGATGGCATTTCTTACTACAGAAAAACAAGCCTATCTGACAGGCTACTTCACTGAAATGGCCACCAGAACCCATCTATGTGCAAGGAAAATCCTGCCGGCTCTAGGGTTCATGGCTTCTTGCATTCTACTAATTCCATATGCCAGACTGCATATGAGGAAACTTCAATGGTACTTAAAATGTCTTTGGTGCCAACATTTTCAGGACCTGGAAACTATCATTCCTATAATACCTTGTCTAAGGAAAAAGTTCCTTTAGTGGGCAGCAGCATGCAACCACAACAAGGGGCTTCCCTTTACAGAACCCCATGCTGCCCAGACCCTAACCACAGATGCATTAGACTATGCCTGGGGTGCACATCTGGACAGCAGGTGCATTCAGGGCCACTGGAGCCCAAATCAAATTCATCTGCACATCAACCAAAAAGAGATGCTAGCTGTTCAGCATACTCTGACAGCTTTCAGATCCCTGCTGTCACTGGCGCCCCTACTAATGAAAACTGACAACACCGCAGTGATTTGGTACATCAACAAGCAGGGGGGATCCCACTCTTACCCACTCTGCAGGCTAGCCATGACCCTGGGGAACATGGCCTCAGCCACGCATATTCACCTGCAAGCTCAATTTCTGCCAGGCAACCAAAACTCTCTGACAGACAACTTAAGCAGAAATCTCCAAGACCCACACAGGAGGCAATTAAACCACAACACCTTCAGCCTTGTGATCCGGAAATGGGGTACCCCGAAGGTGGACCTATTTGCCTCCCCCCACAACCACCAGCTCAGCAAATTCTGCACAAGAGTACCTCACAGCAAGGCCTGGAAAGTGGATGCCCTATCCTTCCAGTGGGAAAACCTTTCAATCTATGCATTTCCCCCTCTGCCTCTTCTTACAAGAGTATTACTCAAGATAAGGGAGAAAAGACCAAGAGCAATCCTGATTCCCCAGACTGGCTGTGCCAACACTGGTACCCACTACTGTGCAGTCTGTCACCAGTGCCCCCATGGCACCTACCACAGATCCCAACTCTCCTGACTCAGCAGGAGGGACAGTTCTTGCATCCGCAATTGCAAACCCAGAACCTTGCAGCCTGGCTTATTCCTTGAATTCTCCTCCAGTAGCCAGCCTAAGCAAGCAGGTACTGGATGTCATATGTGAAGCCAGACAACCCAGTACAAGGAAAGCCTATGCTGACAAGTGGAAAAGGTATTGTTACTGGATTCACACTAAAGGAGCAGATACAGCACAGCCCTCCTTACCTCTTATCCTGGATTACTTAGCAGACCTACTCCACTAAGGCCTGTCCTTCTCTTCCATTAAGATCCATACCTCTGCCATCTCTGCTCATTACAGCACTGAGACACCTCTCTTCTTTCACCCTCTCATTAAGCAGTTACTGAGAGGGACTAAGAACATAAGGCCACCAAGAAGAGCCCCCACCCCTGCTTGGGACCTAAACTTTGTGTTGGAAAAGCTCGCGCTACCCCCCTTTGAGCCTGCAGCATCAGCAGAGTTAAAATTCCTATCTTGGAAATTTGTTTCTGGCCATCACTTCAGCTAGAAGAGTGTCTGAGCTACAAGCACTTATGGCTGTTGAACCCTTCATTATTTTTCATGCTGACAGGGTCTCTATAAGGACCAACCCAACTTTCATGCCTAAAGTAGTGTCCAGTGTGGTTCTCAACCAATCTATCCATTTGCCCACCTTTTTCCTTAATCCTCAAAATAAGGGGGAAAGAATCCTGCACTCTTTAGATGTGCACAGACAGCTCAGATTCTACCTTGATAGGACTAAGCCTTTAGGAAATCTGACCAGTTACTAGTCAGCTTTGCACCAGGGGCAGAGGGCAAGGCCATATCAAAACAAACCATCTCCAAATGGATAGCACACGGTATCCATTTTTGTTACAAACACCATGGGAAATCACCCCCTCAGGGGTCAGAACACATTCCACTAGGGCAACTTCAACCTCTACAGCCTTTCTCAGAGGAGTCCCTACCAGGGACATTCTGGAAGCTGCTACTTGGAGTTCTGTTTATGCCTTCATCAAGCATTACCACCTGCCTATCTTTTCCAAATCCAGGGGCGGGCTTTGCAACAGTAGTCCTGCAGGGCATACTAGCCAGCCCCAACTCTTCTTGACTGCCTCCACCCATTCTTCAGCTTTGGGAATCAACCCAAGTGTGATGACTGCAACAGTGAAACATGAAGAACATAGTACAGTTGTGTACATTTACCATAAATGGAGATGTTCGAGTTTATTCACTGTTGCAGTCCTAGTTTCCCACCCTCCAGCCCTCTTGTCTCTTTCTCTCTCTCTCTCTTCCTCTCTCCTTACAGGACTATTGGTATTTACTTTTTACTGGTGGTGTTTTTTTCCACCATAACTTAGCTCCCTATTTGGGGGCTCCTGACATTTGAGACAAGCAAAACTGATGTAATGGCATTGGCTGCCTGTTTTTATACCTCTGACAACCTGACGTCACTCTTCAAGTAACAGCAACCGACGCAGAAATACTAAGCCTCTAGTATTCAGGCTGACTGAGGGCTAGCCCTGGCAGGATAATCCAAGTGTGATGACTGCAACAGTGAATACACTCAAACATCTACATTTATGGTAAATGTACACAACTGTACTTTCTGGTTGCAGCCAGAGACAAAATGTCTTGGAAACCAAGTATTATGAAGCCTTCTTTATTGTTTCTAGCAGGGAGCTAATTGTTGCTCTGCTAGGGTAGAAGTCTGAAATTGTTTTATGACTTCCTGAAGCTGCAGCAGATCTGAGCAAAGCTCTATCTGTGTGTATGGTAACACACAGGTGCTAAGTCCTGACAGCTTCTAGCAATGGGGGCTGCATGGGAACCAGATGTCTGATGACCAGATGTATGTGATATCATTCTGTAAATAAATAATGTTTTAATATTAAAGGAGACTGAAGTCTCAGGAGCAGTCTGCTTTTGGAACCTGACATATAAGGAAGACTACTCATCTACTTCATCTTGCCTTGCACTAATAAGTGACATGGGACTAGTACTCTTTAGATTAGTCAGGAAAATATAGTGAGAATAGTTGATTATTGTTTTTTTTGTAACTGTGTGAATCTTCCCAGCTGTGTTATTTTTAATATTTACTGTTATGAAACTCTGGTGTTTATTGTAAATAGATATTTAGCATTTTCTTTTTCTTTTATTATTTATTATTAAATATATTTAAGCTTTTCATTGTGGCTGGTCCTTTTAGAAAATATTTAAGCTTTGAGAGTATTTTCATATATTTATTTGGCGATAACTGTGGCCACTCCTGAAAGCCTGGCTATTTGGTCAACATCACTATTTATATTGATATTAACTTCACTCAGCATAACTGGATACCCTTTTAAAAACATTATAGTAACTGACTGGTGGCAGTGAATGTATCTTATAGTCTGGGCAAAGTTGGTAGAGTGGGTAATCTGTGCCAGTCTTTCCCAGGTGTGTGCGCATCTGAAAATGAAATCTCAAAGTGTGTGTGTGTGTGCGTGTGTGTGTGTGTGTGTGTGTGTGTGTGTGTGTGTGTGTGTGTGAGCTACAGGGATCAGGGATACAAAGCACTGGTTTCACAGAGATGGTGCTAGCTGTGCCAGTTGAGAGCCGAATTGGAGACTTGGGGAGAGAGAGATATAGAGCATTCCAGACCCTGGTCTGACTATGTTCCCTGTGTGCTCTTAAGGGAAAATGTGCTTGATTCAGAGAGGTCTGCATGTGGAAATACTGAGTGTATCCATTTGTATTCCAAGTGAATGTCCCTCTTCAGTGTCAGTGGTGAGGATTCAGGCTCCTTCATTACTGGCACAGAGTGGGGACGTCACACCTTCTACAATAAAAATCTCAACATTTTGATATTTTTCCATGCTTGACTAATGTAAATAAAGAAAGGTTTCTTGTTATCCGTTATGTCTTCAAGCAACCTTTTTTAGTTTTGTTGACTTCTCTTAGCTACTAGTTTTGTATGTCCAATCTATTCACAACATTTTAAATACTTTTTTGTTTCCACTTCTTAAATGAAGAGTTTCTTTTTTAATTGACAGCTTTGTGTGCCTACTCAGCTTATCATATAAAAGTTTTACTCTTACTGGTGATCTTCTTTTCTTTAGCAAATTCAGTTTTTAAGAATGCCCCACATTTCAGAAGCATCCTTATCTTTAAAAACTGCCCCATGAAATACTAACCTTTGATTAGTGACCAATGTTTGCATATCCCATGTATAGATAATTGACTCTGATTTTCAAAAGACACTTAGCACTGATGACTAAGCGGTTCCTAATTTTTTCACACTACCTGAAACACATAAAATACCCAAACTATTCTCTTTCATTGTGTGGCTAATTATAATCTTTATCAAATAGTTACCCTGAAGAAACTGTCGGGGAAATTCATTAAGGTACAGAGACATGTACACCTCCATGTACATATCATGGTACCTTTCCCCAATTCAGCAACTGCCCTTACACAATGCTGTATGGTCTTCTAACACAAAGACATGCATCACCCCAAAAAGCAAGCCCTATGGCTTTGCTGAATAATAATGAGTCATTCTGAGGGGAGAGGCATATGCTAATTAGCAATGTGCTCTCTCCCCCTAGAACCACCTCCAGAAAAGCATCTACATAGTGAAAAGATTCAAGAAATTGCTCAGCCATGTGGATCAGCATGGCCATCCCCTTCATGTCTTGTCATTGAACACAGCCAGTAAGTCATGTTTAACTGTCTAGCATGCAAATGGTGGGGGAAACCACTAGCTATCAGGAATAACTCTTAAAGTGCCATATTGACACCAACAGCAGTATGGGGATCAGGTAGGGGAGGATGCACTAAATACTAGGGATTACTCTTTAAAGTGCCACAGTGGTACAGACAACAAATGAGGAATGTGGGTGGGGGGATGCACTAGACACCAGAGAATATTTCATTTTATTTATTTATTTTTATTTTACATTTGTTAACTGGGAAATTCTGACTGGACCAGGTCAATTTTCAGCGGAGGCCCGGGGAGAAAAGCTCCAGCATCAGGTTATACAAATACAGTACATCCAGCATAATACACAAAACAGGTTACATCATGTATGCTGAGCATAGTAATATAACAAGAAATGAATAAAACACTCAAGGTAAAAGAAGATATAGAACATAGGTAAAAGACAATGTCAGTTACAGTACATCCAGCATAATACACAAAACAGGTTTTATCATATATGCTGAACATAGTAATATAACAAGAAATTAATAAAACACTCCAGGTAAAAGAAGATATAGAACATAGGTAAAAAGACAATGTCAGTTATACATTGGTTGTTGTTGTTGTTGTTGTTTGTCTTTCGGCTATTACCGGTAAGGGGTTGCCACAGCAGAACTCCAGTCTGCTAATGATTGGCAGTAGATTTTTATGAAACGCCAAGGTGCCAGCTCGACGCTCAACCTTCAACGAAGGCATGCCCATTTACGCATGCATGTCTTTCGAACGCTACCCAACTGCGGGGAGGACATGCAGACTCCACACAGAAGGCACTCCCAAGACCAGCCGAGAATCAAACGGGAGAACCTCTTGCTGTGAGGTAACAATGCTACCGCCGTACCACTGCGGCATCTGTCAGTTATACATTGGTAAGAGAAGAAGATATATCAAGTAAGATTCTACAGTTAAAAGTACCCTTTCAGATGACCAAGCCTACAGGGGATCAGAGATCCAGCACGTAATCTGAGATGAGTTTGGGGAGTTAATAGCAGTATGGGTAGGGTTATGTGATACAAGGGTATAACCAGGTACTAAGAAGGTGCGATTTGAGGAAGTTTTTGAATATGGATGTGGAGGGGGCAGTGGACACGGATAGGGCAAGAGAGTTCCAATTTCTGGCAACAGTGTGGGAGTAGAGCACTTTCCCTGCATTATTGTTAGCCTTGGTGATGGAGAGGAGAGACTTTTCTCTGGATCTTAGGTACCGGTTTGCAGTATAGACAGTAAGTAGGTTGGATAATGAGGGTTTTTTTCAGGATATTTGAGAATATTGTAGGCTGTGCCCAGCTGGTGATAGTTAAGTAGCTGTGGTAGCTCAAGCCATTTTAGTTCTTTTAGTGCAGCACAGTGATGGGTTCTATAGGTTGAGTTAGTAGCAAACTTGGCTATTTTATTCTAGCATGATTCTAGTTTGTCTAGGTCACATTGTCTGATTTGGGTAAATATTGGTGCTGCGTATAATAGAGTTGAGAGGAGAGTGCTTTGTGCAAGAGTGACTATTGCTTTTTGTGAGAGAAAAGACTTATGCCTATATAGGGAGCCTAGTTTTTTTGTGTACTAGTTTTATGTTATGTGAAATGTGAACATCAAAGTGGAGATTATTGTCTATTTCAATGCCCAGAAGTTTGGTGTGGTTAGAAGGGGAGATGGTAGTGCCATCCTTAGATGTTATGGTAAAGGAGAGGGTTTTTCTTATCTATTAGGGGTAAATAGTAGCGGTTTTGTTTTTTGGGATTTAGAATTAGTTGGATACCTGATGTCCATTTTTCTACTGAGTTAAAGGTATCTTGAGTGAGTGTATGTAGGGTGGTGGGACATGAGGCGGAGCAGATCAGGGTTGAATCATCCACATAGTGTGGCATGTTGTGTAGAGCTATTGAGGTTATTTGTGAAAATAGAGAACAATAGTGGGCCCAGTATAGCCTTGTGGGACTCCTATGGTGCTTGGAAGTTGTGTAGACAGAGTTCCTTTCCACTGGACTGATTGTTGCCTGTCAGATAGGTAGCTTCTGAACCAGGCTATAGTAGAGGAGGTGAAGGATAATGATGTTAGTGAGTCTAGTAGAATGAAGTGGGAAACCATATCAAATGCTTTTGACAGGTCTAGGAAAATGGCTGATACATATTTGTTATCATTCCTGTGAAGGTTTAGATGATTAGTGAAGGATAGAAGGGCTGTGGTAGTGCTGTGATGTGGACGGAAACCATGTTGTGTGGTAGATAGTAGATTGTGTGTGTTAAGAAATGTCATCACTTGCAAGTGGATGCATTTCTCAAGAATTCTGGATAAGGGGCAAAGGATGGCAATAGGTTGGTAGTTGGAGAATTCATAAGAGTTACCTCCTTTATGGAGAGGAATGATGTGAGATACTTTCCAGAGTTTGGGTATGTAGGATTCTAGTATGGAGAGGTTGATTAGGATGGAGACAGGATATGATAGGAAGTCACTAGCCATTTTTAGATATGCAGCAGGTATGTCATCAGGTGCTAGTGTGGTTGGCTTTAGTTTTAGGAGGAGTTTTTTTTATAGTTGAGGTGGATACTGGTGATAGGCTGAAAGAGGGGGTGACGTGGGATAGGTTAGGTTGTGATTGAGGTAGACTGTTTTTGGTTATTTGACTGGACAAGGCTAAGATGGATTTAGTAAAATGGTTATTAAATTGAGAAGCTATGTCTAGGGTATTGTTAGTAGAGCTGGGTGCTGGAGTAGTGGTTTTGCCTGGCTTTAGAAGGGAGTTAATGGCATGCCAGAATTTTTGGATTATTTGAATATTTCCTTTGGGCACTAAGAAAATAGTTTTGTTTGTTTATTTTGGATTCAGCCTAGGCCTTGTTTCTAAGCTGTTGATAGTATTGCCTGGAGCTAGGGGGTTTGTCAGATTTCCAGATTTTCCAGACTTTATCTGTAGCTTTTAGTAAGGCTCTGGTGTTCCTATTTAGCCAGGGTGCATAGTTGGCTTTAACTCTGATCTTTCTGCTGGGAGCTAGACTGTTAAGGATGTTAGAGAAGGTAGTATTGAAGTAGTCTACTGCCTGGTCTAACCCAAGTGTCCGTAGTGGTTCCCAGTTGCAGTGGCTTAGAACAGTATTTAGGTATTGTGGGGTAAGGTTACGGTCATCTTGTATGAATTTGTAGACTGCTGGTTTGGGGTGATTGGAGTGTTTGTGGAGTAGGAAGGTGGGGAGATGATCACTTAGGTCATCTGGGAGACAGCCTACTGTATAGTTTTGTTTGGGATAGTTGGTTAGTGTCCAATCCAGTATGGATTCTTTCTTTGTTTTCTCATCTATTCTAGTTGGTTCTTCAATTAGTTGG
The DNA here is from genome assembly GCF_019279795.1 of Protopterus annectens. Lineage (NCBI taxonomy): Eukaryota > Metazoa > Chordata > Ceratodontiformes > Protopteridae > Protopterus > Protopterus annectens. The sequence goes on from NC_056731.1 coordinate 396,158,296, forward strand.
GAGAACCCATATAGATTGATATGTGTAGAGGGGCTTCTGGAGTTACAGGCTGCCCAGTCAGTGTTAGGGTCTCCTAGTAGGATTGCTTCCTGAGGTAGATTGTCCTTTGTCCAGTGTAGGATGTTGTTTATTATGAGTGAGTTGTTGCCTAGAGGTATGAAGCAGCATATTATATTGATCTTCTTGGTGTTTCTTATGGATAGGACAGAAAATAGGACTTCAGCATTTTGAAAAGTGGGTGGTGTGGTGTGCAGGAGCTGGAGGTTAAGGGTGTTTTTAAAGAGAATGGCTACTCCTCCTCCTTTCCTGTTTGTTCTATCAGATCTAAGTGTATTATACCCTGGGTGGAGAAAGTCTTCATCTTGAATACTGGGTTTAAGCCAGGTCTCTGTAATGGTGAGTACATCAGGGTTGTAGTGGGATATGAATGCACGTAGGTCTATTAGCTTGTTGGTAATACTTCTTATGTTGAGATTTAGGATCAGTAGGTCAGATATTTGTCTGGCTGTGAGGGGACCTGGATTTGGGTGAATGTCACCAGAGGTTAGCAGAGTTTGTAGGAGTGTCAGTATGTGTTTTTTTAATATTATTTGTTTGTGAGCTTGTTCTATGAGAGTTTTTCTTAGTGTGGTGAGATGGTGTTATTTTTTTTAGTGAGTAATATGTATGTATGTATGATTGTGGGGCAGATGTAGAAGTGTGAGTGGGATTGAGAGGGTGGGCTAGTTTGGGTAGTGTGATAGGAGTAGTTGTGCAGCGGTAGGTCTGTTTGTAAGGAAGTTAGGAAGGTTAGCGATAGTAGAGCTAGTGATAGGGATGTGAGTGTGGGTAACATGATACTTTGAGTGAGTACTACAACTAGGATTCCTGGTTGGTTGTGTGTGAGGGTAGAGGTGTGTTGTCTGTGAATGTGTTGTTGGGAGTGGGATCAGTGTGGGATTTAATTGAACTGGAGGGTGGGGGAGGTAGGGTGAGAGGGTTGGGCTAGTTGTTAGGGAATTAGGGGTTGAACTATTGGTCAGGTGATTAGGGGTAAGAATAAAAGTAGAAGTAGTGGGGGCAGGTGGAAATAGGGGGCAGGGAGGGGAGAGGAGCAAGCCTGAGTGCAGAGAAGGCAAGCAAAGCGGGCTAACACTGACTCCAAGTGTTTCTTTAGGCTTTGGTAAGTATGTAGTGTTAGCTTAAATGGTTACATGTTAAACTGCAATTTTAACTGTAGTTTAAACTGTGTGTTTGCACTAGGTTATAGACTATGTTATGGGCACAGAGTATAATTTTCTGAAATTCTTAAAAGGATATACTTAAAGCTGGGGTTAGTTACAGATGAAACAGGAGAGGAAATGAAATGCTATTTTATAGATCTGAGTATTTCTCAAAATAAATTTGACTTTAGTTTGGGGGGAGGACACTAACTGGAGAGCAATATACAGCTGTTTATTCCCGGTGATGTACTTATCAGTACAGGGGTTTGATTAAAGAACTATACAGCAGAAATGTACTAATACACTCACTAACATTTGTTTAAGTTAATGCAGGTAGGGTATTTTACTGTCTAGACACTTGGAAGTTAAGCACCTACATTAGTGTTTAGTCTCTTTAGTTGCAGGACAAGTGTTTGTGGGTGCCCAGTGCTCAAGAGAAAATTTGAAATTTTCACTGCTTGATATGGGGAGGGGCAGATACATGCTTTACCTGAAGGATGGTTTGGATTAATTAGTGTTTAGTCTCTTTAGATGCAGGACAAGTGTCTGTGGGTGCCCAGTACTCAAGAGAAAATTTGAAATTTTCACTGCTTGATATGGGGGGGGGGGGGCAGAGACCTGCTTGACCTGAAGGATGGTTTGGCTTAATTGGTGTTTAGTCTCTTTAGTTGCAGGACAAGTGTCTGTGGAGGCCCAGTGCTCAAGAGAAAATATTTTAGAAATAGAATATTCTTTAAAGTGCTGTAAACGGGTGGAATGGGTGGAGAAGAGTGTCAGGAGTGATTTGTGACAGACGGGTATCCGTAAGAGTGAAAGGGAAGGTCTACAAGAGTGTAGTGAGACCAGCTATGTTATATGGGTTGGAGACAGTGGCATTGACAAAAAGGCAGGAGTCAGAGCTGGATGTGGCAGAGTTAAAGATGTTAAGATTTGCAATCGGTGTGACTAGGATGGATAGGATTAGGAATCGGTATATTAGAGGGTCAGCTCATGTTGGACAGTTTGGAGACAAAGCAAGAGAGAGCAGATTTTTGCGGGTTTGACATGTGCTGAGGAGGATGATGGGTATATTGGGAAAAGATGCTGCTAAGGATGGAGCTGCCAGGTAAGAGGAATAGAGGAAGGCCTAAGATAAGGTTTATGGACGTGGTGAGAGAGGACATGCAGGCGGTTGGTGTGACAGAGCAAGATGCAGAGGATAGGAAGAAATGGAAAGAGATGATCCGCTGTGGCGACCCCTAACGGGAAAAGCCGAAAGAGAATGATGAAACGCATCAACAGCAGCATGAAGATGGGGGAAGGGGGCAATGGATGCTAGGGATAGTATAAAAAGTGAAGTGCCATAACAGCACTGACATCATAACAGGGACTGGGGGAGTGGGGGGCAACCACTGGACAGTAGGGAATGACTCATAGAGTAAGATGCTAAGTTGGCACCAATGGCAGTATGGGGATAGAAGGATGGGGTAAATGCACTAGATCACCAGGGAGTAATAGATACCTGCTATTATAACACTCCAACTATTATGGGGGTTGGTGTGAATCATGGGAGGGTAGATAGAACAGGGAAAGGTATAGGGACTGTTGTGTATATGTGTTCATGTTTGTGAACTTGTCTGTGTGAGAAAAAGTGACAAGGGGGAATGCCACTGCCTAAATGTGCAGTAGATTACCACCGGGATGTGCAGCTCAGCAATGATTGTGGAAGTAAATGTGATTTGGAGTTATGAATATTAGCTGATAATGAGGTCTTATTTCATCACGGCTAATATGTCTCTGAACTGTAAATGGGCAATTAGTGGGAGAAGGGCCTTTCCAGCACAAACAATTTGTTTCATGTTAGGAACTTTAATGAATTCTTAGAAGTGTAAAAAAGTTTCATTAATACAGATATATCTATTGCCACACAGCTTTGTCCAGGGAAGTTTGAGTCTCCTACAATATTAGAATGTGAATTGACTGGGAGTGAATAAAGTAGATTGTCTTTTCAAATTCTTTCTTACATACATACATGGGCATAAATGACCTTCTGTCCTGTCAATATACCAGAATAGTTGTTCCCATAATAAGTGTACAGGCTGTTCTTAAAAATATCTAAACTAGTGTTTGCTTTAATCTAATTTGATAGTCTGTTCCATGCATCAGCTGTTCTCTCAGAGAACCAATCAATACACTTCTCATTCCTATAGAATCTTCTACATAGGCTGTCCAATGATTCTCTACTACTTTTTGATAACCCCAAATATTACCAGAAGTAATTGTCTCTAAATGCTCTATATACCTGAATAAGGTCTCCTCTTAAATATCTGTGTGAGACACTGTACAAGTTCAGATATTTTAGTCTTTTATAATAGCTTAAATTTTCACTTTCATGGAGGCCCTTGCTATATTTCCACTGTACTCCTTCCAGTTTACTCATGCTTGTTTTCTAAAGTTTCTATATTTTTCATACTCAGGTTTGGGTCTAATGTAACTAGCAAACAATGACTTCATCATTATTGATTTCCTAGGCTTTATAAATCTTTTTATACAACCTATAGTTCTATAACTATCATTAACCAATTGATTGATATGATTAGAAAAACTCAAAGTTGTGTCTACCCATATACCTAGTCCTTATTTTTATTTATTTATTTATTTACTTAGTTGACATTTGTTAACCGGGTTAGTCCAACTGAGCCAGGGGCCCATTTTCAGTGGAGACCCGAGGAGAAAAGCTCAAGACAATTTACAATCATGCAAAAGATAAAAACAAATAGTGCTCAACTGTACAAGCACATAACATAAGTATATAGGATACAAAGTCACAGCACAGCACTCTGCACTACAATACAAATACCATGACAGAAGTATACATTATATGAGAGGTATTCTCAGTATTAAAACATAAGAGAAGTAACATTAGAAAAACTTTTGTTCTTTTAAAATAAGAGGGAATAAAATGACATGACAGAGAGATAAAGACAAAAGAGGGGTAATATATCAAAAAGAACAGAGGATATGTAAGTGAAATAGTTGTCATGGGGGCTTGACAAGAGCAGGATCAAGTCTTTAGTAGATAGTGTTTTAGTTCTCATTTAAACAGGTGCTTATGGGAAATGTTTCTTATATTGAGGGGGATTGTGTTGGAGGCATGAGCTACTGAGTACTTATGAAGTGTCTTTCCAGTGTTCTTTTTAGGTTTGTAAATATCGAGGAGGTGTTTTGTCAGTTGTGCAAAGGTGTTAGAGGGAGTAGTAATAAGATACTAGGTTGGAGACAGTGGGGCAAGAAGAGGCATTATTCAGAACTGAGTGAGTAATATGTAATTGAGGAAGTAATAGTTGGTTGGACAATTCAAGCCATTGAAGTGTCTTAAGAGCAAGACAGTGATGGGATTTGTAAGATATTTGTGGCAAATCTAGCTATTTTATTTTATGTCTGTTCGAGTTTGGACAGAAGTGTAGATTGAATATTTGTAAGGATAGGGGCAGCATACAGAAGGCAATGTAATAGAAGTGATTGAGCTAGAGAGAGTTTGGAGGAAGGTGTAAGAAATTTCTGATTTTGATAAAGAAGACCAAGTTTCTGGTGTTTTTTTTTTATACATTGTTGGATGTGTATGTCAAATTTTAGTTCATCACTGATAATGGTGCCAAGTAGTTTGGTATGAGGTATTGTTGAGGGAGGTGATGGTAAAGAAGGATTTGTGCTGAGCAAGCATTCTAGGAAAGAAGAGAAGGAGTTTTGTTTTTTTAGGATTTAGTACAAGTTGATTGTTGGAGAGCCATGCTTTAACATAGGAGAAGGTGTTCTGAGTGAGTGCTAAGCTATCAGGAATGCTATTGGCAGTGGAGATACACTCAGAGTCATCAGCATATTGTAGTAGTCTTGAGAGCTTACAAGCGGAATGTAGGTTGTTAGTGAAAATATCAAACAAGAGGGGGCCCAAGATAGAGCCTTGCGAAACCCCAGTGTTGACTGGAAGGAAGGGGGAGAAGACAATTTGTCAATGAATAGATTGTTGCCTATTGGAAAGGTAACTAGAAAACCAGTTTACAGAGGAGGTAGAGAGGTGGAGGTCAGTGAATTCAGTTAGAAGTTTAGAGTGTGAGACAGTGTCAAAGTCCTTAGAATGATCAAGGAATTGACAGGAGACTAGCATGTTATTGTCATGGGCTTTTCCTACTGTTTGAGTGAAGGAAAGTAGTGCAGTTGAAGTGCTGTGGTGTGGCCTGAAACCATGTTGTGTGGAAGTTAGCAGGTTATTTTTTAAGCAGGTGTTTGCATAATTGGGTGTGAACACACTTATCCAGAATTTTGGAAATACGGGACAGGATAGCTATGGGCCTATAGTTAGAAGGGTCAATAGAGTTTTCACCCTTGTGTAGAGAGATTATGAAGAAGGATTTCCATATATCAGGGACACAGGCTTCAGTAATGGAGTGATTCATGAGTATAGAGACAGGGTAGGCAATGGATTCTGTGGCAATTTTAAGAAAGTAGTAAGATAATTTATCAGCGGAGGGGGAGCAAAATATGAGTTTGGTCAGGAGAGATTTGATGAAGGAGATGGGTACTAATTTGAATGAGAAGGTATTAGAAGGTGTTTGTTGGGAGATGAGGAAGGTGTAGAGGAAGCATTGCTATTTTAAATAAGTTTTTGGATTGTTTCTATGAAATCGATCAAAAAAAGAATGACTATATTTCCATTGCTAGTGAACTTAAAAGAAAAGGCAACATAGCCTGATCAAATTTTTAAAATTAGTATGTCTTTATGTAGCATTTTGACATTCTAAATTTGTTTTTAGCCATTTATACTTGGTTTTATGTGGTATGTGTTTTGGTGTGTGTACACCTTTAAGAGCTTTCCTAGGATTTGTTCAGCCTGTCTATTCATTGACAGTTCCTGGTGTGTGGTTTTACTTCTCTGAGCTTTTAAATTCAGAGTTTAGAAGAGTTTTCATGGTTCTGAAGAAGTCTATGTTTAGACAAAAGCACTTAACCCTGAATTGCAGTGGTTTTACTAATAAAGGATTGTTTTTCTCCACAAAAACTGCAAACAGGAGTGGTTTCTACCATTGTTGGATTCATTTGCTGTAGACTTTGGCTTCCTGGTCAGTTGTTTGTTGTATGAAATAGTTGTTTAGGAAAGTGTCTGTTTCAGTAGCTGTACTATGTGGGAAGAGGTTAGGAGTGGAAGGATTGCCAGGATAAAGAAGATTATTAATGGTTGTCCAGAATTTATTTGGATTTTTTTGTGGACTAAAATTGTGTGGAGCAGAACAATTTTTTTATCATTGTTGACTAGTTTTTTAGACAGGTTTCTAAGCTCTTTGTATCTTTGAAGTAGGGGAGGGGATTTATTTTTGACTCAGGCTTTATAGACATTTTCTCTTTTATGCATAATGGAGCTAGTATGTTGTGTGAGCCAAGGGGCAAAGTTAGATTTTATTCTAATTTTTCTGATAGATGCCAGAGAATTAAGTATTTCAAGAAATATCTTATTGAAAGATACTACAGCCCAGCTGAGAAGGAGGTGACATAGGAATGATCAATTTATGCCAGACAATTTAGAGTTAAAATTATCTAGATGAAATGGGCAAGTTTGCAGTATTCTCTGTAGAGGTGGTCTTTAGGTGGATGTTGGTAGAACCTGTGGATGTAGGTACGGGAATGGCTGCTTAAAGAGTTAGGGAGTGTCTCAGGGTTATGATAAAACTGAGATGAGGATCCAGTCTAGGGTTGGTGTAGAAATAGAGTTTTTTGTTAGTCTGAGTAGGGGAGGATATTAGTTGGTGTAGATCGAAACTTGTAGATTGAAACTGAGATTAGGTGTTATAGTTGAAAGTTTAGTCCAGTCTATGTTTACATGACCAAGGATAATGGATTTGTATGGCATATACTGAGTAAACCATGAGACAGTGTTCTCAAGGATAGGAATATTATTCTCAGGAGGTATATAGGTAGAGGCTATGGCAAATTTGTTATGTGAGTTTAGGTGACAGTTTACAATAAGACTTTTATCAGGCTCAAAGCTAGGTATAGAAAAGAGAGTGGGGAGAGATTAAGTTGATCAGAGTAGAGGATGGCAACACCTCCACCCCTCTTATTGATTCTGTCAGTGCGAAATATATTATAGCCTGGAGATAGGATTTTAGTGTCTGAGATATGTGGTTTTAACCAGGTTTCTGAAAGAGTTAAGATATGGAGGGAAACGTTAGGAATCCAAGAATGTAGTTCTGTGATTTTATTTACTATACTTTGGATATTTAGAGAAAAGATATTTAAAGCTTTAAGAGAAGGACTGGGAGTGGGGGGAGAGTAGTGGAGAGGCGAGGTGTGAGGTGAGTTTTTGAGAGTGGCAGAGGCAGGTGGACCTGGACTGGGATGGATGTCCTCATCCAGGAGGAGTATATCCAAGAAAGCAATAATACATGTGAGAAGGTTCATGGAGGCAGACCTTCTTCACCTCAAAGAAGGAGAGAGAGTGGTATTTGGAAATGTGTTAATCTTGAGGAGGTGTGAAGGTGATGGAGAGATTAGCTGTGAGAGAGGGATGGTGCTGGTGCTGTGATTAAAAGGGAGAGTAGGTGATGGTGTTTGATAGTGGAGTAGAAAATGGTATGTGGTTGATAGTGAAAGGAGGAAGAGGAGGGTGGTGGAAAGATAAGCAAGCATCATGAAAGATAGGTAGTGGTAGAGAAAGAAGAGAGAGAGTTTAAATGATTGGTAAGAGTTTGCACTGATAAAGTGCTTGTGAAAGAAAAGTGACAGTTTCAAAGTTTGGTAATAGTTTGCACTAGTGAAAGATACAGATGATTATGGGGACGACTTATATGAAATGAGTGTATAGGAGATAAAGGTAAGATAGGAAGATACAGGGAGGAAAATGATTAATTAGTGGGACTGGGAGGGAGGAGAGTGTGGTGGGAATGGAAACAGTAGAAAGGAAGGAAATGTTAACTGATGGAGAGAGACAATTGGTTAGAAGGAAGGAGGGTAGAAAGTAAAAATGTAATGAAAGTGGTGGTGTGTGGGAATGAGGGTAGGGTAGGGGTGCAAGCTGGCCCAGCTAGAAGAGGCATGTGAATGGAAAAAAAGAAGCTACAGTTTCAATCAATGTGTGTTGTATTAAATATTCACCCTTCAATTTATATCTCACAAATCTCATATGCTTAGTTTTTGATGTATTTATCAGCATATTATTCTCCTGCACCCAAATGATTAATTTAACCAAGTTCTTTTGCGGACATGCCCTATCTGTAACATATGTAATCACTTTACCCAATTTCAAGTCATCTGCAAACAGGCTGTAGAACACCTCATATGAAAAAGGTAGATCTGAAAGATGTAATCTAAAAAAGTATGGGGCTAGGACAGAGACTTATATAGGACACCCTGAATGTAACCAAAATTTTCATTGTTCAATTGCTGTAGGATACTTGCCATGTCCTATTTGTAAGCCATGCAGCTATCCATCTTATCAACAGTATATCAATACCTAGTTGTTCTAATTTATTTATCAGTGTCTGTATATGACTCTGTCAACTGCTGAAGTTAAATCTATATAAATTACATCACAACACGATTTTTCATTCATAGCTGTTATTATATTGTTATAATATATTATGTTACAGGTGGTAATAGATCTATTTTCAACATATGCATACTGATATATGGTTTCAAGTTCCAAGCTTTCCAGTTCTGATAATAACTAATCCAATATTACCTTTTCCATTATTTTTCCATGACATGAAAGTAGACTAAGGGTCTGTATGTGTCCAGGTTTATCCTACATCCCTTTCCTCAAAGATAGGTTTAATAAGCATGTCTCCAATAATGAGGAATCTCCTCATATTTATATGACCAAGTAAATAATAGATGTAATGGTACAATAAGTTCTTGCTATAGTGATCTCAGGTCATTACACATTTCTTCCCCTCACTGTGCTGTGTTTGGATCCAGTTTGCATAGTTCTTTTTCAATATAATCTAATTTGATTTCAGTATCTGAGGTAACCTGGATGTCACTAGGATAACCTATCATCCCCTTGTGGAGCCAAATTGTTCTACATAAGATTTTGTAAATATATTTATAATATGTTGTATCTGAGAATATCTACACACAGTATCAATTTGTATGCCTTTACTCCTTCCACATCTTATGTAGCTATAAAATTGTTTCCTATTATGATGAATATCTTTATATACATTTTCTTCAGATTTTTTTCTTGATCTTGTGTCACACTATGCTTAATTTGTTTGCCTAGCTTGTTTTTTTCAGTTTTCAAAGTTGTAGTTCAACCTCTTTTACATTTTTTGGTACTTACGTATTATCGCAACCACAGTCTAAATGATTCACTAAGCAGTTTGGCATGGTACAGACAGGCAAACAGCATGACAGAAACTAAAAGTGCTACAGTGTTATGGAGTGAGCAGGCTGTATGGTTTGCAGAAAGTAGTGGAAGTACCAGATTTAAACATGTAAGGCCGAGAGCATTTTGGTTTCACCCTTCTCAGGTCATACAGGTCCCTGGATGCTTGACAGTAGCATACACATTGAGCATTTTGGCCTTCCTGGTTGAAAACATGTCCTTTTGCTTCATTACTGTAGTGTGCCAGCAATTTTAAATTACTTTTCTTGGATTTTCTATAGTGCTTAACACTGAAATATTTGGTACCATTTCAGTTTCTATGCTATCCATCCACTCGTAACAATGCAGCGGCATGGCTGCTGAGGTTATTCACCTGCTGCCCGCGGTAAGAAACCTGGCATGCACTCAGGGCTTAGAAAACAGTTGACTGCTTTTTCTGTCATGGAAGTGTTACCGCAATTGCTGTGAAAATGCATTTAAAACATTTGTTTTCCTTTGCAGCTTCACGCAAAAATTATTCTGCTCAGTTACATTCAAGCTGCAAGAGAAAACACTGTTTTCAATATTTTTTGACAGCCATCAGAGTAACATTTACAGCACAGAAGAAGAAACAATCAACTGATTACTTCCATTGTCTTCCGTTACACCTCCTAATGTAATTACTCTTGTAAAGAGTTTGTGTCTTTCGGCTTTTCCCGGTTAGGGGTCGCCACAGCGGAACTCCGGTCTGCTAATGATTGGCAGTAGAGTTTTACGTGCTGGCTTGCTGGGCCTAACACACAAACTTCAATGAAGGAATGCCCGTTCATGCATGTCGCCACACAGAAGACACTCTAACTGAGAATCGAATGGGCAACGTCTAACTGTGAGGTGACAATGCTACCACAGCACCACCACCGCAGTCTACATCCGAAAAAAGTTGGATTTTGTTACCCAGATAAAATGAAAGCTTGAAGGCCTGCCAGAAAAGATAGCAACAGTCACTCAGCTGGAATGTGGTTGTGATAATGTTTGCCTATCTGTACTATGCCGAACTGCATAGTGAATCGTTTAGACTGTGGTTGTGATAATACATAAGTACACATTTTTTATATTTTTTTGTATCTCACCTTAATCAAATGTCTTGTTCTTATTAAAATATATCCTCCTGACGTTATGTGCCTAGATCCAGATGTTAAACATTGTTTTTTGATCTTTTGCATTCAATTTCTCTTTCAAACTTAGACTTTGCTAATCAATAAATAACTACTTTTGCTATATATATCTCTTCATTACTTTCACCTGTAAACTCACTCAGTCAATGGTATTGTTTATGTTTTTTGTAAGATAAACATAATTTGCTCTAATACTGTATTTGCAGAACATACATACCCTCTTCTGTATTAAAATGATATTTTCTGTTAAAAAGTGAGCCCTGTATCCTATAGTTGTCTAGCAGTTCGCTAATTATCTTTCAACCAGGTCTTGGTAGTGACTATTATTCTATCATCACCACATGATTTTAATAAATCATAAAAATGATATTTCATTGTTGATACTTCAAACATCAATAGATGTCACTAGGCTAAGTTTACCTTTATCTAAATAAGAATTGTGAGCTAAATGTAATAGCAACTTGTTTGTGTCATTTACTGCTGTATCTTTTGTCAACAATTATTTCCCCTGCCTTTGTAAGATGTAAATTGTCATACACCATTAGATGAGTGCCTTTATCAGAAATATAATGCACATCTTGGTGTATAATCCTTTGACTAACCTATACGGACATGGTATTATTATTTTGTTTTAACTTGTCAGTTTTGTTTTATTTCCTGCTCCTTTGGCATTGCTTAAATTTTGACCACTGCCATTTTTTGATATTATTATTGTCCTTGAGGTTGTGTAGATTGCTTTACATGGAATTTTAATGTTTGTTACCCATAAACATTTTCTTTTTTATTTCTAAAATCTGTTGTTTTCATTTTAACACACACACACACACACACTACACAAATATATGAGAATATAATTTAAAACCAAAAAATTCATTACATTGACTAACATTCTATTGATCAATTTACATAAACAGAATGTTTGGTAGAACCAAAAAAAAAAATACCAAAGCAAGATTTTTGCAGGGGACTTGTCCCCCTCCCACATCCTCCCACCATCTGCTACTTAAATATACCAACTCTGAGATCATGCAGCAGCTGTGAAACTTTTTTAACCCTGTTTTTTGCTGATCTCATACACAACCTCTCCAAGTACAGTGACAAAATGAAAATCACCAAAAGAGTGGACCATTCTTTTTTCGACAAAAACAATAATTTAACCAGATGCTTGGGACCAATATCTCTGTCTCTCTATATATGTATATATACATTTATTATAAAAATGTTAAAACACAAATTCTTGAGACCCATAATATTAACAGACCAAAAAGCTGAAGGCCACAATACCAAAAAAAACCCACCAAAAAACAAAAAAACTTGAATATCAAAACTCCCTACCAGCGTGGACCCAGTAATGAGAACTACCATGGGTCCTGCAGAGCTGTGGACCCAGGAATAGGTGCTAACATGGGTCCTGCAGGGGAACAAGTCTGGGAGCTCAGTATTATGGTTCTTCAATATTGTGGTCCCAAGATTTTGATTTTCAAGATTTTATTTTCAGTATGTTCAGAATAAGCCATAAACAACACACATAAACATTTACATTTATATGGAGATTCCTGCCTCCTTCATGTGTGACACAGGCTGAGCTCTCAAGAGTTTAGTTCTTCTAAGTAAGAGAAGTGTAGTTTGTCATTTGTATAGGATTTCTGCTTTCAGTTCCTAAACCAGTAGCTTTGCTTGTATATAATAAAATTCATCATGCACACTATAGTGCCTACCAGTCATTATCATACTTCCTAGTACTTGTTTACAAACTTCTGAAGACCTGATAACCACCAATCTAGGGAAAATTATTGAAAGAGATTTATTTTCATTGGATCATATTCTTGTAATCATTCATTAACATGTGCAGCCATAATTTTCTAGGCAGTTGATTCACAAATGCCGTACATATTATATTTCTTACTCTTTATTATTATGGTGAGTTGAATCAGTTTTTCACAGGAAAGACATTTCATATTTGTAAACATATTTGCTGGTTTACAGCAGTTTAAACCACAACTGTGTCAGTGGTGAAAGACCAAACCTAAAAATTAAATAAAGTTTAAGGGCATTTTAAAATGTGACAACACAGCTTTAATATATACATTTAGTACTTTCCTCTCTCTCTTACTCAATGAGACTTCTTTAGAATAAAAGCAACTATTTAAAGGAGAGCAGCTATGAGATATGGTTCAAAAACAGCCAGTATAATATATGAAATAAAAGTCAAACATCATTTAAAGCAAGAATATTAAAATCATCCTTTTAACTAACCTTCCCGAAGAGGAAATATGCATCAAAGTACAGTGTTGTTAAGTAATATAACTCAGGTCATAAAACTAATGAGAATTAGTCGACTAAAGTCTTTGATTGAATTAAGATGGTTGCTGTCTGACCTTAGTGAAACAGATTAAGAGCTGTTATTATAGAAACACTGTATATTAATTATCATGAAAGATAATTTGCACACATCAATGTGTCATGCTTTTTTTAACTGAAACTTGTACTGTATATGTAGAAAAATGACATATTATACAAACATCCCCAGGCTTACAAACAATTCAAGCAAGTACATTCATCTCAAGATGGACTCAACTATTTAAAAAGAGTCAGATAAAATGAGTTTGCCCACAATAATTATTAACATTATAATTAATGTCTTCTAATAGTTCACAGGGAATGAATTGTTGCTAAGAAAAAGTTTAACTGGAAGTAATCTTTCTAAACAATGCTCTGTTTGATTGCACAATAAATATATGAACTGATACACTAAGCTCATTGCAGCATTTTCTTGCAGATATTTTGACTCATTAGCACTCACCAACAGTTATACAATTAAGTGTGACATTCCTGATTACCTCCAGGCTTGACTAGAGTGTTGGGGCTGAAAGAAAACTGAATATAAAATTCTTAATTCCTTTCAGCTGTACAAAAAAAGCAGCTTTTTGCATTTTTTGTTCAGCTGAAATACTTTTTTCACATTCAATGTGGCTAATAACTGCAATGAATACCACTAATTCAGTACCTTGATTAAGTTACAAAGAAACACGAGTGCTTTGTGTGGTCTGCCATTCAATCGCTATTGGGATAATTGAGACAGGGCAGCCCACATTGCTCGTGTTATAGGCATGATTAAACCACAGAATAATCAGTCTCTTCAACATTTAAACCACTCCAGGAGACAAAGTGCCAGTGTGTCTATTCATACTTTTGATTTTACTTGCAGAGTAATGTCTCCAGTATAAAGAACCTCAATGATTGAAACTAGAATATAAAAACACACCAGGCAGCAAGTGTCTGAAACTTGTTAATATCGCACCACAACTTGTTAAAACGAACAAAAAAATTAAAATAGATAAGCACATTCATCCGCTAGGTGATGGACTTCATCAGATGGTGGTAAAGAGTCATGTGATCAGTTTTATATTCTCTGCAAGTCATGTGATTAACCAGAAATTTAAAAATTTTAAAGTTCCAAAACCTTCTGCATTAGAACATAGCCGAGACAACACCACATATGTGTGATACATATAAAATATATAACTATGAATGAGAGTTAACAGTATGTATAAAAAGTCGAGCTGCCACAGTAGAAGGAAAATTCTTTATTGCAAGGACAAAGTGAGCACTTTCATGACATTTCAGGTCGCTTCATCAGACTAGATAAAACATCCCATGCTTTCCTTGATGTGCTTTTGCTAAGTTAGATTATCCCAGTCAACAAGTAGTCCCTCAAAGTGAACTGTTGGAACTCGATTCATACACGTGGTTGTCATACACCAGAATTCCTTTATTAGCAATAAACCAGAAACCTCCTGAGTACTGAAGTTTTGAGTCTGGTCTCAGAAACATGGTAGTCTCTCCTTTATGCTTATGTGATGTGATTTCATTGTGGATGTGGTATGCATTGTCAAGTCCTACAATGAGAGACCATTTTGGTGAATTTCATCAACAGGAAAATAACTTGGTGGCCTTGGGTATCCCTCATTTAAAAAGGTTTAGCCTCCTGCAATTCTTTACTTAAAATGAACAACATCTTAGATCACAGAGTATTGTGACAAATGGGTTGCTGGTATAGTGGCACCTGAAAAACTGTGCATTTACCTGTCTTCCTACTTCACAAATTCGTATTGTTCGGTATCATCTTCCTGCTAGTCTAGTTCATTAGAATTAAGAACTGAGCTACTTTTTTCAAACCTATATAATGTTTTAAGTTCAGGTATTTGTTGTCAGATATTTATCCAGGTGTTTTATGAAATGAAACTGTGTTAAAATGTTTTCTCTCTGATGGAGGAGCCCTTTATTGCATCTGAAGCAGTCTGATTTGACCTTGGTTAGTTTAGTATTTTATAGATAAAACGTTCAGTATCTGACTGTGATCTTAAGATCTGTTGCTTTCTTATAGCATACTTATGCAGATCCATAATTAACTTCATTATGATTAAGCAAGTTTAGGCATTACTACCAGTAAAAGCTTGAAAAAATAAAAGAGAGTAGAGCAGCAGGCCACTTTCTCTTTCTGTTGTAATCTGTTGTTTTGCTTGTGAAGAGGCTCACAATTCTAAGAATTAAAAAAAAAAAAAACTCATATTAATTCACTTTCTAAATATCCTAGGCGGTTTTGAATAAATGTAATACCTCTTAGAGGATGGCATCACTTATTCTTGATAAATAGTTCAGTGTGCTGCCGGAGTAGTTTCTCACTTACATTTTTAGTGATGCTGATAATAGTACTGCTTTGCCCAGCAGATTGGAACTGTGCTTGTTATTCGGTATTATTGCTTCCACTGGCCATATAACCTCTTAGAAATGACTTTGACGAGCATTAATCAGCTTTTTAAGTTCAATTTTGGAATATAATGAACTTTAAGCATGCCAAAGGAAGAAAATTTAATTGTACATTTAGAAACTTTGCATAAGAAAATGAATGTGCTGAAATTTTTTCTAACTATTGCATTGTTTTATAATAAATAGAATAATTTTGCATGAAATAAAACTTGCTGACATTTCCTAATTCGCAGAATTCTGTATTACATTGCACCCTTTGTAAATAAAGCTTGAATTAAGCACTGTACTTTGTTTTAACATTAGAAAAAGTAAAACATACATAAGTATGTTTAAGGACATGATTCTCTAGTTAGTTTTTTTGAATGGTTAATTGGATGGAGGAACAGTGTCACAACATGTGAGAGTTAATGCCTCTCCACCACTTGGTTCATTTCTGACGTCTGGTTACTGTTTGTGTGGAGTTTGCATATTCTTCCCATTTCTATGTTAAAATGTCTGGGTGCTGTGGTTTCCTACTGCTAACAAAAACATCACAAGTGATCGGCTGCTCTAAGTTATCACTGCATGATTTTCTCAGGCAGCTCTTTATATTAATGTCTATAAGAAAAACTATCGTATATGTATGAAAACAGTAATATATTTACAAACTTTTATAATTATATACATCAAGTATGTACATTATTTATTTACAAGAGCATATTCCTGATGCCTAAAATTAAATGTTAGAACCATCAAATGAAAAAAAAAATTAATTGCAAGTCTTATTTCTGTGACAAGTAGCCAAAATGACAACTAACGAAAATAAAATTGCCAAAGATTCCAAAGACAACCACAAGGCATTGTATAACTATGTCAAGAATCTAAATGGCAATGTTCAGATCTGCTCTTTGCTACAACAGAATGGCATTAAATATACTGATCCCAAGGATATTGCCAATATCCTGGCAGATCGATTCAGTGCCAACTTCACCCCCCTCTCACCCCCTAAATGGCCCATCTCAATATTGGAAGATTGCCAAATTCCAGTAATAACTGCCACACAGGTAAAAAACGCACTCTCCAAAGCTAAGAATACAGCATCCATGGGACCAGATGACATCCCGGGCTGTGTACTACATGAACTACAAAATGAACTGGCACCTCACCTAAGTGTCATGTTTAATCATAGCCTCACCTCAGGCTTCGTGCCCACTGAGTGGCGCTCAGCTACAGTTATCCCACTCCACAAGGGGGGATCCACCTTGGATCCCGGGAACTACTGCCCCATCAGTCTGATGAGCCTGATCTGCAAGGCCATGGAATGTATTATCATGGAACTTATAAACAAAGACATTGGCAACCTTAAAACACTGGACCCCACCCAGTTTGGGTTTGTGAAGGGCCGATCTTATCTCCTGAACCTGATTGACTTCTTCGAATCAGTCTCCAGAGCCGTGGATGAAGGTAAGGCAGTCCACACAGCCTATCTGGACCTTGCCAAGGCCTTTGACACCATCCCCCACTCTGGAATCATAGATAAACTTACTAAGCTGGGCATTAATTCCTACGTCACTCGATGGGTTGCCAACTGGCTTACTGACGGAACCGACACTGTAAAAGTAGCTGACTCCAAATCCAGATCCAGACAAGTGACAAGTGGAGTACCTCAGGGTTCAGTCCTGGGACCTCTCTTGTTTGGCATCTACTTCTCTGAAGTACAGGCCAACACTAACAGACTCTGGTTAACAAAGTTTGCAGATGACTGCAAACTGGGAGCCATTATTGAATCCCCAAATGATGTGGATACTCTACAAAAGGGCCTTACAGAAACAAATGCTTGGTGCCAGAGCCATGGGCTCAAGCTCAATGCCAAAAAATGTATAGTTATCCCTTTTGGGAAAAAACATGTACCCATGAATTACCACATAGGTGGCAGTACACTAAACACCGAAAGTGTGATAAGAGACTTAGGGACACAGGTGGACCGTGGTCTCACCTTCAATAACCACATCACCACAACAGTCAGGAAATCCTTCTATGTGGCACACCTCATCACTAAGGGCTTTTCATCCAGAAAAAATGAGGCCATTGTCCCACTGTACTCATCCTTCATTAGACCCATTATAGAATACAACGCCCCATTTGGTATGTACCTCTCAAGACATGTGCAACAACTGGAAAGGCCGCAGAAATATCTCACTAAAAAAATCACAGGCCTAAAGCAGATGCCCTATGCTGATCACCTTAAACAACTCCAGCTATACTCTGTCGCACATAGTCTACTCCGAGGTGATCTCTGCTTAACATACAAGGCCATGTCAAACCCAGAGCTGTTGGACATGCTACACTTAAAAGAAATCCCAGTCTCTCAGAGCCACATGCTCCAGGGATCTAAATCTTGTCATCACAATTAACAAAACATGCTGGAGGGATAGGTCCCTGACCCAGAAACTCCCCAGACTCTGGACTAGACTGCCAATACATGTCAAGCAGAGCGCCTCTTTGGCCCTCTTCAAAAGGAACCTTGATGATTGGATGGGAGAAATGAAATTCATCCAGGGGATCTGTCAGTTGCCCTGCTAGACAGGGGTCCAGAGAAGTAAATAGTGTGAGAAGAAATAGCCAGGGAATTGTTATGGCTAGGCTTGTATAGGCCCTAGGGCCGATAGCCTAGTACCAACCTATGAACCTATGAACCTAAAGTGACCAATCACTTAAGACAAACAATTGAATATTTATATCAGACTCAATTAATTAAAAAATAGTAGAAAAAAACATAAGTAGACATAAAACTGTTAAAAACAGTATGCAAGTACAAATGTGAATGCCTATGGAACCATGTAGAAGGGGATTAGTGCTTTAAGGCTCTTGCCTTTAAAAATGGTTTCAAAGAAACAGTTTCATTAATGCCTGGAGGTTTGTCTGCATTAAGTTGCAGAATCCATTTTTGCTTAGCCTCTTCTGTTCTATTTCTAATGTCACCCCCTCTGATATTTTCTTCCAGAATTTCTAAAACTAAAAATTTAAAAACATGGTGCATCCCTTCAGCTTCTGCATGTTTAGCTAGGGCACTACTCTCCTTTTTGTTTACTATGTCCCTCATATTTTCTAAAATGCATTCTTTGAGCATTCTATTAGTCTTGCCAACATAATAAACTTTACAATATTGACAAAAACTACGACTATATTCCTAGTCCTGTAGTCTGAATAGAAATTAAATTCAATTCTAAACTTTTGCTGTGGATGTACAAAAGTGCTACATGAGAAAATGTACTTACAAACTCTGCAGTTCCTGCACATATATGTCCCTATCCTATCTGATGTGTTCAGGGACTTGTGTGTTTGGGTTTTATAACATAGCTGCATTTTAAGTGATTTTTTATTTGTAAATGAGAAGTGAGATCCAGAGTCTATGACACCTTCAAGTTCTTTAGTGGCTAACAATATGTTTCACTTCTTCCTAAATATATCACAAAATTGACTGACATCACTTGCATATGTAATGGGGAACCTGAGTTTCTCGTCCCTGGAGTCAGTTTCAGGGTTATCGCTTGTAGTTTGTTCTGAGAAGTAAGGTCTGCCCTTCCCTTGACCTACTTGGTATACTCCTTTTATGGTGGTGTCTATTTCTGTCTGGTTATGTCCTCTATCAAGTAGTTCTCCTCTTAACACTTCCATAGACCTCTCCAACTCATTATTTACTATGTAATCTTGAGGCTCTCAGAAAATGCCTTTTCATAACGTTTTTGCTAACATGTCTTGGATACATGCTGTTTTTATGTAATATGGAATTCTTTCTACTTGGTTTTCTATACAGGCTAGTAGCCATCTGCCCCATTTCTGATTTTTTCACTAGAACATCAAGGAATTCTATCTGTTTATTTGAGTACTTACGGGTAAATTTTAAAAATGGTGTTGTATGTAGGTACTCTAAGAATCTACCCAGCATCTCTGCTGAGTTTTCCCATAGAAAAAACATGTCATCCACAAAACGTGCATACCACAAACATATTTGCTAAATTCATTTCCCTGTAGTAGAAATGTTTCTTCCCATTGGACTAAAGTTAGGTTGGCGTAGCTGTTTGCACAAACTGTACCCATAGCTACGTCAACGTTTTGTAAGTAAAAATCTTCTTTAAAGACAAAAACATTATTGTCAAAAATTATTTCAAGCAGACTGCATAACAGATTCACTTTATCATTAGAGAAAGCACATTTAGAACATAGCAAGCTCCTAATGTTCTCTATTCCCCACTGATTTGGAATCACTGTGAAAAGTGATGTAATATCTAAGGTTACAAGCAGATATTCTTTATTTATCAAAATTGTCTTTCTATACAATGTTTGGAGAAAAGATTTTGTGTTTTTCAATACTGTTTCACATTTTTCAAGCACTGGATGAAGATTATTTTCTACATATATTGACATGGCTTCTGTCACCCAACCCCTACTAGATACTATGGGTCTCTTAGGTGGACATATGATATCTTTATGTACCTTGGGAAGGCCATATATAACTGGAATGGTGGGAGTTTCTACATTAAAATACTTAAATAAATCATCTGTTATCAAATTTGTATTCAACAAGTCAAACAGCAAAACAGCAATCCTGTCTATAACACATTTTACTATCTTTACTGAGATACAGGTATAGGTTTCATGGGCATTCAGTAGTTTCATCATTTGCCGAATGTAAAATTCCCTGTCCATAATCATGATTCCCCCTCCTTTATCTGCATGTTTAATTTCCACTGAATGCATTTCCCTCAGGTCATACAGAGCAACAGATACTTCTTTACTGAAGTTATAAAAGACAGCTCTTCTGTCTGAATGAAATGCTTCCCTTATTTGCTTCTCACATACTGACACATAGGCTTCTACCATAGGATGTAATTTAGGTACAAAGGTACTGGGTTTTTTAAAAATATTCACATTATCAGTCATCTGTCCTTTGAACATAGTTTTTAAAGTTATGTTGTGACCAAATAACTTGAGTTCTTTAAGAATGTCAACTAATACACTTCTCTGGGCTGGAATAAATGACAACCCTTTATTCAAAAGTGACATATGTGCATCAGTTAGTGTTAAAGATAAACGATTTGTTACCAGAGTTTTGTGTTCTTGCTGAGGGTTACCATTGTGTTCTGTGTTGCTTCTGTGTTTAGTATCTGCCTAACTGGGCCCTTCCTTCCTCCGCTCGTTGATCTGCTTTTTATCAGTAGAGCATTCATTAGTGTGAAAGGTATCATTTGAGTTCCTGATATTCCTTTCTGTTGCATGGGAAAAGGGAGATTCACATTAGATAGGTTTCTGTTATCATTCTTCTTGCTGCTTCTTGTATTTATATCCTTTGATTTTACTGCTGACTGCTGCTCAGCAGGAGTCACTGGTAAACTCTATGTTACCTCAGTGTTAGTGGCTGCAGCCACTTCCTCTTCAGTTATTTGGCTTCTCGTTAGTAGTTGTGTGTTGTCTATCACAAAAGGGGTTGGGTTTTCAGGCTGGTCTGTTGCTGTAGTAAAAGGTTTGGGCCATGAAAAAACAGCACCGGTCTGAAAATCATTCATATCCTTTTGAAGCTTTTTCAGCTTCGTATTCTGTAATCTTTTCTCATAGTTGGATATGCTTTCAAAGAGAGTATTTAGCTTGTCACCGATAATGCTATTTGTAAAGTTAGTGCATAGATCTATCTGCAGAGCCTTCAGCTCATTTTCAAGTTCCCTTTCTTCAGGTAGAAAATAGTCAATTAGTAAGTTCATGTAGTCATAGCTTAACTGCAGATTAAGCTGCTACCACTTCTTCAGGAGGTCAGGGAGAACATCACCATAAGTTGACATAGTTAGAACTCTCAGACCTCTGGGAACAATTTTATATATTAAGCAGGCTTCCAAATGGAATCTCTGCCATTGGAGCCATTTATACTTATATAACTTGATTTCAAGGGCTCTGAATTTGTCTTTGAGGAGCATTTGTGCCCTATCATCCACATCAAACAGAATATTTATCAAAGGAAAATGGTCTCTTAACCAGTGGGTTAGGATTCTACTAAAACTTTCCATTCTGTTTTAAGTGTTGGTATTCCCATTTGCATTGTAATTCAGTTTGATTTCATACCTTTCTGCCATGTTCTGGTCCTTTCACAAAAAGTACAAAGAGAAAGACAAAAACACAGGTACCAGATGAACAGCTCAGTCTTCACCTCAGAGCCAATAGTATGTATAAAAAGTGGAACTGCCACAGTAGAAGGAAAATTCTTTATTGCAAGGACAAAGTGAGTGCTTTCATGACCTTCCAGGTCTCTTCATCAGACTTAATAAAACATCCCATGCCTTCCTTGATATATATATATATATATATATATATATATATATATATATATATATATACCTTCAAAGTGACCAATCAGCAAAGACAAACAATTGAATATTTACATCAGACTAAATGAATTTAAAAATAGTAGAAAAAAACATAAATAGACATAAAACTGTTAAAAAAACAGTATGCAAGTTCAAATGTGAATTCCAACAGAACCATGTAGAAGGGAATTAGTGCTTTAAGGCTCTTACCTTTAAAAATGGCTTCAAAGAAACAGTTTCATTAATGCCTGGGGGTTTGTCTGCATTTAGTTGCAGAATCCATTTTTCCTCAGCCTCTTCTGTTCTATTTCTAATGTCACCCCCTCTGATATTTTCTTCCAGAACTTCATTATTCATTTTTCATAAGCTCTCAGTTTTAAAAGACTATTGATACTAATGACCTCATTCAGATGGTATGGAGCACTGGGAAACATCTCCCACCAGAACTCCCTTTGCTCTAGGATAATTGACCATGGCCCACCTCTAGGCTGATGTTCTACTTATTGCATGCAGAAAACCTGAAAGTGTGATCACAATGTTTGGTCAAATGTTTACATAATGCATTGGTGGGCTTTTTTTTTTGTAACAGTGCTCATAAATACGCTGTTTTAATTTGCATATTTACATCTTACCCACGTAGAATGCAGGGCATTGTTTACAGAGCACTATATAAACAACGCCCTGCATATGGCAATTGTAATACCTCTTTATTCCAAGAGTCAGATTATTCACCTTGATGTTGTCACCTGGGCAAATTAGGTGGCACTGACCACATGCACCACACTTTACCATTTTTCCTGTGACACCACTTCTGGTATTGGAAATACTATCAAAATAATTTTTGAGTGACTGCCCACATTTATAAATTATTTTAGGGCTGGCACCAAACTTTTCATAAACATCTTTGTTGCTATAAATAAGTTTCCAGTTCTTAGATATAATAATGGCTATCTGCTCGCTATCTGCACTATAGGTAGTAATAAAAGGATGTTCAGAACTGGTTGCAATATTCATGTTCTAATGCAGAAGGCTGTGGAACTTTAAAATTTATTTTAAAATTTCTGGTTAATCACCTGACTTGCAGAGAGTATAAAACTGATCACAAGACTCTTTACCACCATCTGATGAAGTCTATCACTTAGCAGAAGAAAACATTTATCTATTTTACTTTTTGTTTTTTAACAAATTGTTCTGATGTCCCCAGTATACCACAATGTGTATTCCAGCTATAAAATTAATATAGTAATCAACCAGTGAAGAAAAAAAAAAAAACATAAAAAACAACAATCCCAGTAGATCCAAACTATTTAATAAAAAAAAGTGACATTCCTCTAGCCCCTCAGACAAACAGCCTTTGATAGAGTATAAAAGCACATACCCATAATACATCTATTTATATCAAAAAAATATTAATTAAAAACAATCAAACAATTAATCAATTAAAGAATTACAGCAACCACTTTCAATTTAGTTCCCTGTTTAGCACTTTTGGGAACAAAGTACTAAATTTAATAATAAAAACTGCCTCTTTCTGAAGCAGCTTTCTTTTTTAAAGACATACCTGGAACAGTTTTTACCCTTTCTATAATAGTACCTTTCAAATTTTTACTATCCCCACCATGTCAAGTCATAAAATGTAGCCCTAAGGGGCTCTCTAACTTTTTTTTCTTAATATCTCTTAACTGTTCTAAATATCTAGCACGAAAACTTCACTTAGTTTCACCCACATAAAATAGGTTACATTCACATTTTAAAGTATAAACAACTCCTTCTGTTTTGCATAAATATCACACGGAGAATACATTTTATCATTTATATAATGAAAAGTTGACACAAGTAAATTTACATATTGAGCATTGTCCACAAGATTTTAGTCCTAACTCAGAAATTTGTCTTCCAGGCATCTGTACTAGAAAAGTAAACTGTGCATGAACAATCATGTCTTTAATACCTCTACTTCTCTTATAAGAGACAACAGGTTTTGAGGCAAATACTCTTTTAAAAACAGTCAATCAATTAATTAATTAAAGAATTACAGCAACCACTTCCAATTTAGTTCCCTGTTTAACCCTTTTGGGAAAAAGTACCACATTTAAGACTAAAAACTGAATATATTTTTATAATTATAAAATTAATATATTCTAACTAGATTAATTATACAGCATAAAATCACCCTAATCCTGCTGTCCTCCTAGTGACACAAATCATCTGCTTCAAATATATGTATTACAACAAAATGCTGCTTTAAAGTTGAAAAGAACGAAACAATAACAAAAAACTTAATTAGTCTTTGATGTGGCAGCATAATATATCCCTAGCCCTGTAATATATAATATATATAAATTATCCCTAATCCTATAATATAATATGATATAATATTTTATATATATATATATATATATATATATATATATATATATATATATAAATATATCTACTTAAAGTGATCAAATACTATTTATATTGACATACATAATGTCGAAACAAATTGATCATCATTATGCATGTTGACATGCTACTACACATGCACAGAGAACTAATCTTGGTGCATGCAAAAGTGCAGAGGGGCAAGCCCACCTGCACCCTCTGCTACTTATTTATTACAACTCTGAAATCACACAATTACCAGGGAAAATGTATGTTCCCCTACTGGGGGATTGTCAATCTCACATGCCTGATGACCTGTTTAGTCACTCAAATTATGTTGATTAACAAATATCAACCAAAGTACCATTTGACAAAGTTTCCAGGGCCCATATATATCTATATCTTACTATAATTCTCACTGTCTATAGTTACTAAATAATTTATAGACCATTCTATCTTCCTATAATTCTCACTATCTATAGTTATGAAATGATTTATGGACTGCTTTTGAAGAGTGGCTCCTAGCTCTTGCAATAACTCATTCACCTATATTCGGTGCCAACTCATCACAACAAAGCAATCGAGTGTTATAATCTCAGACAATAAGCCTACAAAGTGTGGCCACTTTACTAGAAATAATGAAACCTTATGACCTCCTGAAGCTGACCTAATTCCCCTTAAATTTAAATAGCTCCCAGTAACCCAGTACTTCAGTTCCTGCATTAGTTAACCATAGTATAACTACATTATGATTTATAGGTCTCAGAAATGCAACCCTAATACCACGGGATGTAGTAGCAACCAGCAGAAACTGTAACAATGTCAGACCCAGAGCACTCCTATTTCTCATGTCCACACTACAGGAAAAGCATGTGGCAGACTTGATACTCCTAGCCTTAAGTATAATAAGAGCTAAACTGAATAAATGTAATTTCCACTGCTGAATCTTTTACATTCTCCCAGACATCTCTAATGTTGTAAGCATCCTGAAATATGTGAACATACAGCAAGTAATGAATGTACAAATTACCCTCACAGTCATATACATCAACTCAAAAGACTATCAGCTGTTTTGAGCTATAAGCTAGCAATACAAGGAATCCCACAAGGATCTGTACACAGACCATTTGTTTGTTATCTTTTTTAAAAACATAGACACTGAATGAATACTGTCCTTGAATAGATAGTCAACTCAGCCCTAATTTGCTCAGCAAAAACAATTGGTGAAACACAGTTTTCCTAAACAAAAACATGTCTCGGAAACTAATTGCTCCTTCTCAGCCCTACCAAATTAAAATGCAAGTTATTTGCCTTCATATAGCAGCAGACATTCATATACATTAAATACCCACTACAAGAGGTACAAATTTCATAGTACTAGATAGCATAAAGTATCACCATGTTCTTCTTTATCAACAATGAAATCTTATTGGCCACATCCATAAAAGACCGACTAAAACAAAATGTTGGGGGTCACTCTACAGCCACAAACAGCTCCTATTGGCAAGTATAAGGCCTACTATAGTTAGTGCATACCTTTTATTCAAACTCCTGTCTGGCCACATAATTCTCATCAACCCATTCTCAACAACACTAGGCGACATTTATAAAATGACTAGATTATCAGCTAATGCCCCTGATGAAATCCACCACTATACAGTCCTAAAATCCTCAAATCAGCCCATGCTCCAAAATCCGCTCTTTCTAACTTATCTTTTAAAATCACAAGAACATCTATATAAAGTTTGCATATATGGCCATATATCGAAAAGTGAAATTATTGAATGGCAACTGATCAATCACAACATTTTAATCACTAGACAATCAAAAAAAAATAGCGGTTTTAAAAGGGGCCTGCCCTCTGCACTCCCACACCCCCTGCTAATTATATAAACCAACTCTGAGGCTGAACTACATTGGGGATATGGCAAATTCCCCAATTCCACTGTATCACAATCTCATACACAAAAAAACACTATATTCAATATGCTGATTTTCAATCAGCTGTACCTAATTTTTTTTCTGGTTGACAAATGAATGTTCAATGACTTGTCAGCAAACCAAAAATGGAATGTCTAACCAAAAGAAGATCTTAGGAAAACACTTTACTCTATCATGGATATTTTTCTAGTTAACTAGTTAATAGCTTTCACGATGCACTATTGTTCTTCTGTATATGTACAGCATTATTTATTTATTTATCAGTATGTGTTAACTGGGATAGAACATTGATCTACCTGGACGTTTTTTCAGAGTCAGCCCAGGAGTGCTGTCTGATTAAATTACTTTTTCTTACAGTCACACAACAGACAAATGAAGGGTGAGAAAAATCACTCCCCGGACTATAGAAATGTATTTATTTATTTTTATTTTGCTTTTGTTTACTGCTCCAACATATTGTAAACATTTTTAAATCGACATTCAGTAATATACATTAACAGACATTAAATAATATACAGTAACAATTAAACATGCATTTGTTAATTAAATGACATTCATATGGTAAGAGAGGGAACTATTACAGCATAAAAGATACTTATGCATTAATAGATGTAGAACACTGAGCATTTGAAGAAGTGTATTAATGCCTTTGTCACCTAGATAATAGATTGTGTGATTAGTGTTTAGAAAGTAAAAGAACTGGAGGTGAGGGAAGGGACTAGGTAGGGTAGAAGATATTTATATTGTAGTTAATAAGCGGGGTGTAACGCAGGATCACAGCCAATTATATATACGATTATCATAAAGTTTATATTCAAAGTATAGAGGTGGGGGTGAGCAATGCCACAAAATAAAGTATATAGCTGTGAGATGCTAGTAAAACTATATAGGTATTAGTGAAGACTGGTTGAGGGTTATAGGATTCTGAATGAAGACAAATGGTTTGATGACATGGCCATTTGAAGACAACATCTCAAGACCCTAATCTTAAAATGTAGTCACATCCAAACTCTGAAATGAGAATATATGAGAAACAATATTCTCCTCGCTACTTTAAAGCCACAAATTAAACAGTACCTACCCACCATAAATAACCATACATGCACGTTTATACAGAATTGTACTAAACTGTAAGGACAGCCTGTGATCCTAACAGGATATCATTTCCCTCTGTACATAAGTTATAAATAGAGCCTCCTGACAGACCTCCATTGCTACATATTAATTCTCAAATCTCATGTATCTCTCTGCTTTGATTCTTCAACTTTAAGAAATAAAAAAAAGATAATCTGTACATACTGTACCTACAAATACAGCATTTATTTGCACAAGGCTAGGTTATTACATTATAGGATATATTCATTATCATGCTTTTAGCCATGGATCATATTGTTGAGTCAGTCAGCAGCCGGGTCTTATCCTGACAAAATTTTCTATAACTTTTAGAAATAATACGTGACCATTGTGTGAAACAATGTAACAATCCATTATATTTAACAGTAGCTCAGTTTGCATTCAAACAAATGATGTTTTGTTTGATTATACTGGCTTCAAAATGGAAAACAAATGTACTAGACATTATATTCTGCAGGAAAAGTTTAGATATACAAGTAATAAGTGAAATAAAACAGACTAACAAAAGAGATGTGGGCAGTGATGCTTTTCAAAGCATTAAATGAAAAACATTTCATTGCAGTTCAGTAGCCAAGTATAAAAGAAAACAAGCACCCTTGCTGTGCTGACTGATGAAAGCATGCATTTTAAATCACTTTGTTTCATCCTTTCTGTTCAGTGATAACAGGATTTTTACAATTCGGTAACACGAATCAAATTATGACTGCACACTGTTTGAAAACTAGCAGTTTGATGCTACTACTGCAGAATTCTGCATCATTTCACACTGATATTTTTGGGCCTTAGAGGCTAGTTTACATTGCGGGCTTGTCGTGGCAGGCTTCTTTAAGTGACAACAGTTTCTGCTAAAATAAACAACTAAAATAGATATATTTGGCTATGCATTCAATATAATATATTTGATAAAATAATAAAGAATATTAAAAAGTTAAACTACTTGCTAACATGTCATACTGATAATTTAAACTGAGGGTGTGGTTTGTTTAGTATTTAACTATCTGTGCTTTCATTAGATCACCCATCTTCATGGTCTACCTGCTGCACCATAGGTTTAATTATTGCTTAAATGTCACTAATCACTGATGTACTGTACTGTTAAATGGTTCACAATCCCTGCTGTACGTATTCAAATACTAAGCTTTTTTTGTTATGCATAACTTAATTATTGCAGAGAAGTTGGTGTTAATAGAGTGTTATCTAACATGTCACATTTAAATGTGTATTCTTTTGAAATATGTGTTCTTTCACAAGCTGCAGTCTAATTTATGTGAACCAATTTAATTGAATAAGACAACTCTTTGAAGCTGCTTCTTTTTTTCAATGTTGTTTAATGCTAGAGTTGTTATATTTAAAGTAGATTTGTGGGGCGGCAGTGAGGCTGCACCACACTGTAGAAAACCTTGAATTGTGCCACTTTGAAGAGAACAGTTTCAGTGAATTGTCCTACTCAGATTAAATGGCTGATAATATAAAGGATGTTAATTCTTTTACAGCATTTATCATATGCACTCCAATGTGTTCTAGCTCTTCTTGCATGAAATATTGTAAACCTTGAAACACCTTATTCTCTGGTGTACTAAAGCTCTTATGTTTCATCTGCCAGAAATCTGAATTCTGTCCTTTAGCAAATAAAAAATGCTTGGATCTTTTATCTGGAGACTTCTAATGAAATTGGGCATTGCTAAGTTAAATCTTCTTAGTTATCAGAGTAAAAATGTATAGATAAATAAATAGGACAGACTGCAACACTAAAAGATTCAGAATCATTCCATAGTCCTATATTTCAGTTGCTGTAAAGTACCTGCACATATCTGGATGAACTTTGCACATTTGTCACATTACACACTCATTTTAAGATTTAACCAACCAAATGTTTATATACAACATATTTCAGACAGCAACTCAGAACCTACAGAACATATGTGAAATCTAGAATGCCAGGGGCCTTTAAGCAACATTGTCTGTTCCCAAAGCTCTCTGATACAGTTGTGGTGAAAAACAAGAAATGAAGCAGCCAGACTTAATAACAGGAAACATGACAGCACCACATCTAACTCCTAGCTCTAAGGTCCATGTTTTAATACCAAGATTTAGTAATAGCAGATAGGTTTTTCTCTAGGTAGAGTAGTTTCCTCCCATCACCTAAAAACATGTAGGTTGGCTATGTTAAACTACACACACACACACACACACACACACACACACACACACACACACACACACACACACACAAACACACACACACACACACACACACACACGCACACATGCACACACACACACACACACACACACACACACACACACACACACACACACACACACACACACACACACACACACACACACTCACACACACCAAACTCCCTCTAAGCAGTATAACTTAATTACCTAGACCTCTTACCACCCCTACCCTACTAATCTGCATAGCCCTACCAACTCTAACCGTAAAATTCCCACGTGGTCTGCTACAAAATGTTTATTTGTCTGAGAGATAGTGGTTTGCTTACATTGTGAGCTTACTCATGCCCCCATTGCTACAGTAATAGCACACCTGACACCAATGATACAACTCACCTGTTTCCCAGGTGTGCCTTGACTGCATGTAAATCCCTAGCCCTTTACCTTGAAACAGACATGTTGATGTAGGCCACACATTACCATCACTGGTCAGGGTCTTTCGGTGCCAATCTGGTCATCAGGATCATATTCAGGGTTTGCTGTCTCTATGACATGAAGCTGAGACCCGTCATCAGGATCACATTCAGGGTTTGCCCTCTTGAGACCCATCATCAGGATCATATTCAGGGTTTGCTCTCTCTATGACATGAAGCTGAGACCTGTCATCAGGATCATATTCAGGGTTTGCTGTCTCTATGACATGAAGCTGAGAAACATCATCAGGATCATATTCAGGGTTCGCTGTCTCTATGACAAGAAGCTGGGACCTGTCATCAGGATCATATTCATGGTTCACTCTCTCTATGATATGAAGCTGAGACCTGTCATCAGGATCATATTCAGGGTTCGCTCGCTCTATGACATGAAGTTGAGACCCATCATCAGGATCATATTCAGGATTCGCTCTCTCTATGACATGAAGCTGAGACCCCTCATCAGGATCATATTTGGGGTTTGCTCTCTCTATGACATGAAGCTGAGACCTGTCATCAGGATCATATTTAGGTTTCACTCTCTCTATGACATGAAGCTGAGACCCATCATCAGGATCATATTTGGGGTTCGCTCTCTCTATGATATGAAGCTGAGACCCATCATCAGGATCATATTCTCATATTCAGGGTTCACTCTCTCTATGACATGAAGCTGAGACACGTCATCAGGATCATATTCAGGGTTCGCTCTCGCTATGACATGAAGTTGAGACCAGTCATCAGGATCATATTCAAGGTTTGCTCTTTGTATGACATGAAGCTGAGATCCATCATCAGGATCATATTCAGGGTTCGCTCTCTCTATGACATGAAGCTGAGACCCATCATCAAGATCATATTCAGGGTTCACTCTCTCTATGACATGAAGCTGAGAATCATCATCAGGATCATATTCAGGGTTCGCTCTCTCTATGACATGAAGCTGAGACCCATCATTAGAATCATATTCAGGGTTCGCTCTCTATGACATGAAGTTGAGACCCATCATCAGGATCATATTTGGGGTTCGCTCTCTCTATGATATGAAGCTGAGACCCATCATCAGGATCATATTCAGGGTTTGCTCTCTCTATTAACTGAAGTTGAGACCCATCATCAGGATCATATTCAGGGTTCTCTCTCTCTATGACATGAAGCTGAGACCCCTCATCAGGATCATATTTGGGGTTCGCTCTCTCTATGATATGAAGCTGAGACCTGTCATTAGGATCATATTCAGGGTTCGCTCTCTATGACATGAAGCTGAGACCCGTCATCAGGATCATATTCAGGGTTCGCTCTCTATGACATGAAGCTGAGACCCATCATCAGGATCATATTTGAGGTTCACTCTCTATGATATGAAGCTGAGACCCATCATCAGGATCATATTCAGGGTTTGCTCTCTCTATTAACTGAAGTTGAGACCCATCATCAGGATCATATTCAGGGTTCGTTCTCTCTATGACATGAAGCTGAGACCCCTCATCAGGATCATATTTGGGGTTCGCTCTCTATGATATGAAGCTGAGACCTGTCATCAGGATCATATTCAGGTTTCGCTCTCTCTATGACATGAAGCTGAGACCCATCATCAGGATCATATTTGGGGTTCGCTCTCTCTATGATATGAAGCTGAGACCCATCATCAGGATCATATTCTCATATTCAGGGTTCACTCTCTCTATGACATGAAGCTGAGACACGTCATCAGGATCATATTCAGGGTTCGCTCTCGCTATGACATGAAGTTGAGACCAGTCATCAGGATCATATTCAAGGTTTGCTCTTTGTATGACATGAAGCTGAGATCCATCATCAGGATCATATTCAGGGTTCGCTCTCTATGACATGAAGCTGAGACCCATCATCAAGATCATATTCAGGGTTCACTCTCTCTATGACATGAAGCTGAGAATCATCATCAGGATCATATTCAGGGTTCGCACTCTCGATGACACGAAGCTCAGACCCATCATTAGAATCATATTCAGGGTTCGCTCTCTATGACATGAAGTTGAGACCCATCATCAGGATCATATTTGGGGTTCGCTCTCTCTATGATATGAAGCTGAGACCCATCATCAGGATCATATTCAGGGTTTGCTCTCTCTATTAACTGAAGTTGAGACCCATCATCAGGATCATATTCAGGGTTCTCTCTCTCTATGACATGAAGCTGAGACCCCTCATCAGGATCATATTTGGGGTTCGCTCTCTCTATGATATGAAGCTGAGACCTGTCATTAGGATCATATTCAGGGTTCGCTCTCTATGACATGAAGCTGAGACCCGTCATCAGGATCATATTCAGGGTTCGCTCTCTATGACATGAAGCTGAGACCCATCATCAGGATCATATTTGAGGTTCACTCTCTATGATATGAAGCTGAGACCCATCATCAGGATCATATTCAGGGTTTGCTCTCGCTATTAACTGAAGTTGAGACCCATCATCAGGATCATATTCAGGGTTCGTTCTCTCTATGACATGAAGCTGAGACCCTCATCAGGATCATATTTGGGGTTCGCTCTCTCTATGATATGAAGCTGAGACCTGTCATCAGGATCATATTCAGGTTTCGCTCTCTATGACATGAAGCTGAGACCCATCATCAGGATCATATTTGGGGTTCGCTCTCTCTATGATATGAAGCTGAGACCCATCATCAGGATCATATTCTCATATTCAGGGTTCACTCTCTATGACATGAAGCTGAGACACGTCATCAGGATCATATTCAGGGTTCGCTCGCTATGACATGAAGTTGAGACCAGTCATCAGGATCATATTCAAGGTTTGCTCTTTGTATGACATGAAGCTGAGATCCATCATCAGGATCATATTCAGGGTTCGCTCTCTCTATGACATGAAGCTGAGACCCATCATCAAGATCATATTCAGGGTTCACTCTCTATGACATGAAGCTGAGAATCATCATCAGGATCATATTCAGGGTTCGCTCTCTCTATGACATGAAGCTGAGACCCATCATTAGAATCATATTCAGGGTTCGCTCTCTATGACATGAAGTTGAGACCCATCATCAGGATCATATTTGGGGTTCGCTCTCTATGATATGAAGCTGAGACCCATCATCAGGATCATATTCAGGGTTTGCTCTCTCTATTAACTGAAGTTGAGACCCATCATCAGGATCATATTCAGGGTTCTCTCTCTATGACATGAAGCTGAGACCCTCATCAGGATCATATTTGGGGTTCGCTCTCTCTATGATATGAAGCTGAGACCTGTCATTAGGATCATATTCAGGGTTCGCTCTCTATGACATGAAGCTGAGACCCGTCATCAGGATCATATTCAGGGTTCGCTCTCTATGACATGAAGCTGAGACCCATCATCAGGATCATATTTGAGGTTCACTCTCTATGATATGAAGCTGAGACCCATCATCAGGATCATATTCAGGGTTTGCTCTCTATTAACTGAAGATGAGACCCATCATCAGGATCATATTCAGGGTTCGTTCTCTCTATGACATGAAGCTGAGACCCTCATCAGGATCATATTTGGGGTTCGCTCTCTATGATATGAAGCTGAGACCTGTCATCAGGATCATATTCAGGGTTCGCTTTCGATGACATGAAGCTGAGACCCATCATCAGGATCATATTCAGGGTTCGCTCTCTCTATGACATGAAGCTGAGACCCTCATCAGGATCATATTTGGGGTTCACTCTCTATGATATGAAGCTGAGACCTGTCATCAGGATCATATTCAGGGTTTGCTGTCTCTATGACATGAAGCTGAGAAACATCATCAGGATCATATTCAGGGTTCGCTGTCTCTATGACAAGAAGCTGGGACCTGTCATCAGGATCATATTCATGGTTCACTCTCTCTATGATATGAAGCTGAGACCTGTCATCAGGATCATATTCAGGGTTCGCTCGCTCTATGACATGAAGTTGAGACCCATCATCAGGATCATATTCAGGATTCGCTCTCTCTATGACATGAAGCTGAGACCCCTCATCAGGATCATATTTGGGTTTGCTCTCTCTATGACATGAAGCTGAGACCTGTCATCAGGATCATATTCAGGGTTCGCTCTCTCTATGACATGAAGCTGAGACCCATCATCAGGATCATATTTGGGGTTCACTCTCTCTATGATATGAAGCTGAGACCCATCATCAGGATCATATTCTCATATTCAGGGTTCACTCTCTCTATGACATGAAGCTGAGACACGTCACCAGGATCATATTCAGGGTTCGCTCTCGCTATGACATGAAGTTGAGACCAGTCATCAGGATCATATTCAAGGTTTGCTCTTTGTATGACATGAAGCTGAGATCCATCATCAGGATCATATTCAGGGTTCGCTCTCTCTATGACATGAAGCTGAGACGCATCATCAAGATCATATTCAGGGTTCACTCTCTCTATGACATGAAGCTGAGACCCATCATCAGGATCATATTTGGGGTTCGCTCTCTCTATGATATGAAGCTGAGACCCGTCATCAGGATCATAGTCAGGGTTTGCTCTCTCTATTAACTGAAGTTGAGACCCATCATCAGAATCATATTCAGGGTTCGCTCTCTCTATGACATGAAGCTGAGACCCCTCATCAGGATCATATTTGGGGTTTGCTCTCTCTATGATATGAAGCTGAGACCTGTCATCAGGATCATATTCAGGGTTCGCTCTCTATGACATGAAGCTGAGACCCATCATCAGGATCATATTCAGGGTTCGCTCTCTCTATGACATGAAGCTGAGACCCCTCATCAGGATCATAGTTGGGGTTCGCTCTCTCTATGATATGAAACTGAGACCTGTCATCAGGATCATATTCAGGGTTTGCTCTCTCTATGACATGAAGCTGAGACCCATCATCAGGATCATATTTGAGGTTCACTCTCTCTATGATATGAAGCTGAGACCCATCATCAGGATCATATTCAGGGTTTGCTCTCTCTATTAACTGAAGTTGAGACCCATCATCAGGATCATATTCAGGGTTCGTTCTCTCTATGACATGAAGCTGAGACCCCTCATCAGGATCATATTTGGGGTTCGCTCTCTCTATGATATGAAGCTGAGACCTGTCATCAGGATCATATTCAGGTTTCGCTCTCTCTATGACATGAAGCTGAGACCCATCATCAGGATCATATTTGGGGTTCGCTCTCTCTATGATATGAAGCTGAGACCCATCATCAGGATCATATTCTCATATTCAGGGTTCACTCTCTCTATGACATGAAGCTGAGACACGTCATCAGGATCATATTCAGGGTTCGCTCTCGCTATGACATGAAGTTGAGACCAGTCATCAGGATCATATTCAAGGTTTGCTCTTTGTATGACATGAAGCTGAGATCCATCATCAGGATCATATTCAGGGTTCGCTCTCTCTATGACATGAAGCTGAGACCCATCATCAAGATCATATTCAGGGTTCACTCTCTCTATGACATGAAGCTGAGAATCATCATCAGGATCATATTCAGGGTTCGCACTCTCGATAACATGAAGCTCAGACCCATCATTAGAATCATATTCAGGGTTCGCTCTCTATGACATGAAGTTGAGACCCATCATCAGGATCATATTTGGGGTTCGCTCTCTCTATGATATGAAGCTGAGACCCATCATCAGGATCATATTCAGGGTTTGCTCTCTCTATTAACTGAAGTTGAGACCCATCATCAGGATCATATTCAGGGTTCTCTCTCTCTATGACATGAAGCTGAGACCCCTCATCAGGATCATATTTGGGGTTCGCTCTCTCTATGATATGAAGCTGAGACCTGTCATTAGGATCATATTCAGGGTTCGCTCTCTATGACATGAAGCTGAGACCCGTCATCAGGATCATATTCAGGGTTCGCTCTCTATGACATGAAGCTGAGACCCATCATCAGGATCATATTTGAGGTTCACTCTCTCTATGATATGAAGCTGAGACCCATCATCAGGATCATATTCAGGGTTTGCTCTCGCTATTAACTGAAGTTGAGACCCATCATCAGGATCATATTCAGGGTTCGTTCTCTCTATGACATGAAGCTGAGACCCCTCATCAGGATCATATTTGGGGTTCGCTCTCTCTATGATATGAAGCTGAGACCTGTCATCAGGATCATATTCAGGTTTCGCTCTCTCTATGACATGAAGCTGAGACCCATCATCAGGATCATATTTGGGGTTCGCTCTCTCTATGATATGAAGCTGAGACCCATCATCAGGATCATATTCTCATATTCAGGGTTCACTCTCTCTATGACATGAAGCTGAGACACGTCATCAGGATCATATTCAGGGTTCGCTCTCGCTATGACATGAAGTTGAGACCAGTCATCAGGATCATATTCAAGGTTTGCTCTTTGTATGACATGAAGCTGAGATCCATCATCAGGATCATATTCAGGGTTCGCTCTCTCTATGACATGAAGCTGAGACCCATCATCAAGATCATATTCAGGGTTCACTCTCTCTATGACATGAAGCTGAGAATCATCATCAGGATCATATTCAGGGTTCGCTCTCTCTATGACATGAAGCTGAGACCCATCATTAGAATCATATTCAGGGTTCGCTCTCTATGACATGAAGTTGAGACCCATCATCAGGATCATATTTGGGGTTCGCTCTCTATGATATGAAGCTGAGACCCATCATCAGGATCATATTCAGGGTTTGCTCTCTCTATTAACTGAAGTTGAGACCCATCATCAGGATCATATTCAGGGTTCTCTCTCTCTATGACATGAAGCTGAGACCCCTCATCAGGATCATATTTGGGGTTCGCTCTCTCTATGATATGAAGCTGAGACCTGTCATTAGGATCATATTCAGGGTTCGCTCTCTATGACATGAAGCTGAGACCCGTCATCAGGATCATATTCAGGGTTCGCTCTCTATGACATGAAGCTGAGACCCATCATCAGGATCATATTTGAGGTTCACTCTCTCTATGATATGAAGCTGAGACCCATCATCAGGATCATATTCAGGGTTTGCTCTCTCTATTAACTGAAGTTGAGACCCATCATCAGGATCATATTCAGGGTTCGTTCTCTCTATGACATGAAGCTGAGACCCCTCATCAGGATCATATTTGGGGTTCGCTCTCTCTATGATATGAAGCTGAGACCTGTCATCAGGATCATATTCAGGGTTCGCTTTCGATGACATGAAGCTGAGACCCATCATCAGGATCATATTCAGGGTTCGCTCTCTCTATGACATGAAGCTGAGACCCCTCATCAGGATCATATTTGGGGTTCACTCTCTCTATGATATGAAGCTGAGACCTGTCATCAGGATCATATTCAGGGTTTGCTGTCTCTATGACATGAAGCTGAGAAACATCATCAGGATCATATTCAGGGTTCGCTGTCTCTATGACAAGAAGCTGGGACCTGTCATCAGGATCATATTCATGGTTCACTCTCTCTATGATATGAAGCTGAGACCTGTCATCAGGATCATATTCAGGGTTCGCTCGCTCTATGACATGAAGTTGAGACCCATCATCAGGATCATATTCAGGATTCGCTCTCTCTATGACATGAAGCTGAGACCCCTCATCAGGATCATATTTGGGTTTGCTCTCTCTATGACATGAAGCTGAGACCTGTCATCAGGATCATATTCAGGGTTCGCTCTCTCTATGACATGAAGCTGAGACCCATCATCAGGATCATATTTGGGGTTCACTCTCTCTATGATATGAAGCTGAGACCCATCATCAGGATCATATTCTCATATTCAGGGTTCACTCTCTATGACATGAAGCTGAGACACGCCACCAGGATCATATTCAGGGTTCGCTCTCGCTATGACATGAAGTTGAGACCAGTCATCAGGATCATATTCAAGGTTTGCTCTTTGTATGACATGAAGCTGAGATCCATCATCAGGATCATATTCAGGGTTCGCTCTCTCTATGACATGAAGCTGAGACGCATCATCAAGATCATATTCAGGGTTCACTCTCTCTATGACATGAAGCTGAGACCCATCATCAGGATCATATTTGGGGTTCGCTCTCTCTATGATATGAAGCTGAGACCCGTCATCAGGATCATAGTCAGGGTTTGCTCTCTCTATTAACTGAAGTTGAGACCCATCATCAGAATCATATTCAGGGTTCGCTCTCTCTATGACATGAAGCTGAGACCCCTCATCAGGATCATATTTGGGGTTTGCTCTCTCTATGATATGAAGCTGAGACCTGTCATCAGGATCATATTCAGGGTTCGCTCTCTATGACATGAAGCTGAGACCCATCATCAGGATCATATTCAGGGTTCGCTCTCTCTATGACATGAAGCTGAGACCCCTCATCAGGATCATAGTTGGGGTTCGCTCTCTCTATGATATGAAACTGAGACCTGTCATCAGGATCATATTCAGGGTTTGCTCTCTCTATGACATGAAGCTGAGACCCCTCATCAGGATCATATTTGGGGTTCGCTCTCTCTATGTTATGAAGCTGAGACCTGTCATCAGGATCATATTCAGGGTTCGCTCTCTATGACATGAAGCTGAGACCCATCATCAGGATCATATTCAGGGTTCGCTCTCTCTATGACATGAAGCTGAGACCCCTCATCAGGATCATATTTGGGGTTCGCTCTCTCTATGATATGAAGCTGAGACCTGTCATCAGGATCATATTCAGGGTTCGCTCTCTCTATGACATGAAGCTGAGACCTATCATCAGGATCATATTTGGGGTTCGCTCTCTCTATGATATGAAGCTGAGACCCATCATTAGGATCATATTCAGGGTTCGCTCTCTCTATGACATGAAGCTGAGACCTATCATCAGGATCATATTCAGGGTTCGCTCTCTCTATGACATGAAGCTGAGACCCATCATCAGGATCATATTTGGGGTTCGCTCTCTCTATGATATGAAGCTGAGACCCATCATCAAGATCATATTCAGGGTTCACTCTCTCTATGACATGAAGCTGAGACCCATCATCAGGATCATATTTGGGGTTCGCTCTCTCTATGATATGAAGCTGAGACCCATCATTAGGATCATATTCAGGGTTCGCTCTCTCTATGACATGAAGCTGAGACCTATCATCAGGATCATATTCAGGGTTCGCTCTCTCTATGACATGAAGCTGAGACCCATCATCAGGATCATATTCAGGGTTTGCTCTCTCTATGACATGAAGCTGAGACCCATCATCAGGATCATATTTGGGGTTCACTCTCTCTATGATATGAAGCTGAGACCTGTCATCAGGATCATATTCAGGGTTCGCTCTCTATGACATGAAGCTGAGACCCGTCATCAGGATCATATTCGGGGTTTGCTCTCTCTATTAACTGAAGTTGAGACCCATCATCAGGATCATATTCAGGGTTCGCTCTCTCTATGACATGAAGTTGAGACCCATCATTAGGATCATATTCAGGGTTCGCTCTCTCAATGACATGAAGCTGAGACCCCTCATCAGGATCATATTTGGGGTTTGCTCTCTCTATTAACTGAAGTTGAGACCCATCATCAGGATCATATTCAGGGTTCACTCTCTCTATGACATGAAGCTGAGACCCATCATTAGGATCATATTCAGGGTTCGCTCTCTCTATGACATGAAGCTGAGACCCATCATCAGGATCATATTTGGGGTTCGCTCTCTCTATGATATGAAGCTGAGACCTGTCATCAGGATCATATTTGGGGTTCGCTCTCTCTATGATATGAAGCTGAGACCCATCTTCAGGATCATATTTGGGGTTCGCTCTCTCTATGATATGAAGCTGAGACCCATCATCAGGATCATATTTGGGGTTCGCTCTCTCTATGATATGAAGCTGAGACCCTGGGGTATTTCCAGTAACTCTGGAATAAGCTCACCAACATGATGTGTCACTGCACATTATAAAAAAGACTTTGTAAGTTTCTCATTTAACACTAGTCATCCTAGCCTGGTTCACATATTTTTCTGAATAAATTGATTTAAAGGATTACTCTACATTTGCTGCACACAGCATGTATTATCTTAGGTGAAATTGGAAAGGAAACCATAACATTTTTGTGTGGTTAAAAATCTTTTTAGGCCTTTATTAGAGTGAGTTTTGGTCCTTTTTTGGTCAAGTGTGTTAGTTTTCTAGTTTTCATTTGTTGGCATAAATATGTCTGGCTTTTTTCTTTAAATTAGTTTTTGTTATTTTTCTCTCTGCTTTTTGTTTGTAAGTCTGGATTTGGTTTTGTTTTTAAGTTTGCCTTTTCTTGGAAGGTAGATCAATCCTTATTTTGCTGGTAAGGCGTGTTTTATTAAGTCTTGCAGGACCAAAGTTTGCAAGAAACCACTTTGTATTTTAAAAAAGAGTCTATTCTCATTTACACTTTTTTGTGATTGTGGTATTAATGTATATAATAAAGGGGGTATAGGACAAAACCACCTATGTGGGGGTGCTGCCAAAATATTCTTCATGTAGTTTTGTGATGGTATTTCATAAAGAACCACTTTAAAGAATTATTATATCTACAAATAAATGTTGATTTATCTGAAACCACTTTAAATGTATCCAAAAAGAACAACAGCACATCTCAGTTTTTAGAAATAATCTGTCAGATACAGTATACTTTGTATAAAGAAGTAGGAAGGCTTAATATTAAAACAGAGTTTACCACTGTTGGTATTTGTAGGAAAACTAATTAGAAAACTGTATGAAGCATCATTGTTCATAAATATATATACACACACACACACACACACACACACACACACACACACACACACACACACACACACACACACACGCACGCACGCATGCACGCACACACACACACACACACACACACACACACACACACACACACACACACACACACACACACACGGATCCATGTTGTTTCGTCGACATTCCTGATCATCAAACCATATATGGCTGAGATAATATGATCAAATTTATGGAATGTTGAAAACAGCAGTAATAACCAAAACTGTAGCTTTGCAGTTTCTGTAGTGGGCAAGCTGTGTCCCCATATCCCCTGCTAATTTTATATACCAACTCCAAGATTGCACTATGGTGGGGAAAGGGAAAATTCTCAGAATCCTACTATTCCATGATCTCAGCACAGTTTGATGTTCCATAACTTTGATCATATGGTCTCAACTATATGTGTGATTCAGTGTTTCGCAACATTGATGAAACAACATAGATCAAATATATTTAATACTCAGACTGGATTACCTTATTTAAAGAACTAGGAAGGCCTAATATTAAAACTGACATCCTGCTGTTGATATTTGTGGGAAACTAATTAGAAAATTGTACAAAACATCATTGTTTATCTAGAAAGATAGATAGATAGATAGATAGATAGATAGATAGATAGATAGATAGACAGACAGATAGATAGATAGATAGATAGATAGATAGATAGATAGATAGATAGATAGATAGATAGATAGATATTTAATACCCCAACTGTATTGTTTACGTTATTTAAGTAAAGGTATTATTTCTTCCATTTTAAAAGGTTGTGGTTGACTGCTTAATTATCCTTTGTCCTTACATGCACAAAACTGGTGAGTTTTAATGGTTGTTACCTGTATTTCAACTAGAAAATTAGCTTACCTTTTAGTAATTGTATCCTGAGTTTGCCTGACTGGCTTGGCTGGTAACAGTGAACTATCATTATGTGAATGCAATAGTTTTAGCTGAGCTATAGTTGTTTTTGGTAAGATAGCACTGCAAGGCACAGAACTTAAAACTCAGGTGGATGAATCTCTTTGGTGTCAGCAATTTAATCACTGCTTTTAAGTTCCACAAAAGAGTAATGCTCAATCTTTGTGGAGCCTATTTAGGTATGGTTGATATTTATCATTATCCCAGCATAGCAGAGTTCATTTACCATATACTTCTAAGGCCAATCATCTCACGCATATTATTGTTTGTTTGAACAGGGATGTGGATTGAAGGACAATTGTCTATCTCCATGACTAACTTGGCAGCAGGTGCAGATTTAGTGCCTTAAAAACTAATTGATGACAGTAGCACCATTTTTGGATGATCCTTGACATAGTATTTGATATTTTAACTGTGCGTGTGTGTGTGTGTGTGTGTGTGTGTGTGTGTGTGTGTGTGTGTGCGTGTGTGCGTGTGTGTGTGTGTGTGTGTGTGTGTGTGTGTGTGTGTGTGTGTGTGTGTGTGTGTGTGTGTGTGTGTGTGTGTGAGCACCCTTGCGGCCATGAATCACCATCACAGATCACTGCTGGAGGCTGGGGACTCATGAAGGTATGCTTTACTATAAGAGGACATGGCTCATGGCTGAGTCACACATGGAGGTGTGGACAGTACTTTGTAGAGCCCATTGTATGACAGCTCTTGGGTGTACAACAGAAGCATAAAGAGGCT
This sequence comes from Protopterus annectens, assembly GCF_019279795.1. Taxonomy (NCBI): domain Eukaryota; kingdom Metazoa; phylum Chordata; order Ceratodontiformes; family Protopteridae; genus Protopterus; species Protopterus annectens. The sequence continues at coordinate 396,200,583 of NC_056731.1, forward strand.
GGAACCTGAGTTGCAAAACACTCGTAGACTGCATGCAGTGTGATGCTGCCCGAGGTTCTTCAATCTCCTCACCTTTCATGGACACGGGAGAGGATTAGCTCAGTGAATGCTAAAGCAGGTATAGATAAGGAGGGGATGTGGAAGTAGCCAGTGTTCAGCTGCAAAAAGCCAAAAGAGACCCCCTCAAATTTTTATTAAATCAATTTGAGATGAAATATACACTCACATTATGATGTACGATGTTCACTGATGCAAATGCAATAGACACATACCTATATGACTTGCATCTGAGAAAGGAGATGTAATATACGATGCAGTTTTATTTAAACATCTGGTGTTTCTTTGTGCAGAAATACCAGGACGTCACTGGTTATGTGATACTCCTCTCTTTTATGTTAGATGTAAAAGTAAATTCCCTGAGCTGTCAGCACATCATGTTATGGTTGTATCTTTATTTAATTTGGCATGAAACCCCAAATGTTAATGGGTGAAGCAGACAAAAGGAAAGATTAGCTTACTATGGGGAAAGAGCAAAGGAGGTATAATGAGAAGGAAGACAGAAAACGGTGCCCTTCACACCTAGAAGGGGAGAGGAAAGAAGGAAAGAAGATATTAAGAAAAGAGATTCACCATTTATTAAATGCCTAGGGATAGTGAATGGAGTGGGACAAGAATGTGGCAGTTGCTGGGGGTGGAGAAAGAGCTGCAATACCTTTTTTAATATGCATCATGGATGAATGGATCAGAGGATGAAAACAGTAGTAATTTGTGTTTGAGTGTGTGTGTGTGTGTGTGTGTGTTTGTGTGTGTGTGTATGTATGTAGACATTAAATTATAGTATAACTTATATTTCTAATATAAATGATTTTCTCCAGCAAGATTTACATGTAGTACAGTATGTATGAAAATTAGGCAGAGGAACTATTTTACATCAAATACATATATAATATATATATATATATATATATATATATATATATATATATATATATATATATGGATTCCTATTACAAGAACGAAAGTTCACTACTTCAAACTTGTAATAGGAAGCCTCACTTCTGCGAAAGTTCACTTTAACAAAAGTGAGCTTTTGCGTAAGTGCACTTCATCGAAAACACTGCAGCACAGTGGAGGACATAAAAAACAAGGTATGTCTTCCACTATGGTGCGATAGTCATGGACCTTAGGGTTAGGGCACGGGTTAGGGTAAGGGGATAGTTAGTAAAGCTATCCCCTTACCCTAACCCATGCCCTAACCCTAAGGTTCATGACTATAGCACCATAACTCTATGGGCTATCCCCTTACTATGACCCGTGCCCTAACCCTAAGGTCCGTGAGTACTGCACGGAAGTTCAGTACAATGCCCATTTGTTGTACTGCACTTCGCGTAAGTGTACTTTCGATTAAGTGCACGTTCGCTGCGGTAAGCATTCCATGCACTATTTCGAATTAGTTAAAATTCGATCGTATATGAAACCCATATATATATATATATATATATATATATATATATATATATATATATATATATATATATATATATATATCCGCAGTGGTGGTGCTGCGGTAGCATTGTCGCCTCACAGTAAAACGCTGTCCGGTTCGATTTTCAGCTAGAGCATCTTATGCATAGAGACATGCGTGATGGGCATCAGGGCTGGTAACTCGGCATGTAAAAATCAACTACCAATCCTTAGCAGACCGGAGTTCCACTGTGGCGACCCCTAACCGGGAAAAGCCGAAAGACACAAACAAATATATATATATATATATATATATATATATATATATATATATATATATATATATATATATATATATTATAGTATTAAAAATACAAAATATTTTAAAAGACAGCCCATTCTCTAAGCATAATAATGTCTTCCAGGGTGTGTGCTATTGTGTAAATAGTGTCCTTCCAGGTGTGTAGAGGTCTCAGAACACCTCTGGGTGGGTATTATTTACACAATAACACACACACTCACTGTTGGGTATTATTGCTCGCTTATCAGACATGTATATACTTTTTCATCATTTTTTACATGTATCTGAACTGTTTATAACATAACAATACCTTATTCTGTTTTTTTTTTAAATGCACATTTTTCTCTGTACTTTGTATTTGCCCATTGGTCCAGGTCATGACTGAAAAGGGTCTTGAAAACAGCACATCTACCTAGTTAACAAATGAAAAATAAATAAATAGGAAGATTAGAAGAAGGAGTGGAATGGGACTATATGTAACACAGAAAGCGATGCAACTAGCAAGGACAGGGAGAAAGGTTGCAGGTAACACACCTGAAGGGGAAAGGATAGTAGAAAGGAGGGGTAGTGACATGAAACACAAAGTGAAGGGGAGGAAGGCCAGAGCGGGGTAAGGGAAGATTTTACTTATTGCAGATTCAGTCACTAAGAGGATTAAGATGCTTGACATAGGAGGCTACAGAGGCTACAGATACTAGGTTATAGTGAAAACAGCCTCAAGGTTTAGAATTAAGAAAACATAAGAGGTGACCAAGGTGGTCAGCAAAGAATAATGGTGGGGACCTGCAGTGTTTATAGGTACCAGTGACCTATCACAGAGCATAGATGAGTTAGTACTGAGCAGTGCCATGGAAGTGGCAGCCATAGCAAAGTAAGGAGTTGAAGGAATCATTCTAAAATACATTATGTGTGACAGCAATTGACGTCAAGATGCCAAGGAAGGATAAAATTAGGGGAATATTGAATGGCTTTGGCAGCAAATTGGAGAGAAAAACTTAGGATTCGCAAGATTTTGGAGGTGGAGATCTAACAGAGTGGCCAGCTGTATGCCAGGAATGGTCATTGCCTTAGCCCAAAAGAGCAGCAATACATAGAGCTGGGTTCCGATGGCATGTGTGTATCAATGAATAGATCTTTACATTAATATGGAAGTTGGAGCGGATATATCTCAGAAAAAGAGAGGGTGTGGTTACTAAGGTATTAGGCAGAAGGAGAAAACTGACAAAAAGCATACCAGAGGAACAAGAACAGTGGCTAGAAATACACCTGGGTTGTATCACTTTGAAGTGCAAGCAGTCTGAGTAGACAGATGGGGGATCAGCAAGTAGTAATACAGGGGTGGAGGGTAATGCATTGCAAGAAGCACTGAAACACAGTTAACTGACAACATAGGTGCAATATGGAGGTGCCGTGTATAGGTCGTGCAGGGATAACAGGTAGGGAGGGATGGAGAAGAGTAGCAATCTTTGTAAAGAAGAGCATGAAATGTAAATTAGCAAGAAAAAGAACACCTCCCTGTGAAGGTGGCAATTGAGGCAGTAGGGTCAGAATCTAATGTAAGTACCTCATAGTTTAAACAGGGAAAGGATGGAATGCTAGTAGAGTGATGTAGTATGCCAACTCAAAGCCAAGTAAAGGAAAATGGAGGAGATACTTGGTGAGGCAGGAAAAAGGATTTAGAAGAAGAAAGAAGATTATATGTATTGGAGAATTAAATCTCTAGGCAATATAGCAGAAGATTTCAAACTCCATAACTGAGAAGAAATTGGAAGTGGCTGAAGTTGTGGACCATGAAGATTTCATTCATCCTTTTCTGAAGTTTGTACCAGGAAAAGGTACAATTCAGAACATAGTCAGAACCAGAGGGAGGGGGTCAGTGCTGTCCAGGTGAAGGCACCACTAGCTACCAGTCATCAAGCCACTTAGTGGTTTAGAATGGTGAGGAAGTCTAAGAATACAAAAACAAAGATGAGGGCAAAAAATTTGATGACGGTGGTTATGTTGAGATGACTGACAGGTCTAAAGATGAGTTAGTAATCTGGCGACAAATCGAGGGACTGAATAAGTGGTGAGAATGGTTCAGGGATGGAGTGTACAAGGATGCTGAAAAGAGCCTGAGGAAGAGGCAAACATGGAAAGAAAGAGGTGGCAAATGTGGCTATACAAGTATGTGCAGCTAGTGATTAGGGTGAGTAACAGGGCATTAAAACAGATTAGAAACTATGAAAGAGACACAGTACAAGAAGACAAGCAAAAGACTATCAAAGATTTTGAGGGGAAAAAAGCCCAAGATGACAGAGTGTTCACAGAAAGGGTCAAGAAGAACAAAGATTTTTTTGGGTGCACAGAAAGGAAGAAAATTGGTAATGTCTCCAGCAAGCAGGGAGCCATTATTAACTCCCCAGGCGATGCAGACATCCTACAGAAAGGCCTCACTGAGACCAATGACTTGTGTCGAAACCATGGCCTTAAGCTTAATGCCAATAAATGCATCATCATCCCCTTTGGTAAAAACTCAGTTCCCACTAATTACCGCATTGATGATAGCCCACTGAACACTGAAGGCATTATAAGAGATCTGGGGACACTGGTTGACAGCAACCTCTCCTTCGACCACCACATTGTCACTGTGGTCAGAAAGTCCTTCTATGTGGCACATCTCATTATCAAGGGTTTTGCATCCAGGAAGAAAGAGGTCATCGTCTCTCTCTATTCTTCCCTCATTAGACCAATCATCGAGTATAATGTCCCATTTGGCATGTCCCTCACTAGACACCTACAACAGCTGGAGAGGCCACAGAAGTACCTTACAAAGAGGATCCTAGGCATTAAACACATGTCCTAAATGGACAGACTCAAAAAACTCCAGCTATTCTCTGTCTCATATCATCTACTAAGAGATGATCTCTGCTTGACTTACAGAGCCATGTCTGACCCAGCCCTGTTAGAAATGCTACATCTAAAGAAATCCCAATCCCTCCACATCATATGGTCCAGAAACCTCATTACCCCAATCAACAGAGCATGCTGGAGGGACAGGTTCATAACCCAGAGACTGCCCATGCTCTGGAATAGACTTCCCATACATGTCAAGCAGAGCACCTCACTAGCCGTCTTCTAAAGAAATCTTGAGGAGTGGATGGGAAATAGAAAGTTCACCCCGGGATCACTCCAGTGGTTCTACTTGATAGAGGCACTGGGAACTAATGACAGGCAGCACAATGCCAGGGCACTTCTATGGGCTAGGCTTGTAAAGGCTCCAGGATCATTAGCCTAGTACACAACTATGAACCTATGTATACTTTATGTCTCTGTTTTGGAACTGCATGTAAAATCTGACATATACATTGTATTGCACAGAGATGCTTCTGCTTTTCTGTGCAATATGTTTAGTTTGGGAACAAGGTAGTTGGTATGGCTGAATGGAGAAGTTGAACTATATAAAACTAAATCAGACTGTCATAAGATTTATGTTTTCACTACAAGTATGTTTGCCCCGTCTGCTTCAATAAACACACCACACCAAATGACGTTTGACAACCTTTATTAAACTTCCATAGACATAACTTTATTGACCAATATTTTAATTTATTAATCACAGCATGAACATCTATTTAACTGTTAATTAAGACAAAGCGACCTCTCACACCCTGACCAAAGAAGCAGCGTCCATTCCTCAGTTTGCTTATGTTTAATTATCAAGCAGTGTCCAACTGCTCACTTTCATATTCCAACCCATTGAAATGAACATCCAACACCAGAGGGGGAACAGAAGAGGGACAAGCATGCCTCTCTTCTCCACCTACCCAAACTTATAAAATAACCGCACAATCCCCAATATTCTGAATAGGGAGGGAGGGCAGGTAGCAAGTTCATGCCGAAATGTGATTCCTTACCCAGTTACACTCACATAAAATCCATTAAACCCCTCCTTACACTTACCATTTCATTTCCACCCCAACTAACTTTCTTCCACTACCCTCTTAATTCCTATCTTTATTTCTATCTAACCCTAACCTGAAGATGTCACTAGACAAATTGGTTTGTTAGAAAACCTCATTTGTCCCGGTCCCCTTCAATAAACACACCACAATAAATGATGTGTGATGACTTTTATTAAACTTCCATAAACATAACTTTGTTGACCAATATTTTAATTTATTAATCACAGCATAAACATCCATATATCCGTTAACTAGGGCAGAGTGACTTTGCTTACCCTGACCAAATAAGCAGCATCCATACCTCCGCTCGCTTATTTTTCACTATCAAGCAGTGTTCCATCGCTCACTTTCATTCTCCAGTTATTGAATTAAACATCTAAATCCCCTTTTACTAGGGTGGCATGACCTTGCTCACCCTAACCAAATAAGCAGCGTCCTTACTGCCGCTCGCTTACCTTTACTTATCAAGCAATGTCCAACCGCTAATTTTCATATTTCAACTCACTGAAATGAACATCCAACACCAGAGGGGGAAGAGAAGAGGGACAAGCCTATCCCTCTTCTCCACCAACCAGCCTGATCAGGCTGTTCCCCCTTCTTCATTCCAAACCTTCCAACAAACCCTCTAAAACAAACCTGACCGTACATTAAAAAGATTGAAGCCAAACATTATTTGGTGTATTCCATTCTCTCTGAACCACACTGGATCCCTGTCATCAATATCCCAAAGCCCTATCATATAAATCCCAAAGCAGCTGTTGCCTAAGCTGCTAAAATTAAACCTATGATCCCTCTCCAATGCCAAAGTAATATCCATACCCTTGTAAAACCCCTGTAAATCACACATATCCTCACTTACCCTAACTACCAATAGTAGCTTTGTAATTATTCCCAGGTCATCACCTGCCAAATGTGCCACCAAAACATAAAATGCCCAATGCCATCCAAAACAAACCAAGTCCAACTGCACACCATCCTGCCACCCAAAATATATAATAAATGACAGATTCAATGCCAACTTTTCCCCTCCCCAAGGACCAATCATAATACCAGTAGATTGCCAGGTACCCAGTATTACTGCTACACAGGTTAAAACAGCACTGTCCAAGGCCAAGTATACATCTTCTGTGGGACCTGAGAATATCCCTGGCTGTGGTTTACATGAACTACAAAGTGAACTGGCACCTCACCTGTGTGCCCTGTTCAATCACAGGCTTACCTCAGGCTTTGTCCCTACTGAATGGAGCACTGCTACAGTCATCCCTCTCCACAAAGGAGGAGCGACTACAGACCTTGGGAACTATCAACCCCATTAGCCTGACATGTCTTATATGCAAAGCTATGGAACCCATCATCATGGACCCAACAAACAAGGATATAGGGAATCTCCAAACTCTAGATCCCACACAGTTTGGTTTTGTGAAGGGTAGCTCATGCCTGTTCAACTTGTTTGATTTCTTTGAGTTAGTCACCAGAGCTGTGGATGAAGGCAAGGTGGTTCATGCAGCTTATCTTGATCTGGCCAAGGCCTTGGATACCATTCCCTACTCAGGAATCAATGAAAAACTCACTAAGCTAGGCATCAACCCCTATATCACTAGGTGGCTTGCAAACTGGCTCACAGTCAAGTCAGACTGCCAACCAGTCACGAGTGGAGTCCCACTGGGTTCGGTCCTGGGTCCTCTCTTGTTTGGTACCTACTTCTCTAAAGTCCATGTCAGACGATTGCAAGTTGGGAGCTATTATTAACTCCCCAAGTGATGTTGACATCCTACAGAAAGGCCTCACTGAGACCAAAGACTAGTGTCAGAACCATGGCTTTAAGCTCAATGTCAAAAAATGTGTCATCTTCCCCTTTGAGAAAAACCTGGTTCCCATGAATTACCACATCGATGGTAGTCCACTGAACACAGAAGGTGTTATAAGAGATCTGAAAACACAGGTTGACAGAAACCTCTCTTTTGACCACCACATTACCACTTTGGTCAGAAAGTCCTTCTATGTGGCACATCTCATTACTAAGGGGTTTGCATCCAGGAAGAAAGAGGTCATTGTCTCCCTCTACTCTTCCCTTATTAGGCCAATAACTGAGTACAATGCCCCTAACTAAACACCTGCAACAACTGGAGAAGCTGCTAATGTACCTCACAAAGAGGATCCTAGACCTTAAGCACTTGCCCTATATGGACAGACTCAAAAAACTCCAACTATTCTCTTTCTCATATTGCCTACTTAGAGGAGATCTCTGCTTAACTTACAAAGCCATGTCTGACCCAGCTCTGTTAGAAATACTACATCTAAAGAAATCCCAATCCCTCTGCACCACATGCTCCAGAGACCTCAATCTCACTACCACAATCAACAGAACGTGCTGGAGGGACAGGTTCATAACCCAGAGACTGCCCATGCTATGGAATAGACTTCCTATACATGTCAAACAGAGCACCTCACTGGCCCTCTTCAAGAAAAAATTTGATGAGTAGATGGGAAATAGAAAATTAATTCTGGGGATCAGTCCAGTGGCTCTACTCGACAGAGGCACTGGGAAGTAAGGTCGGGTGGCATGATGCCAGGGTAATCCTATGGGCTAGGCTTGTAAAGGCTCCAGGGCCATTAACCTAGTACACACCTATTAACCTATGAACCTATGACCAAATGAAATTTTCTTTTCAAATAGATCAATTTAATAGTAAGCCAACCACTGTACCCACTATCTGTTATAAAGCAAAACATTGCTGACCAACATAGCATTTGCAGACTAACAAATAACCCTCTTAATGACTGCAATGCATCCACAAAGCCAATACTCCCCAGACTGTAACCCAATAAACCTCCATTTACCATTGCCAACCCCACAACAAAACTTATCTTGTCAATAGCCACAGTCTGTCAGACTTCACACTATCAAACCTACCCCAACCCTTCAAACATATGACCCACCACACCAGATTTAGTAAAGTCACATAACCCTATCACCTGTGCAACTATACTAATTGGAGCAAAATCCACCTTGACCCACTGAACTGCCTTACCTTGTTCCTAAGCTTAAACACAATTTACCAAAAATCTTGCAATGCCCTAAAATATACCTTCCTATCATAAGCTACTCCAGAACCCTGTACCACATCTGATCATTCCAAACCAACCAGTCACACCTTGCCTGACAACACCAGTGGCTCATATTGCTGTCCTATTGTCCAAATAAAAATTAGCTATTTTACCTCACAATGTTCTCCTACTAAACCTTCAATGCCGGAAAACTGAAACTAACTCCAGAGAGTAACATCCCTCTTTCAAACATCCTTCCATCCTGCCGGCCAACAACCAAAACCATTCCCCCCAAAATATGCAAAATTCAGGAGCCCAACAAGCTCCATGACATCCTTAATCTGTCCTTGTCCTGAGATTTCACACCTCAATTTTTTTATTTACTGCATTACCTTTGCATCAGGTAAATCAAACAAACCATGACCTGCATCCACCAGCAGCCCCAGAAACATGCCTTGCTTGGACCTTCAGACATCTGATTAAATAATGGAAACCAGTTACTGACACATCCGCAACACACACATACATACCTTGCAATGCTCTGTTAATACCTTCAGCTAGTCTTAAAGTCCCACCTGCTGCTGCCAAATCCAATGAAAAACAGTGTTAAACTTCCAAAGTAGCACAAGCCACTGAGCAACCCATCTGCATAGCCTTGCCACTAGAAAACTCAAACCCAGCTGCCATGCCCACAAATGAAATCCAACCTCAAATTGTTGTGACGCCACCCCACCTGTGGACAGCTCCAAACTCCTCATAATCTTTCCCCAAGTCTGCTTCACCCTGCCCCTGATGTACCTTATCCTCACCTGTACCCACACTACTCCCAAACTGCACTGAGTCTAATGTGCCACAGTGAGTACCTAATAAAGTAGTATTACCTCACATAAACCAAAACTTCTTAATGACATTAGGCACTGCCAAGAACCTACCTTGTTCATCAACTACACAGCCGCTACACTGCCATGCCTCCCCTAATCTCAATAGCCTGGCACCCCCATCAAATCCTTCTGCAGCCAGAGGGAACATACTGCAGCAAAAATGGTCTTATGCCACAAGCAGCAATAACTGAACCAATGCATTTAAATAACACCTATTAAAACACAGAACATAAAGTGAGCTACCAACTGGCGTATGTTACAACTAAACACTGTGGATGAGGGATAATTTAAATATCAAAATACCTGAGTCACCTCTTGATTTCCATACAAAAACCTGCACAGCATTATATGGGCCAAGTTAACTTATTTCTTAAAACAGTCTTGGGAACATTTCTGTGAGCAAGCACTACAAGAATATCCCCGAGCAATCACTTTTACCCAAATTAAAAGTTTAAAGAAAACTACATAGTCATCTGTTAGAAAGTGTGACCTTGGCAGCTTCTTAAATGTGCTGCTCTTGTACCACAGTGAAACTTAGGATGCTTAAACAAAGAGTAAACTACCTCCATAATATACCCACACCTTTCAAGTGTATCTCATCTCGAGGAACGGTCCTCATTTGGGGTCATAAAACTTCATGTTCCTTGAATTTCCACACAAAATCTGTTAAAAATGCTTACTAATAAACTAATGCCAGACATTTGAGATCCAATCTTCATACTCCACCCCCCACTCCTGCAGCCCAAAACCATGTGGCTGATTAATGGAAAACCAAGACCCAGCAGGGGCAAGGGAATTATCAGTGACTTGTGTTTTTTTTCCCTTTCTTTCGTTCTTTCTTTCCTTCCCCACCCCACCATATGTGCTTTATGAGGAATAACCAAAACATGATGCAAAACCCAGGCACTCTGCAAGAAGCTGGACAGCAAAGAGGCACAATTCCCACCCTCCTGCAAATTATTAACATTACACGACACCTGCTCAACCATACATTCAAAATATGCTGTGCTTAGAGATCTGACCACGAGTCACACTGAACCAAGGACAAAATATTGCTGCTGCACTTCAACAACTACAACACAAAAGGCCTCCTTCATCTCCTACATATGAACATGCACATACACCCCAACTCAGCACCAGTCAGGGACAAATCCAGAAGCAATCAGGGAAACCTCCAAAGCCACAGACAGAAATACACCTGCCAGAAGCAACTAGGCTGCTCACTGCAAGAGTAACCCCAATGAGTGCATCCATTGGTGCCAAGCCCCAAGCACTGCAGTGCCAGTGCAATCCTACCAAACAATTCTACCCATCTACTACAGGAACACCAGCAATCTCTGAAAAGAAGTTCAAACAGCTTAGCAAATTTGTCTTACTCAGTGGAAGACAACACACATACCCCATACAACCTTCCATCAAGGCAACTCCTGAGTTCTCTTTGTGGGCCATCCAGTCCAACTCCCATGTACAAAGCAGCCCCAAAATCATAGGTGATTCAGAAAATGTGAAGTGGCAAATCCTAAAAAATCATAACCATCTCCAAATCAGCCTCATAATAAATTTGGGCAAATAGTGCTTGAAAATAGGTACACACAAATCACACATACAAAACATGCAGAGCTGAGACATTCGAGCACAAGTTGCCCTGGACCAAAGACAAAATATTGGTGCTTCACTTCAAAACAATTATAACATGAAAGGCCTCCTCCATCTCCTATACATAAGTGTGCATGCACACCACACTCACAACCAATTAGGGACAAACCCAGAAACAATCACGGAAACCTCCAAAACATTAGCACTATTAACTTAACACACAACCAGAACAATAGAATGGGAATTAATATGCATCTGCTAAATCAAAAAGCCTAATAACCAATCATTGTCTTTACTAATTGTCATTCTCCACCCATTGTCCTTAATTTGTGTGCATATGTATGTGTGCACGTGTGCCTGTGCAGGGGGGGGGGGGGGTCACATTGGATTACCTTGTCAGTGTGTCTTCCTAATGTCTCCAGAAGCCTTTCAAATCCAGAATTTACTAACCAACCCCACAGGAATATTCCCATTGGATGCCTGATTCACCTTGTGCTCTCTCCCCTTACCTGGGAATATGAGAATAGCAGCCTCAATTGTCAGCTCTTGGCTATCCCCTCCCACCCACGAAGTACCTTGTCTTTCTTGTGATGGTGTCTGTGTCAACAATTTCCCAAGAGCTGCCATAAGTGCCATGCAGAAGACTGTGGAAGAGCAACTACTCAAAAGTGGACCTTTGCTTTTCCTTTAACAATAAGGCTGTGACAATTCTGACTTTTTTGTTTGCCTCCAGTTCTTACTAAACAATCTGGATATTCTGTGAAATCAGTATGATTGAGAGGTATGGGGTGAGCACATCACCTGGACACGTGCCACGCAACAACCGTCAGGGCCACATTTTCTTCTTTTCCTTCTCCCCCTTCCTCCACAACTCAACATTTATATTCAGTTTGTACAATCAGCAGAGCTGTATTAGGAAATTAAACAGTGAGATGAAAACCTTATATAAGCAGGTGAAGAAAAAAATACACATCGTAGGCGAACAAAACACTCTTTGACATTAAATAGTATGTGTGCAACATGGCCTTTGCACCTCCTTAATGTAACAGGTTCTTGCGTTCAAAGTAATGCAATTGCTGAAGTTAGAGGCCACTCTGCAAAACTGTAGCCCCCTATGACACAGTCCTTTCAAATCCTTCTCTTAAAATACCAGGAAACCATTTCAATTACTGACAGCGCTACATCAACACTGAAAACTTAACTACTGCTACTAACCCCAATGCTTCTTCCGCAGTTGACTCTACTTGTTCTCAGCTGCTTTTCTCCCTGTAAATATTAAAGAAAGACATTTGCCATTAACAAATAATACTCTTGAAAGTGCATGTAATTCAGTGAAGAAATATACAAACAAAACAATTTATTGTAGTTTTAGGACTATAAGTAAGGAGCATGACACAGTTGTTACAGATTATAAGAAGTTCAAACTTACTTCCCTTAGCAACGACTCCAAGCCCCGCCATGCATGTGTAGACTATACTGCTACTTCAGGATCTTAAAGACTGTGAAAAGATATTTGCGGCTCTCTCCACCTCCCTGACTATGGAACCCTCCATACAAAACCACCACCAACAATTCTGATGCTGCCCTGAGACTACAACTTCCAAAGAAAAGGGGGCAACACTCTGACCATACTATCAGACAACAGACCCTAATAGCAGAAGAAGAAAAAAAAAAAACGTTTCCAGTCAACAGCTGCCAATGAACTGACTGCCCCACCAATGCCTATTTTAATAAGAAACTTGGCAACCACCTGCCCCTAAACACATTACACCAAGCCAACCGATGAACCACTACCCAGTCCATCACTGGGACAGACAAACCATAAAAGCCGTGCCTCACAGCAGCAACCAAAGAAAGATAAGGGAAACCTAAACGATCCCAATAAGGCTGCACTCCCTCACCACGCCACTAGGCTTTACTATATCTCAATCCTTAAACTTAGCCAGAAACCAGAAGAAGAAAGAAAAACAATTAATATAGACAAGCACTACACCTCCCTCCCATGTACTGCTACTATCCAAGTCCTACCTGCCCAATGGATTACCTATAGGTCGTCTCGTACATAAACTTACAGTATAACAAGTTCACACTAAAATGTGATTCCTTACCCAGTTACACTCACGTAAAACCCATTAAGCCCCTCTTTACACTTACCTCATTTTCTCCCAATCCTCCTACTTTCCTATTTAACCCTTTCATCCCCAGCCCAATTAACTTCTTCCAGTACCCTCTTAATTCCCATCATTCTTTCTATCTAACCTTAACCTGAAGATGTCCCTAGATGAACTGGTTTGTTAACAAACCTCATATACACTTGAAAAACTTTAATAATGCTCTACTAATAAAAGCTGAAGAACAGAGTTTATTAAGAAGACCTATATTTTTTGGAATAATAATATTCTCTTGAACTGATTACTTCATTACTTAAGATACAGTATTGGAAAGTAACTGGTCTATAATTTAGAAAGATATATTTATATTGGAAGGAATACTTATAACAAATGATGTATTCTCTTGCATAGCAATATATTTTGTATAATCTTTCTAAATGATGTGTGTTGACTTAAATAATGCTAGAATGTACTGAACTTCACATATTCAATTTGTATCTAGAGCAAATTAAACTATATTACTCTCCTCCAACCTTTGATGTGATGTGATCTTTTAAATGCAGCCCCTGAACTCCTGTCAGGTGGAGGCCTGAGATGGTGGCTATGTCACTTGCTGTTACTATGGTGGCGAGAGGAGGAAAAAATGAATACGTGCAGGAAATATGGAATTAGGTAAGTGTGGTATGTGCAAAAGATAAAAATCCGTCGCTGTACCATAAAGGGCTGTCCTCCAGGCTATAAACCAAGGTCTGTCACCAGGTAAACTGACAATAGAATGTCCAAGCACTGAAAGGTCCAAGTATTGTATTTATTGATCCAGTCACGATAAAATCACAGAGACCACAAAATAACACAAAACAAAAATGGAACTGGTGATTGAGCGCGCTTTCATCTTCACTTAGTAAACTTCATCAGAATCACAAAATCAATTAAAATTGAACACCTTAAATATAAAAGCATGGCAAGCCACTATTGGTTAATTGGTTAATTGTTGCTCCAAAGCGTTTAAGTGCTTTAAAACCTTTTATAAAAATATAAGCTTTTTCCTCTTTTTCTTCATAAATAACTTGTCATACAAAAATAACTAGTCATATAAAAATAATGGTTCATAGATGTGAACTCCAAAAACATGTACATCTGTAGATATATGAATTAAAATATATGAATTAAAAATGTATGTATATGTTTATATGCTTGTGCATAATCTATTAGAATAACTCACTAATAATACCTTACTAATAATAACAATATATGTATATATATACACTCAATAAATACCATTAACATTATATACAATATAATATAATATACTAAATAATAAATGGTTAATAAATAAAAAAAAATAATAATTAATATATCAATATGACGAATTGATGAAGTGTATATAAATAAATAATAAGGTTTAACCACATAGGTAATGAAAAAACGTTATACCCACTACCCGCCCCTGTTAAATGGTAATTTAGATGTGGCCAATATCAGGAAAACTAAAAATATTGGTATTGATAAAGAGGAAATTCCGAGACTCTTATTTACATATCACAAGGGATGTGAGTGGATACAAAGGGGCATACATGAGGTTTGGAAAATTTTTTCAAAGATGTGTAACAACTCATCAATTTTTCAGCAACCCTTAAAATTCACTTACAGAAAAAATCTTAATTTTAAGGATTTATTTGAGAAGAAAAATCCATTGAAAGAAAGGGGGGTGATAAATAAGACAGGAACACATAGATGTGGCAGGTGTGGGCAATGCTCCTTCATTTCTGGAAACAAGGAAATATTTGTGAAAGGTATTGGGAGAAAACTTAGGAGCAACGGGTACTTCACCTGCTACACCAAGGGTGTTGTTTACCTTGCTTACTGTCTCACCTGTGGAGCATACTATGTGGGTAAGATGGAACGTCAGCTAAGAAAACGTATTTATGAGCATATGAGGGATATTACTAGAAAGAATGATAACAATGCCCTATTCAGACACACCAATATATGTGAAAAAGCGAATTTTAAATTCTGGGTACTGGAGGAGGTCAAAAAGAGTGACAGGGGTGGAGATTGGGAATCTCTGTTGGAATACAGAGAGTTAATTTGGCAGCTTAAATTAGATGTCTGCGGTCCCAAGGGGATGAATGATCATCTATCCATTAAACCAGCCCTGAAGCTCTTAGCAAATAACCCCAAATGAAAATTTTTGAATGCAGTTATTTTAACATTTTAATATAATATATTGTATTCAATGTATTCAATGTATTTAATGTATTTAAGTGCACTATGGTTCTATCCATTTATACCTTCATATGAAATTAATATTTAATAATTAATATTTAATATTTAATATTTAATATTTAAATTTTATTAATTGAGTATATACATATGTGGTTAAAACCTTATTATTTATTTATATACACTTCATCAATTCGTCATATTGATATATTAATTATTATTATTTTTTTATTTATTAACCATTTATTATTTAGTATATTATATTATATTGTATATAATGTTAATGGTATTTATTGAGTGTATATATACATATATTGTTATTATTAGTAAGGTATTATTAGTGAGTTATTCTAATAGATTATGCACAAGCATATAAACATATACATACATTTTTAATTCATATATTTTAATTCATATATCTACAGATGTACATGTTTTTGGAGTTCACATCTATGAACCATTATTTTTATATGACTAGTTATTTTTGTATGACAAGTTATTTATGAAGAAAAAGAGGAAAAAGCTTATATTTTTATAAAAGGTTTTAAAGCACTTAAACGCTTTGGAGCAACAATTAACCAATTAACCAATAGTGGCTTGCCATGCTTTTATATTTAAGGTGTTCAATTTTAATTGATTTTGTGATTCTGATGAAGTTTACTAAGTGAAGACGAAAGCGCGCTCAATCACCAGTTCCATTTTTGTTTTGTGTTATTTTGTGGTCTCTGTAATTTTATCGTGACTGGATCAATAAATACAATACTTGGACCTTCTAGTGCTTGGACATTCTATTGTCGGTTTACCTGGTGACAGACCTTGGTTTATAGCCTGGAGGACAGCCCTTTATGGTACAGCGACGGATTTTTATCTTTTGCAAGTGTTTGGTGTGAGAGGTGGTGTTGAGGTTAACTGTTTTTAACCGTTGTCGGTACGAGGGAATCCCCATGGAGAATGACAATTCACTTTTAAGCCAACTTGTTCGGCTCATACGTGCTCACTCGGAAGGAGCAACAGGTTCCGTTCAGTCACCAGGTTCCAGCGGATCTATTCCCTGTGCACAACGCAGTCCGGAAGTGACGTTCAGGTCGGCAGCGAGGACCGGAGATGTTGGGGAAGGTAACGGACGCGATTCCAACAACGACCAAGGAGTACGGACTACTATACCCGGTTCGAGCGGAGGTTATACCAACAGAACTGTTATACGGACAAAGCAACGAGGGTTGGATAACTATAGCAATGTGGATTTTACAGAATGGCCTGACCGTTCGTTTTCAAAGGCGCTTGACGAAACGGTCAATACACAGAAGGACTACAGTTCTTATAAGGACAAATGTAAGCTTTTAGAACTGGAATTGAACAAGTATAGGAATTTAAGTCTTGACAATTGGTATTTAACTCAGTGTGTAGAGCGTAAGATTGTGCCTAAAGGTCTTAGGCTAAATAAATATCCTAATAATATACAAGGAAATGGTGGATTGTTCAAAACCATTTCAGACATTCTTAATGACTGTGGTATTCTAATTTTAAAAGCCATGATTTGTAGTAATGCAGATATTCTTTTGGACAGTAAAAAAAGAATAGATGAAATTCAGAAAGAAATTAGTAATGACCTACTTTTTACCATTAAAGAGAACAAAGAAATATATTATAAGGTACTTCATGATGTTGACACTAATGTGGCTAGCAATTACAAAAGAAAACTAAATAAAACTGATCGGGACATACGTGACTACCAAGAAGGTAGGGCCTATGTTGACCTGAACAAAACTAACAGGAGGCCCTTTAGGTATCAGAACTTGAGATATGATGGAAAGGACAATAGGGGAAATCCACCCATTCAATATAGGTACACCACTGTGGAAAATAACAAATGGTATGGGAATCAAGGCTTGAATATGAGTGTGAATGAAATGGGTGAGTGTGATGCAATGAACCAGGTTGACCCTTTAGAGGAGGAAGTGGGGGAGGGTCCCCGAAGATCAGAAAGGTTAAGGAACCAGAACCGGAATCGCTCCTTCACATATGCGGAGGCAATAGGGGACAATTCCTACAGGAAACAAGGGGGGAACAGATACAGGTAAGAGGGGGAACTGATTTTGTAAAAATAGATACTTCACTGTATTTGGACACCTACATAGACAAGGACAATTTTAGTGAGGAAGATCATTCCAGAGTGGAACTTCATTTAGAAGTCAATGATACAAGAAGGCATAGTAACGCAGTGTTGTGTGACACTGCAGATAATGGTGCACTTGAACATGTGAACACAAATACATGCAAGATTTTTTCACGTGACAATTTTAATATTTACAATTTCACTGATCTAGAAGTTACAGTGGAATTTTTTAATCTTTTTACTAAGAGGTTTTCATTTATACCCGTGCATAAACCTAGGATTGAGAATATATTATTGGACATCAAGTTATTTGCTAGGAAACTAAATTTAAAGACTATATTCCAAAATGAAGAAGCAAATACAAGGAAAGGGCTTAGAAGAAGAAGTATTTTTAACCCACCCCTACAACATGACATTTTTAATTTTGAGACCTGCACTTTAAATATGGTTAGGGAAGGTTATTTATTACATGAAGTAGAAAAGGAATATGTGAACTTAACAGATGAAGAAGTTAAGGTGTTGAAAATGTTACAGGGCAATGAGAGAGTAAGGATTATGAAGCCTGACAAGGGGGGGGGGTAGTTTTGATGGACTACTGGGACTATAGTAAGAGGATGGTTGAGATTTTGAATTAGGGTAATAGATACCAACTTGCATCTAGGAATGAGATGAATATCTGGTACAATAAAATTGACCTTTACTTGGAAGACAATTTGATTCAAGGATCTATTGACCTTGATTTATACAACTTTCTTAAGGTTCCCAAACCGGTAATCCCGGAGGTTTTTGGGATACCCAAGATACACAAAGATGTACAAAATCCCCCACTTAGGCCCATTGTGACATCCCAATGCTCAAAGACACATACTTTAGCAATATTTGTGGACAACAAGCTGAAACCTTTGTACAATTACTACCCCCATATACTAATAGATTCATGGGATTTTTTGGAAAAATTTAATAATATTCCCTACGACGATTGTTATGGTTTTATTACCATTGACGTTAAAGACCTTTTTTCAGTAATACCTCACAATATTGGTCTCAAATGGTTTGAGCATATGTTAACAGAATTTAAATTCCTAAGTAATACTGATTTTAGATTAGTATTAGAATATATAGAGGTTGTCTTGAAAAATAACTTCATTTATTTCCAGGGAGACATTTACCATCAGATTGGGGGGGTGGCTATGGGATCAGCCTGCGCCCCAATATATGCAAACATTATTATGCTCTACTGGGAACTTGAATTTGTATTTAAATCTCAATTTTGGAAGTACATCAAACAATATTTTCGATTTTTGGATGATGTATTTATTGTTTGGGACGGCAACACAGCACAGATCGAGGAATTTATACAATATATACATACGACTACCAATTTTTTAGAGTTTACATACCAATATAATATTGATTATGCCAACTACCTTGACATTACTATAACTAAGAATAGAGAAGATAAGCAATATAAATCTAAGGTTTATAGGAAAAGTTGTTTTTCCAATTCCTATGTACATTTTCAAAGTGACCACCCCTTATACTTGAGAAGAAATATTATTAAGGGGCAAATGGTCAGAGCTTCTAGGATGACTAGTGACAACATAGAATGTAAGCATGAAATGGACAAAATACAGGGTCTATTTAGGGAAATGGGGTATCCTATTGAATTAATTAAGAATGTAAAAAGGGAGGTAATGAAAAAACGTTATACCCACTACCCGCCCCTGTTAAATGGTAATTTAGATGTGGCCAATATCAGGAAAACTAAAAATATTGGTATTGATAAAGAGGAAATTCCGAGACTGATATTTACATATCACAAGGGATGTGAGTGGATACAAAGGGGCATACATGAGGTTTGGAAAATTTTTTCAAAGATGTGTAACAACTCATCAATTTTTCAGCAACCCTTAAAATTCACTTACAGAAAAAATCTTAATTTTAAGGATTTATTTGAGAAGAAAAATCCATTGAAAGAAAGGGGGGTGATAAATAAGACAGGAACACATAGATGTGGCAGGTGTGGGCAATGCTCCTTCATTTCTGGAAACAAGGAAATATTTGTGAAAGGTATTGGGAGAAAACTTAGGAGCAATGGGTACTTCACCTGCTACACCAAGGGTGTTGTTTACCTTGCTTACTGTCTCACCTGTGGAGCATACTATGTGGGTAAGATGGAACGTCAGCTAAGAAAACGTATTTATGAGCATATGAGGGATATTACTAGAAAGAATGATAACAATGCCCAATTCAGACACACCAATATATGTGAAAAAGCGAATTTTAAATTCTGGGTACTGGAGGAGGTCAAAAAGAGTGACAGGGGTGGAGATTGGGAATCTCTGTTGGAATACAGAGAGTTAATTTGGCATCTTAAATTAGATGTCTGCGGTCCCAAGGGGATGAATGATCATCTATCCATTAAACCAGCCCTGAAGCTCTTAGCAAATAACCCCAAATTAAAATTTTTGAATGCAGTTATTTTAACATTTTAATATAATATATTGTATTCAATGTATTCAATGTATTTAATGTATTTAAGTGCACTATGGTTCTATCCATTTATACCTTCATATGAAATTAATATTTAATATTTAATATTTAAATTTTATTAATTGAGTATATACATATGTGGTTAAACCTTATTATTTATTTATATACACTTCATCAATTCGTCATATTGATATATTAATTATTATTATTTTTTTATTTATTAACCATTTATTATTTAGTATATTATATTATATTGTATATAATGTTAATGGTATTTATTGAGTGTATATATACATATATTGTTATTATTAGTAAGGTATTATTAGTGAGTTATTCTAATAGATTATGCACAAGCATATAAACATATACATACATTTTTAATTCATATATTTTAATTCATATATCTACAGATGTACATGTTTTTGGAGTTCACATCTATGAACCATTATTTTTATATGACTAGTTATTTTTGTATGACAAGTTATTTATGAAGAAAAAGAGGAAAAAGCTTATATTTTTATAAAAGGTTTTAAAGCACTTAAATGCTTTGGAGCAACAATTAACCAATTAACCAATAGTGGCTTGCCATGCTTTTATATTTAAGGTGTTCAATTTTAATTGATTTTGTGATTCTGATGAAGTTTACTAAGTGAAGACGAAAGCGCGCTCAATCACCAGTTCCATTTTTGTTTTGTGTTATTTTGTGGTCTCTGTGATTTTATCGTGACTGGATCAATAAATACAATACTTGGACCTTTCAGTGCTTGGACATTCTATTGTCGGTTTACCTGGTGACAGACCTTGGTTTATAGCCTGGAGGACAGCCCTTTATGGTACAGCGATGGATTTTTATCTTTTGCAAGTGTTTGGTGTGAGAGGTGGTGTTGAGGTTAAGTGTGGTATGTGAACTGATCAGATGGGAAAGGTCAGGTATTACCAGAGTTAAGTAATTTCAACCTCTTTAGCAATGAGGTTAGGAGCTCATCCCCCTCCCTTTTCTGATGTAAGCTATTAGGGGCATGATTAGCAGGTGGCAATGCTGTGGGAGTGCCGTACAGCATTGTTTTATGAAGCCCCAAGAATATTGTGCCAATATTGTCTTTGTGGTCTCTCCTATTTTGGCTTTATCCTTGAGAAAAGCTTTTTTCCCCTTTCAGCTTTCTGTGTTTTGAATTTTTTTTTTTTGGAACAGTGATTTTTTTTCCCTCAGAAAAATAATCACTGTTCCATGTCTTCGGGATTTAAAGCTTTTGCTTTTAAAGTGTCGATAAATCAGCATTCACTATTTTAAGCATTCACTGATTTAATATAGACCGTTTACTAAGAATGCTATACTGAAGGCGCGCAGTTGCCATCCTAAACATATTACTCATAACATACCGAAGTCGCAGTTTTGTAGACATAGACGTATATGTAATGTACAAGAAGATTATAAGACGGAACTGAACAACATGAGTGATATATTTATTAGAAGAGGCTATGATAAACGTAACATCCAAATACAAAAATCGATGTCTTTAAACTACTCCAGGAATGAATTTTTGAAACATACTGATGTCTATCTAGATCTAGATGACTTGAGCATACATAATGCAAGGGCAAATCAAAATGTTAGATTTGTTGTCAGTTATGGAACTAACATTTTTAAGATATGTAATGTCATAGACAACAATTGAGTAGTGCTCAAATCAGACCCTTTTTTTGATCAACTCCTTGACTCCAGATGTTCCTATAGTTATAGACGGGGGAGGAACCATGGGGAATTTTTATCATGGTATAAACAGATTGACTGGCCTAAGGATGGAATATTTAGAGCTTTACCTACAGGTTCTTATGCCTGTGGCAATTGCGTATATTATAAGGTGATGTCACGAACCAAATCCTTTACTTCAGTTAATACTTCTAAAGTCTTCGATATTAAACATATTATCACGTGTCGCACAGAATGGGTGATATATATGGCAGTATGCCAATGTGGTGCCTTCTATATTGGACAGACTTCTAGAAGTCTAAAGAGCAGGATTGCTTTACACTTGAGTGACATAAATTGTAAATGCTTAAGAATTGCTCTATACAAACATTTATGTGATCACAATTCTGCTATATTTCTCTTTGTAGGTATTGATGCAGTTAAGGGTAGTAGATTATCTGACTTAACTAAACATGAGATTTTGGATAAAAAAGAAAGAATGTGGATGATAAAATTGGGGGCTTTATGTAAACCTGGCCTTAATGACCATTGGTGATGGATTTTTTGTCCTTCTTCACTGATTCTATCCTTTCCAAAAAAGATGTATTGTATGTATTTGTTTTTGTATGTATCTATATATGTATGTATCTATATATATATATATATATATATAAAATGTGTGTGTGTATATGTGTATATATGCTTGTAAAAATATATATTTCTTGGTTTGGATTATTATTTATTACTTTATGTTTTGGTTAATATTTATATGTGTTTTTTCTTTATAACAGAAGCATGACAATATATTATTTTATATTTACGGTGATGTTTATTATATCTTTATTTGTTTTTTGGTTTTCTGTTTAATATATCTTATGTATAGATATATTTGAAATGATCATAGGTAATGATGACTATAAAATCACTGGTTGGGTGATGCCTGCTTGTAACTTTACAATGACGACGCCAGGGGGTGAAATCGTTCACCGATCTGTTTTCTCTTCAGTTGAGCCGAATAGCTGCGTGATGGAGCTATCTGAATGTTTGTTTCATCTTGTATTAAAAGTTCTTATACTTATTTAAAGTGCTTTTGAGTCAGAATTTTTTCATCCGAAGTTGGATTCACTATTTCTGTGACCTGGAGTGCTGGAATTTTTTGTTTTGGATTGTATATTGGATTCCGTGCACCTATTTTCACGACGTGCACTAATCTTTTGCTGTGTGTGTGTGTGTGTGTGTGCATGTGTGTGCGTGTGTGTGTGTATATATATATATATATATATATATATATATATATATATTTTTTTTTTTCTCTGTCTTGTCTTGTCCTCCTTTATTGCAATCTCTCTTTCTCTCGTCAACGTAGATTTTGATATTGCTAATATCTTAATTAGTCTTAAGCATAAGCTAGAAGATATTTAACTTAATAATACCCATGTGATGTAAAATGTCATGCCTCTAGTAGCCTACAAACGTTGTTATATTCAAAAGTATTTTATGAGAAATCAACTTAACAGCACAAAACAAATAAATGCAAATACCTTGTGAATAAAAGCTATTAAAATGGTGCAAAAAGCAATATTAACAGTAAGAAGTCTTCTTTGCATTGATAACAGCCAGTACAGTTACAGTTACAGTTATTAAATCAGTGCTATAATATATTATTATGAATACAAAACCAGAATTATATTTTTATCTGTCTGACAAACAAATTATCATAACTTGGAAACTATATAACCTAGATGCATTTCATCAAGTTACATTTGTTAGCTGGACATAAGCTTTTACATGACAACAAAACATTCCTTTCTATGGGTATGCTTACTAAGATATTTACAGAAATATGAAGAATTATGTTTATTCATATAATTAACAACATATATAATACTGAATATTTCTCAAGCTGTGCAACTTAGACTGCAAATATCAATGACAGTTTTCTCAACATCATCTAAGGCTTCATTCAATGCCATGTGACCCAGTTTTAGAAATATTAAGTGCATATGGAAATATTTCATATTTTCATAGTAACTAGCAAATAGCTACCAAAATCTCCAGTATAGTTTACTCTAATTGCACATTAACAAATATATTTTTCTTTCTCCACTCAAGGTATTTCACACCATGTCCCTAAATAACATGTAGGTCTCCCAGGTATAAAATATGAATGCAAACAAGAAAACATGAATAATGAGGGGAAATCAGTCATTAATTTCTTCATGCCAGAGTTAACAATCGTATTATCATTTTGTTAATTATATCTTATACTTTCTAATTCTATTATTAATCTGTGACTCAGTTAAGGATGACAGACCCCAAAAATGTCTAAATGCTATAAGGAGCTATGGGTGTTAATTGGAAGAATACAAAAATATGCTATTGGCTTGAATGAATTAAGCAATTTAAAAAATAGTAATCATTCCACCATTCTGTCTATTTTATTCAGTGGCAACAATGCTAAGAATTTTTAGTGCAAATAGATATATAATGTGGGCTATTTTGGAGGGTATTTTAATTAGGATTTCCTAATCAAGATGGGGACCTAAACATTAGGTCTCCATGACAGGGTTAATGAGTTTATTTTATGCTATAATCTTTAGAATTACTAGTGTTTTCCTAATAGTTTGTGTCTTTCAGCTTTTCCCGGTTAGGGGTCGCCACAGTGGAACTCCGGTCCACTAATGATTGGTAGTTGATTTTTACGTGCCGAGTTAAAAGCCCTGACACATAACCTTCAACAAAGGTACGCCCATTCATGCATGTCCCCACGCAGAAGACGCTCTAGCTGAGAGTCGAACTGGAAAGTGTCTTACTGTGAGGCGACAACACTACCAGTGTTTTCCTAATAGTGTGCCCCTCAAATTATTAATGTTCATATTTACTTATTGTTTGAAAATGTTTAATCAGCCCATAGCATACATAACCTATGCTGCTTATTGCAGACTAACACAAGAAACCTAATTAATTTATTAATTTATTAATAGTATAAATGACAACATTAACAGTTTAGTGGTTATCAATAGGAAAGTTGTTGCAATATCTTTAAAGGACCAATGTATTTTTTTACATGAAATAAACCTGCTATAAAAGGACTTTCTTTTCCCCTCGCCTCTACTTTTGGCACACTCTGGAAATTCAATTGTGATGTACGAATGCCTTGTTTGCTCCTGGCTCCATTGTTTCATCTCATATTGCTGTAATTAAGTGGCATACCCTTCACTGTCATCTAACCGGAGGGTTAGAAAAGCATTAAAATAAAAGAAACTCATCATAGTCACCTAAGATGACAACCACTATGTACTCTCTGCTGGATGCTCCAACCTTGCTACTGGACATTCTAAATGTTATTCAATTAATGCTGCATACCCCACTCTGACCTCTCCCTTCACTACCATTCAACTTAAGGGTTAGAAAAGCATTAAAATAAAAGAAA
The DNA here is from genome assembly GCF_019279795.1 of Protopterus annectens. Classification (NCBI taxonomy): domain Eukaryota; kingdom Metazoa; phylum Chordata; order Ceratodontiformes; family Protopteridae; genus Protopterus; species Protopterus annectens. The sequence goes on from NC_056731.1 coordinate 396,225,883, forward strand.
CGCATCAAAGTCACAGAAGAAGACAACCACTGTGTAACCCCTGCTAGATGCTCCAACCCTGCTACTGGACATTCTAAATATTACTCAGTTAATGTATGTACACACTGAATTGCTCAACTAAACTATATTATTTGTTTCTTAAAAGCCAATGGCTCCTTGTACATCACCTCTGCTCAACCCCAGCCCCACTACCCCCCCCCTAGTTCTCTAGTGTCTTTTATCTGTGCCCTATTTTTTCTGGCATCTAATATCCACGTCAGGAACTGTTAGATAATTTCCTTTCCTCTTCTTGTACTTCATCTGTTCTGAGGCCCTTAACCAACTACAGCTGTTATAGTCTGTTACCTCTGCTCATTCCACTGAATTTTACCACCCACTCCAAGCAAACTCCCCCCTCTCTTATTGCTTCTACTACTCCACAACACTCATCCCCTACCCTATTTATTAGCTTGTTATGCTAACTGACTCACCTGCTTTTCTGATTGTTTTTCATAACATCTACTTGGCCAGGGCCAGCCTGTTCCATTCACCCTCACTACACTTGGGCTCAATCTGCTCCCTACCCTACCTCATTTCCACCCACCCCTGTTGTAATTTCCTTTATAGTTATCCTTCTTTTCAGCCCAAACACCTTCATCCAACATACTCTAACACATACCCCTCCAGCCACACTTTTTAACTTCTCCTCCACTCACCTTCTACTTCTTACTTACACACCATTTACCTCATCCTAGTCTTCACCCTTTACAATGATAATTGTCTCTTATCCTTGCTCTTCCTTCACTTCTCTCACCTTATTTCCTATCACACTCCACTTAAAACTCATCCTAACTCCCCAACTTTCTCCTTTACTGCATACTCTGGTAGACATTACTCTTACTTCATATAAACTACTCTATTCTCCTGCACTGAACACATTGTCCTCAAAATTAGACTTCTCCTCAATATCTTCCCTAATCAGAAATACAAACAGAAATCTCTTCCACCTTACCCCACCACATCTTTTATACTCCACCTCTGCAAACCCTTATAATTTCAGGTGACAGTCATCCAAACCCAGGCCCAAACAACAATCCATCAACTCCCACCAACATAACCCACCCACTCCTGCAAGGACCTAACCCCAGCCTCAAATATCTCTCTTTTTACTCAATCAACATACACAGCATCCTCAACAAAACTAATGACTTAAACTCTTGGATAGCCCGATACTGCACAAACATAATCTCTATCTCTGAAACTTGGCTGAAACCACATAATACTGATAAAGAACCCCCCCCCCCGACTACAACATCCTATGCCTTGACAGAACTCATAAAAAGGAGGAGGTGTAGCCATAATGTACTCAGACTACCTAACCTTATCCCCCTAACCAACCCAACCCCCTCTTTCCACTCAGCCAAACTCCTCATGGCTAATTGTGAACTGAACAACCACAAAACCCTTACAACAGCTGCTATATACATACCCCTTGGAGATAACATTCCCTTACTAGAACTGATTCTTCACTGGACAGCCAACACCATACCTAATGAAATAATCATACTAGGCAATGTAAATATCAGTTGGCAGGCCCTCACCTCTGACTCCTCAACCACCTTTTTGGCTATTCTCAACTTATTACCTCTCCCACTTTTCTTCAAAAACCATCAAACACCACCTCTATCCTTGACTGTATTCTTATCTCCTATCCTGACCTGTACCACCAGCCCACATCCCTCCCAGACTCAATAAGTGATCATTCCCCTATATGCATCCAAAGATTCTCCCTCCCACCTCCACCATCCTCACAAATTCAAGGAATGCCATAAGCTAACCAACTTCAGCCCTGAGACTCTAAACAACTACCTTTCTGCCATTGACAGGATCTTCCTTTATCATCTCTCTCTCTTGATGATGCAGGCCTTCAATTCAACTTTATCTTTCTTAACACTCTAGACTCCCTTGCTACACCCAGGACTATTAGAGACAAATCACACTCTTCCTCCTGGCTCACCAAATCTACCCTATCCCTCATCCAAAACAGACTCCACATGGAAACTGTGGATAAAGACAAAATCATACATTCACCTCCAAAAATATAGGGAACCCTGTAACCTAGCCAAAAAGCACATACACATTGACAAAAAAAAATTCTACCACACATCCCTGACTACACAACTTAAAAATTCCCAAAAATTCTGGAACATCATCAACCAAATTCTCCACCTAGGAGCCCCTCAAAACCTAACCTCTGCCCAAACAACTCACTCCACTAAAACAATGAGAGAAAAGGTCACTGAAAAAACATTCAGTAAAAACAAAATGAAACCTCCAGCAAAGCTAGAACTTCCACTGGGTGACCTCCCAAACCTCTTGTATCAGAGGCACATGGGATATATGCAAATTATCCTTATGAACATCAGGTGTTTCAGCTCATTGGCGATTCTGAAAGCCCATGACTTGTTTCCTCATTTTACTGGACAATTTCAAGCCAATAAAACCAAACTCCACTAGTTGTGGATATGCATATTTTGGCCTTGTTATGACCTCATCAGCACAGCACAAACAGAGTGTTTGACTAAGCATTATAAACACATGGCTGTTATACCCAGCTGATGTCCATTATCATTAGGGTCACTGCAAAAATATCCCAAACAACAAACTAAAACAATGAGTGAGAAGGTCACTGAAAAACCAATCACCCTCCATCTTCAACTCCTATTTCATCGATACTGTCAGAAACTTATGCCAAAAGCCAGCCTAAACAATCCCTCACCTCCTGAGATCCCCAACTACAAAACCACCCACTCTCACTTAATCCCATACCTACCAGCTACATTAAAAATCATCTTCTCAAACATAAACCTTGTTCTCCATCTGCTGACAATCTGCCAGCTCTCTTCTTAAAGGATGTCACCAACTCCATAGCATACCCAGTCTCTATGCTCATTAACCACTCAATCAGAGAATCTACTGCCCCTACTCTCTGGAAGAAATTCCACACCATACCTATCCAGAAAGGTGGAAACTCAGTTGAACTTTTTAACTATTGCCCAATTGCCATACTGTCTCCCCTCTCTAAAATTCTTGAGCACTGTGTGCAACAGCAACTTAGGTCTTACCTCACTCATGAAAACCTTATCACCCCTACCCAACATGGCTTCCACCCCCACCACAGCACCAGTACTGCTATAATTTCCTTCACTAACTCTATCTTTCTAGCCAGAGACAGTAATAAACTAGTCTCCTGCCTTTTCTAAGATCTCTCAAAAGCCTTTGACACTGTCTCCCACTCCATCCTTCTCTCCAAACTGTCTCAACTTAACCTCTCCCCTACCACTATCTTTTGCTTTCCAGTTACCTCTCTAACAGACAACAAGCCATCAAATTGTTCCCTGCTCTTTCTCCTTACCTGCCCATAAAAATGGAAGTCTCTCAAGGTTCAATTCTTGGCCCCCTTTTTTAACATTTTCATTAACCAACTCCACACATCCTGCCCTCACTCATCATTCATATGGTATGTGGATAACTCCACTTTCCTCACCACTACTCAGTCCTTTTGACCTATTCTTCTTAACACAAACTTCTTTCAGTCTTACTGAAACTTGGTTTACTAACAACCTACTCATTCTAACCCTAGAAAGACAAAACTCCTCCTTTTCCTACCCAAATCTATCTCCTAGAGTTTCCTAATCCACTCATATACTCAACTTCTCAACATCCACAGCATCTTAAACAAGCCCTCCTCCTGCCCTAGTATTTTCTCCCTCATCTCTTTCTATAACCCACCTTGCTCCCTCAGAAGCTCAAAACAATTTCTTCTAGAGATTCATAAACCTAAAAAAATCTGCAGGACAAAACCTTTACAGCTACCTTCCTGCCCTTTCATGGAATAAGCTTCCCACGGCTCTTGGAACGATTATCCATTCTCAAGACTTCAAGCCATCTCTTAGAAATTACATAAACAGAGCCTGGGGATGTCCCTGTAGCCATCCCACTATAAATTCCCCTCTTTTCAACTCTTTATCCTCTCCCTTGCTCATTTTCCTTTCCTACTTCTTCCTTGCCTACATTAATCTTCTATCCTTCTAACTTCCTGTGCTTTACCTTCACTATCAACTACTTCTCTATATTTCCCTCCTAATCTCTTGCCCCCTGTTATCTATCACCATCCCCTTTCATTATTCAACCCCTACGTACATTTCCCACCTCACTGTAACTCACCTCAACCTTTCTAGACCTATACAAGGAACTCTCCTGCATTTTCTATTTTATTTCTAAACACCTTTCTCATTACTTACCTACTATTAGAATTGCCTCTTTTGCCAAATTATCCCTATCATGTACAGCAATGCTCACCTATTTCACCTTATTATATATTTAAGTTCTACTTGTGTGTATTATAACTTTACACACTTAACCCGTACTTAGAATGCATTACTTGCTTGTTATTTTCTTATTACTTGTATAACCAGTATGTTGAATGTATTACCTCTTTAATTTGTACTGTGAAACTTCTTATTGTATACTTTGTACTGTGGAGCTTTTCTACCTGGGCCTCAGCTGAAAAAGGGTGGAAGTTCAGTCAGACTATCCTAGTCAACAAATGTCAAATAAATAATAAACATACAGCAAATTAGATTTTAATAGTACTCACATTATTAAACTGCTTTAAAGAAATGAAGAAGACAGACTACTATTCTGTAAAAAAAAATGCAGTTATTTATTTTTATATATTTATTTTTCTACATTTGTTAACCAGGAAAACCCACTGGACATGTGTCCCATTTCAGGAGCACTATCTGATGAATTGACTTGGTTGGAGTGACATACAGACAAATGGAAGTGAAAGGAATCATACATCGCTACTTTTGACTTAAGGAAGCATTTTTTTAGTAGCATAAAGCCTTAATCCCCTATGCAACTTCTAGACTTTTAGCTGATACCAAAGATTATCTATTAATTTAGTGATATTAAAATAATGTTTGCAGTGTTTGCAACTATGTATCAGAGCAGACTTGTTACATTAGCAAATATATATTATACAGTATTACCTGGATAAAATGTATACAAATATTTGGATATACTAATGACCAAGAGCTAATCTAAAAGGTAATGAGATTTCTTTGGCGATTTTAACCATATATTAAATAGGAAAGATACTAGTGCAAGCAGACAACTCAAACATTTGACTTTTGCCAGATTACTCCCAAATCAGTCTAACTTCTTAAAACTAAAAGATGTTAATAATTTAGCTGAAAATGATTCTTTATTTTTACACACTATTCTTATGTTTTGGGACTAGGACATGTATTAATAGAATTTGTATTTTTAGTTATCCATGTTCTAAAACTGACTCTGTCAAAGTAATTTTGTGTCCCACAATGCCATTTTCTTTAAATTAACCACTACCTGTAAAACAATAAGTAATTAATAGAATGCCATCATGCATGACATTTTCTGAGTTTATGTAGTGAATGAACAAAGAAATTTACATTTATCTCACAGTGACTGATAATGGGGAGGTTACTATCTTACAAGTTAAAGCACACCTATATGGTAAAATTACTTGTTGATGTAAAGCAAAACAAATCAACCACAAAGGGTAAAGTGCCTTGAGCAAAATGTAGTTTCAAAATCCAAATAACCTTTTCTTGAGGCACAACACGACAATAAGAAGCTTGATCTTTTATTAAACACACTGAACTAAAGAAAAAAACAATAAAACAATAACATCAATAAAACAATAAAAACAATAAAACCATAAACAATAAAACCATAAACAATAAAACCATAAACAATAAAATCAATAAATAATAAAAATGATAAACAATAAAGCAATAAAACATCCAGTTACTTGTTGATGTCATAACAAAATGAAGGAATGGCATAAAGATTTATCAAAGTACAAGAAGACTTAAACATTCCTAAATCAAAAATTCAAAAAGATATTTTTTCTAGACATAATTAAAACAAGAAATAAAAAAATAAATAAATTACTCTTAAATAATAAAGTTGTAATCAATCTAGAAAAAAGGAAAATTGCAGTTATATTCCATAACTCCTGAAGGTTTACATAGATTAGTAACTAGAAACATGATTACAACTAAAACTAATCAAAGGAATATGTTCATATTTCTGGAAGTAGCAGGAAACTAACAGAGACTGATGATATTTTAGATGTTTTAAAAATAGTATGAGAATATTAACAAGGAAAAAATATGATATAGAAAAATATTCTTTGGATTCTTTTTTAGCTAGGAATATAAAATACAAACTATAAAATGAAAATCTTAAATCCATCTCTAAACATATTACAAATTTAGAAATAAATGAATAAATCACAAAAGTGAAAGAAAATAAAACTCCTGGAATGGCTGGGATACTTGCGGAAATATACAAAATATTTATTCAAAATATTATTCAGGTGTTTAAACAGTCTTTATTAATGATCAAAGTGTAAATTTCATTCCTCTGTCTTGTTAATATCAACCATCAATACTGGAAGAAGATATGGACTCGGTAGTATAGGCTGATTTCATTATTAAATCTAGATTATCTTTATGCCAGTTATTACATATAGATATATAGTGGAGTGTACCAGCAAAGATGGTTGCTTTGCCTGGAAATGCTAAACAGTACAAAATAGAAAACTGTAAGTATTAGTTTGAAGCAGTGAAAGGAGGGAAAAAAAGTCAAAATACAAGAGAGAGAGAGAAAACTATGCAGACTAAATTGCTGAAGTTGAGGCAGACTTCAAGAAGAACTGTGCATTTTATTTGGGGAGCTGATGGAGGTAGTGAAGGATAAAGTAACAATATAAGAAAAAGCAGGAACTCAAATAAAACACATGCATGCATGCACAAAAGAGAAAGGCAGCTGAGAAAAATAAGACTGGGGGAGCAGAACTGATGAGATGAAAAGTAAATAAGCAGCTTGATGGAGAGGAGGAAGAAAGACTCTTAGTGCAGATAAGGGGAAAAGGAGAACTAAGAAGAATATTAGGTAGACAATAGTACATGTCTGGAGTGAAGCATCTACATATGCGAGACAGCCCACTTTCAAGGGGAGATGAGGGGAGGACTCTGGACATAGATATATAAGACCAAGGGAGAAGAGGTCCAACCTAAAATGATCACTTTGGGGAGTAGGAGATATCAAGTGGTGTGATAATGGGAGGGAGAGTGGTGAGAGGGAAGAGAGCAAACAAAACTCTAAGCTTTGCCTTATGGAACGTGGGGGATACTCATATCCAGTAAAGAAGAGAAAGGTGTACACAAAACTAGAAAGATTAGATACAAAAGTGGAGTTACTGCAAGAGACCAAACTGAAGATGTGGGAGAGTGAGAAATGCTAAACAAAGCACAGCCTAAAGGGGAATGGGATTATAAAGCTGAATGACGGAAGACAGGAACTGAAAGATTTTCTAGACTGGGAGAATAAAAGAAGAAGAATATAAAATATGCAACATATAAACAAACTCACAACATAGATGAAATACAGTTATATATGCAACATTATTTTTAGGAAGGGGAGAGGAATGCGTAGATGGGGTAAAGAATAATAGAAGGATGCATCAGTCTGATATTAGAACCACAAAAATAAAGGGTCTTTGTAAGATGGAGTATAATAGCAAAATGCTGAAAGACCTGGAAAGAAATATGGGAAAAAGGAACTGGATGGATTCATGGAGAGAGACGTGGGGGGGGGGGTGTAGAAACCAGAAATAATATATATACATAGGGCATGCTAACCCAGGCAAGCAGACTAGACAGATTCTTATGGCAGAAGGAAGCATCCAAAGAATATAATTTAGCAAACAGCTACATATCAGGCAATGCCCCAGGGGTACTAATGATAGCAGCAGGGAAAATATAAAAAAGTGCTATGGTGGTGATGGGTGAGCTACAGGTATAAGAACAACTGGGGAAAGACAAGCTAGAATGGATAACCAAGGAGGCAATGCAAGACATTGGAAAGGACAGAGAAGCGATCAGGAGAAATGATGGGATGGAATCAAAGCAACGGAGGAAAATTAGTGTGAATGAAAGGAAGGTGAAGAAGAGGGGAGAAGGGATCAAATTGACACATTTAGAGGATAGCCCAGAACATTTTCCAAAAGGACATAGAAAATCCAGGTACTGGTACAGATGAACTAGCATGAAGACATGATATGACATTAGAAAAGAACAGAAAAGGAACCATAGAAGAGTTGAAGATAGTGAAGAAGATGAAACGCAAGCATTCAGATTGAACAAATGCGCTGTTCGTTAAATTCTACATATATAACTGGCAGCAGTATATGAATAAGAGAGATATGAAAGAGAAGAGAGGAACAAGAACCACCAAATAATGCAATGATTTTAAATACTGCCAAAGGAAGGAAACATGAGGGAGGCAATGTGCAACAGACCCTCATCACTAATAAACACAAACATTAAGCTAATGGTGAAAATGTTCACAGGAAGTTTTATTACCATGCATAACAGGGTAAGGATTAAATAAACTTGTAAAGAGGGGACGAAGAACAAATAACATTTAATTCAGTGAGGTGGGCTTTCGTATGGAAGAAACTGAAAAACAAAACAATTGGGGATAAAACAAGGTTAAAAACCCCAAACTAGAAGTAATGGATGGATAAATTGAGGGATATCCAGCATAACAAGCATATAAGGGGGAGACAGGTAAAGCCGCCTGTTCACCTTATGATTATATACCTTGGTGATATAAGAACTAACAACAGAGTTTAGAAAAGAGATAAAGAAAATGAAAGAACAAACAATGAGAAAAGCTTTTTACTGCATATAACTTACTTTTTCTTTCTATCAAAAATACTGAAATGGGAACTGGGCAGAATGACACATTGTCACCAAATTTGAGGAAAGCTCTTAATGAAAGTGCAAAGAAGAAGAAATCAGTCATAGTGAGAATGGAGAGAGGAAAAACAAAAGCAGTAATAGGGAAATAGAGGAGATTAAATACCCTAACTACCTAGGTCTAAAGTTGAAGAACATGGCAGAGGGTACATTACAGATAAATGTATGAGATTCTCAGGGGAAGATAGAGTTGTAGATAAGAGAGGCAGTTGGACTTACACTATTACATGAAGAATAAACACAGGCAAGATTGGGATAATCAGCCCAATCTAAGGGATCTCCAGGGGAAGACAGAGTTTCACACAAGGAAGAGGCAATTGAATTTACATAATTAGAGGAATAATAAACACAGCCAATATTGTGATAATCCTACTAGTACTCTAGAAAATCAGAAGTAGAAAAGGCAAAGGAAGAAAACTGACAAAACATTTTGAGAATATCCAGGAAGAAATGGTATTGGGAATGCCACACTACTTAATATATGACTAAAGGTAATAATATACAATGCCATCAAAAAACTGAAAAAAGAGGCAAGCAGGGAGCCCACATGTATAAGAAAAAGTAACAGCTATTGGGGAACAGTGGAACAAGGTAGCATGAAAAAGTGGGAAACAATATTATGGGAAAGAAGGAAAGCAGCAAAACATAGGGAGAAGCTGGAATGGGCAGGAATAAAACAGTAAAGTAATGAAATATGGAAGAGACAATAGATAAGGGAGACAGAAACTCTAATAAAGGTGTTACTGATTTGAAAGACAAAATAGAGATAATAAGAGGAGATTGTGGAATAATTTATTATTATGAATGAAATACTGATTCATATCTGGTAGAAGAAGAAATAAGAGAAGGCAAAAGAAGTGCAAGATGGAGAAAATGGAAAAAATGCAGGCTCTGTTGGAAAAAATAGAAGAAAATAAAGCAGGTAAATATACAAAAATATATGAGGAGCTCAAACAGAAAGAAGATAAAAAGCAAAGTCAAAAGGAGATTACAAAGAGATGGGGTGAGAAAGAAGCTATGAGCATGGAAGCGGCATAGCATAAATGACCATGCCCACAGTAACTGATGAACAGAAGATCCACCATGAGGGTTGCACGTGTATGTGTAACTAGGTGAAGATATAATAATAAAAAAATATGACCAGCAGACTAAAAACAATACTACATTATTTAATATATGCAGACCAAACAGAATTCATTATTGCTAGGCAAACTCAAGACAGCATTAAAGAATTATAATATTAACTGATTTCACAAATATTAGCACTCTAGACCTATCAACAATTAGGTTAGAAATTGTGAAGACATCTGAGTCTGTAAATTGGAAGTATTTCTTTCAAGATTTTTGAAACATTTGGCTTCCCTAAGTCCTATATAAATGTAATAAAACAATTATACAATAATTCTATTTACTATATTAAAATCAAATTAATATCTGCCAGTAAATACAATAGCGAAAGGAGCTAAACATGCCTGCCCTCTTTAATTTCTTTTGAATCATTAGCAATTTTTATTAAGCAAAACGAGAAGACTGAAGAGTTTAAAATAAATGATGAAGTGTAAGTGTGTGTGTGTGTGTGTGTGTGTGTGTGTGTGTGTGTGTGTGTGTGTGTGTGTGTCTGTGTGTGTGTGTGTGTGTGTATACACAATTGCAGTTAATAAATTATATAGTATACCTGGAAGTTCTGCAGTAGACACATGTGGATTGTCTTTTACATCAGCCCCAACATCAAGGATTATCCTGTGCTGACCTGTCTGGATCTCTGACAGTGGACAGAAACTCCTCTGTTTTAGTCGGTGGTGGCTCAGTATGAGGACCAACCCTTGGAGCCTTATGTTCACAAGCAATTGCAGCTGCCTGATGTCTGGCCATTGTAATCATATCACTGGACCTGTCTTATTTTGTATGTCTATGGCCTCCCAGTGCATTCACATCATTCGCCCCCTGTTCCCAGATACAGTCATAGGAGGACTTGTCACCCCTGCCTCTCTCTAATACGAATGACTCATGGCAATGTAGGCCCTAAATGATCACATTATTCTCAGTGTCAGCATGTGACTGTTTACGGGGTGCAGCTGTCTTGGGTGCCATAGCCCTATATGAGTGGAAACATAATAGGAAATGTAAAATACACAAGTAAAGAAAATATTTTTCAGCCACCCCCCCCCCCCAAATATTTATGAAAGTATATTTAAAATGCATGAAAAAAGAAGGCTCCATATAAGTACACACAGCACAAAAGAAAGAAAAAAATTAATAATAAATTCATAGCAGGACAAACATTTCTGTTATTCTGTAGTACACTGCAGTATTAACAAAAAATAATGTACACCTGTCAAGGAAAAATGGTTAACAGTTCCTTGGAGGGCCGCTAGGAAGACATAAAAGCCTTAACATATTTGTCTGTTGCTATAATGCAAAACCAATGACCTTGATAATACATGATACAACAGTATTCTGAAGAAAGGGGTCAGCTTTCAATACTGAAATTTCCATTAAACTTGTCAGCAATATGTAGAAAAATTATACAGGGTCAAGAAATGATTGTGATATACATGCTTATGCCAGCAGCTACTGAGAATAATGCAGACAGTAAAGTGATACTTGTATTGGAAATGCAATCCATAAGTAAGATTAAAATCCATCCATTTATTCATAACAACAACCAAACTTTTAGCAAATCAGTTGTGAAAGTAGCAGCAAGTTTTCAAAGTAATTAGCAGTATCAAACTCTCTTGATCTGAATAGTTCCCCCTACTACAATACAAGCTCCTTACCTACATGATTAGTTCAAATTCAGCCCTCTTAGCACTGTGAGTATTCAAATGAGGTGTGAACTCATTAGCACTTATAAATTCCATACTCTGCACTATGTGCAGAGAATGTAAACTTGGTGTAAGGATTTACACAATTGAGATGACATGGCATACCTTTGCACGGACAAGGACTGAGAAGTGTAACGTGCTAAGTGCTTGCAAGTATGAATGATAAGTGTGACTGCAGAATCAATCAGGTTTTCATAGTTAGTTCTCTTTGATATTCACTTACTGAGGGTATATCAGAGAAAGGCTTTACAAGAAAGTTTGTGATTACACTGACTGACTTAGGACAATAACATTCCCAACATTTCTATGAGCTGTTTATGACAACAGTTTCCTCCTCTGAATAGATTTTGTCTATAATTCTAAGGAAGGAGATCATTCAATGAAATATGTATCGACTGCAAGGCAAAGCACATAGCAGTCTTGTTAGATAAGGGGACAATGTTCACAAAATAAAGAGAAGAAAAGAGCTGCAGTCTTCATTGTTTTATTTTATATTGTGTGAGAAAAGATGATCTTCTCTGTTGCCAGTATCACATCCATCCAGACATCTAAATGCAAATTACAAAGGACAAAGGTCAGATCTTGGTTCTGTTGCACTTATAATGTCAACTGATATTATATCACATCTTGAATACATGTAACCTCCTTTTTCTCTTCACAGTATAAGTATGTGTGTGGCACATACTGATAAGAATATTTGAGCATTGCACATGGCCAAATCTCACTGACATTTTTAATGCCTCCTGTAATTCTTGATACACTCAATGCCAATGTGTCTGCCGAGCTGTTGCTGTGCTTCTAATAGCACAAATGCAGCTGGCAAGGTTGTGCATCTTTGTGCACAAGCTGTTACATGTGAGATCTGAATTGGGTGACAATTCAGACCCATATTTCTAGCTTGACAAATACGGACATGGCTTGTGACAGTAGGGATGGTGATCCATTTGCAGCACAAAGGTGGGGTGTTGAGAAGTCAAAGATTTTTGTGGCACTCCTAATGAAGCACTGCAGCCAGAGGCTACTGCAGGGGGAATATACCAGGTGTCAGTATAAGTCTGAGGTTTGGAATAGCTTGGCTAAGGCTGTTTCAAATGCAACTGGCATCCCATGCACTGGGGAGCAATGTTCTCACCACTACAGTGACATGAAGAGGTACAAGAGGGACCTCTTGAGATGATGGGAGGATGAATATAAGAATGCAAACACCCCTCATTGTATAAGTATGCTGACCCATCACTTGTCTATGATATGTCATTACTCAGCAGATATCTGACATGGCACATATATCTTAGTTATATCATACCATTGTGATTGATTGGTTTTATGGCACATTAATACCTTCCCATCATATCTGGATGTGGCCAGGGTGTATGTATGTATGTATTTATCAGATTGTTTTGTGTATTAAAATAATAAAGTAATGTGACATGCCATTGATCTAATTCTCTCTTTTTTGTCTCCCCCATCCTAGCTGTGTTTTTTTCATATATATATATATATATAGGTCTACTGCTTTTCATTGAATACCACGTAATCGAAAAAGAGCAGTAGACCGCTCAGTTATGCGAAAGTACACTTATTCGAAAGTGCACTTTCGCGAACTCAGCTTCTATGAATGGATCGCACCAAAGTGGAGGACAGCAGGAACACATGCTATGTCCTCCACTGTGGTGCGGTAGTTACGGACCTTAGGGTTAGGGCACAGGTCATGGTAAGGGGATAGCACTACTAGCTATCCCCTTTCCATGACCTGTGCTCTAACCCTAAGGTCCATAACTACTGCACGAAAATCAGTAGTAGCCTATTCGCTGAAGCGGGTTTCGCAAAAGTGCACTTTCGATTAAGTGCAATTTTGCGTTACCCAAGGTCTACTGTGTGAGTTCGAAGAAGTGTATTTTCGAACTTATACAGTAGACCCATATATATATATATATATATATATATATATATATATATATATGTATATATATATATATATATATATATATATATATATATATATATTCATACATTACTGCTGAAAACAAGATGGCTATCAGCACAGAGTGGTACATTGACCACTGCGATATGGCCCACCATACCTCCACAGGTGGCTGTGGTGGTACCACTATAGGCAGAACAGACACCAAGCACATCTGATTAGTGACCTGTCAGCTTTGCCTCCACAACTCCTGCCCTACCTGGTCCACCTGCGTCCAGTAGTTCTGGCCCAGCTGCTGGTGCATAGGTACCCTCTTGGAGCAGTAGTAGTGAAGGTGGTGATTTTGTCACATGTCAGGAGCTGATAGGACTGGTGGAGGGCATTATGAAGAGGGACCTTGGTGCTTTAATTGGCAGGGTTGAAAAGGTCCTGCGTCATATTGCCAAAACAATGCCATGCCCAGTACCGACCCAGGAAACTGACACAAGAGATGAGATTTCTGAGGGTGAGGACTAGATTCTCACTTTTCTCAAGCTGGGCGTGGAGGTGCCTCTGAGGTCTCCTACCTATCACTAATTGTGGTATCCTCCAACCTTTTCTGTCTAATATCATCTCCATCTGTCTGACTTTAGTTTAAGCTGAAGTAGTTCAATTACTTTCACACAAATGTGCTTAAAACTGCTGCACTATGGGAATACAGAGTACCAGCTGACTAAAAGCAACACTGTGTAGCAATTACGTTAATAGTTCTTAAGCTGCTGGATGTAATAAATCAGAAGTTCCAATGTGGAACATTGAGATAATTACCCTGCCTGTAGACTGATATTTTTGCAGTGTCATGGGTTCAGTTACAGCTGTAGATCAAATTAATATTTCCTGACATTTTTTGTTGCTACCATATGGTTAACTGCAAACATTTGTCTTTATCTCCATTTACAAAATTCAATTAACACAGCATTTGAATGGTTCAGCAAGAAAGCATTTGCAAAAACATTCTATCCCCAACAGGGAGACTTAGTAAACCACCCTCATCCTGCTTATTTCTTAATCTTATTTCTGCTTTCATACCCCTTCTTGGTCTCTATAGCATGCAAGTTATTGTACATGCCATGTTAATAATGAGGAAATAATTACGAGTAAAGAGGAAAAATCAATACATACAATGGTCCAGGGGCCACCACATCTGGCTTAAAGCAGGTTGTGAGATTTTTTTGAAACTTGGCCTTATACACTCTTTACCTTTATTCCTCTCTGCCTCATGCCCGTTCTCACAGATGGGACCTGTAAGTCATTATTGTTAGTCTGTGTGCAGTTTGGTAGGCTTATAGTTTCTCACAGTGATGAATTTGAATTACTAAATTGAAACCCTTTCTAAATTACCTTGAAGCCATGTTCTTCACCCAGAAAAAAATATGTCTAGCTAATCTGATAGATTTGATAAGGGATTTAGAGAGCAAAGGGGCACTTAGATGAAATAGGCTTCTTAGGCGTCAAACAGAGGAACATTTAAACAATACAAATTAACTAAATTCCAAGATGTAAGGCAGTTAAATAATGATGGGAGATGCTTTAGATGACTTTTCTACTTATAGAAGTTCAGGTATGCCTTGGAATGCCCAGGCTGTGGTCACTCTGCAGTCATAGGAGCCTAAGATCAGGAAAATAAATGGCCACTAAAAGTGCAATCCACAAAGAATACCTAAATGTGTAACTCCAACAGAGGAACTCAGCAAGTAAGGTCAGAAGATCTAGTGACAGGTAAGCAATGCCTTAATGCCAAATGTACTGTGTCCACTTCCACTCAGGAGAATACATTTAATGTTGGACTGGGCTCTCTCTGCACTTTATCTCACTTTTAAAATATACTTCCTCTCAGCAGCACATGGATGAGATCATCATGTCAAAAGTGTACTCTCTTCCCTTAAGAGTCAGACTTATGACTAACATTGTGCTCTTTAGATTGTGTAACTAGTTAGGTTGGTGGTTTGAATCTGACAGTGGTGAACTTGTGGTTCTAGTTTCAGGGAAGTAAAGCTTCAACAACAGATGGGTTGTAATTCCACTCAGGAAAAAAAAACTTTAACTTTGGACACAACTCCCTCTTTAGCTTGTCCCAGTTTTAACACCAACTTCTCTGCAACACACTGATGATATCATCATGCGAAAAGTGCACTCACTCCCTTAAGTGTTAGAATTCTTGTGTGGCACTTGCAGCTAATGCAGTGTTCTTTAGAATGTGTGACTAGATAGGTAGAAGGTTCAACTCTCACAATGGTGCACTTGTGTATGTGGCTGCAATATCATGTACATGCCTGAACAGATGTGCTGTATCAACTTCCAGTTACTGGAAAAATGTGCTGTGGGTGAGTATTTTACTGTCCCTTATCCCACTTTTACCACAAACATCTTCTCTGCATCACATGTATGAGGTCCATCCATCCATCCATCCATCCATCCATCCATCCATCCATCCATCCATCCATCCATCCATCCACAACCCCTTTTCCCATTTTCCTAGTTTTGCACATAAGGTCAAGGTGTCACTTTAACTGTGACAATCATATAGAACCAAGGTTCACAGCACTTGGTGGCTAGCCATACCACATACTTGAACGCATACTCACACCTGTGGAATACACTCTCCATGTCAAACAGAGTACCTCACTAGCCCTCTTTAAGAGGAACATGGTTGACCGGATGGGAAACAGAAAATATACCCCTGGGATCCCACCTGTGTCCTTGCTGGACAGGGAAAACAGGTGATGACTTTGTGGGAACATGGGTGAAGTTCTTGGCTAGGCTTATGAGGGCCTCCAGGCCAATAGCCTAGTATCATACTATGAACTTAAGGAGAATTTAGAGTGTCCAATCCACCTAATTTATGTCTTTGGAATGTGGTGGGAGGAAATGCATTCAAACACAGGTCGGGCATGCAGACTCCTCACAGAAGGCACCCTCACCAAGAACTGAACTAGAGAACTTCCTAGTGTGATGCACCAACAGTATCCCCTGTGCCACTGAAGAGGTCATCATTTCAAAAGTACATTTTGTGCCCTCATTTGTGGTGCTTGTGGCTAATTCTGTGTTCTATAAATTGTGTAATTAGATAGGTAGCAAGATTTGTACGAAGGCATGTCTTTATCAGACAATACAAAATAAACGTATATTTTCTTAATCCTTTCATACAGCTCAGATAATATTTCTGAAAATGTGATTGCATATACTTATTGATTACTGTAAGATAATGTCTCCCGACCAATTTGTTTCAAGCAACTAATAGCATAAAATAATACCACATTTTAAGTTTTTTAGGCATATCCAAGATTATTAATGTTTGTCAGCTGAAAAAGTCTGTATTTTGAACAGTGATATAATATTCATAGTGACTGTCAAAATCTTGAATGCTTTCTTTGCTAAAGTTTAAATGTTCCTGTAATTATTAAATCCATTCAAGTCAAATGGAAAGTTGTTTTGCTCCAGATTTGATTTCATCCTATGAAGAAGGAAGCATTACAAAGCATCTCAGAGGACCCTAAAAATTTAGTTGATTTCCATTTGCATTTTGAAGAATTCCATTTGAACTAAGGAGAACATTTATTGCAAACCATAGAAAATCTTCAAATAGAGACTGGCTTCTTATTGGTATTGTTAGTCAATGTGCCAAGGCCCTAAGGGTCTGTTAGGGTATTAGTGGTGGTGAGTAAGAGATTTAAATTCTGAAACTCACAAGTGCGAGTTCCGGAACAGTTAAACTGTATGTGCAAAAATTGAAACTTTCATGTACCAAGTCTGACACTGCTGTATCTTGGTGTATTTCCTTTTTTTAGACGTATAGCAATCTAGGAGACAGCATAAGTGGGAATGTAGAGGGTTAAAGAACTTTAAAGGACAACAGTGATGGTCTGCATTCAGACTATTCTTTTACTTTCTCCTTTTTTAGAATTCTGAGACTTGCAATTACAGATCTTGGAAATGAAATAGGGAGCTGTGGTGATGGTATATTAGAAGACACAGAGCCTGCCTGTTTTTCTTATATTCTCTGTTATCTTTCTATGGCAAAGTTAGCAACTCAGTCAGTTAGTTCATGGAACTGATATTGCTTTATGATGTTTGAAAATGTTATGTCCATGAGAAGGGGTAGAAGGTTCATATAATCTCCAGTTTTAGTTATTTATTTACAGGTGTGCAGGGTGTTAGTGGTTCATTGAAAATGCTTCCTGTAGATTTAAAGTGGCTCATTTTGGGATCATCCTGGTGTTTTTGGTCTTATTTTCTATTGAGCTATATGTTATTGCATGCAGTTCCTGGTTTGCAATTACCTTTTTCTTGCCAGTATGTTAGCTGGTCTATTTGATCTCCCATTATTGGCTGCTAGTAATTAGTTAAGCTACTTTCACATTCTTGCCCCCTTATTGATGTACTTTTGGAACTAGTCATAGTCCGGGACTCATTTGCTGTTATCTAATTGAAAGGTTTTATTCACTGAAGCTTGCACAAACTAGTGAAAACAAAAAAACGATAAAGGTGGAGGGTTAGTCGTGTTCGACCAGTTCGACTACACTAACCGTATGCATTGTTTGTTGAATAGTGACACTTACCAACAAAGTTCAAGATCAGAAGCTAATAAAGCTTATAATATGATTAAAAGTTGTTTAAATGATTTGTTTATAGAGGGACGGATTGATTTAGCAGTCCTCAATTACATGACTATGCTTTTTCCTAGGTACCCATCCTTGTTTGGAATCCCTAAACTTCATAAAGACTTAAATAATCCACCTATGAGACTACTAGTTGACAGTAGATGTTCTCCTACTTATGCATGTTCTAAAGTTATAGACACTATGTTACAAAAGTATGTAGTGTTAGAAAAACAAGTATGCAAGGACTCTTGGTCTTTTTTGTCTAGTATGAATAATATGGAATTTAGACATGATTTGAATTTTTTAACTATAGATGTTAGGGATTTATAGATGTATTCCACACACTGTTAGTATTGAATGGGTAGTAGCAATAATGCGTAAGCATGGAGCACCTAACAGGGACATTGCCTTAATCACTGAATTGTTAGATTTGACTTTAACAAATAATTATTTTATGTTTGACAATAGTTTTTTTCTTACAGAAAGTAGGATTAGCGATGGGTTCCCCATGTGGGGCCAGTGTGGCCAATCTAGTCATGGCCCACTGGGAAACAAATTATTTAATTAATGACATGACTTTATCAGGAAATATTTTATATTATACTAGATTTTTAGATGACATCTGTGTGTTATTCAAAGGTGATGAAGTAAAAGCAATGGAATTGGTTCAAAAATTAAATTCTTCAACAGAATTTTTACAATTTACATATAGTTTTAACACTGATGCCATTTCATACCTGGACATTTGGTTAGTAAAAAATAAAGAGTTGCAATCTTATACAGCCAACATTTTTCAAAAACCAACTTATTCTAACTCTTTTTTGCATTTTACAAGTTGCCACCCCTTTCATCAAAAAAGGTCCATAGTTAAAGGACAGTTGGTAAGAGCTTCACGCATCTCAAGTCTAAAAACGGACTTTTTTGAGGAATGTGACTTTTTGAAAAATATGTTTAAACACCGAGGTTATCCAGAAGACCTTTTAGAATCTTTAATAGATGAAGTCACACGAAAAAGAGAAACATCTTCATTGAAACCTATGTTAACAGTTAAGTCTCTGTTTAGTAATAGTATAACTTCTTTAGATATAGAATCAAATGAATCAATGATTGTACTTTCACCTCGTAGAGAAGAACATTTTAAATATAGTTTTATAACAACCTTTAATGTTCAAAGTAGCCACATTGTTAGAATTTTACATAAAAACTAGGACTTATTTAAAATAAACCATGATTTTGTTGAACGTTTTGGCAATAAACCATCTATAGTATACAAGAGAGGAAGTAAATTAAAATCACTCCTTGAGAGACGTCAATCAAAAATGCTTAGACTTTTGGGTACCTTTAAGTGTGAAAATTGTAACTACTGTAAATTTATTGACACTAGTAACTGTTTTGAGATTGACGGACATAATTACAAGGTTAGATCTAAATTCAACTGTAATACCAAGTTTATTGTTTACCTAGCTAGATGTGTAGTGTGCCCAGTATTTTCCGTTGGCAAAACGGAACGTAGATTCCGTGAGAGAATTTATGAACACATTTATGCTATAAAATACAACAAAACTGATAATGCTCTAGCTAAACATGCACATTTGAATCCTCAGCATCAATTCAAATTCATGGTAATAGACCAGTTTGTGAATGACAACAGGGGTGGCCCAGTTTCTTTTAAACTAGAAGAACTTGAACTGTTGTGGCAGCTAAAAGTAAATGCATTCTGTTACCCAGGTCTGAATGAATCATGCTCAATCATGAGCATTTTAAAACTAAAAAGTTTGCAAAGATAGTCGTCTATTTTTAAGACACGATGCAGAAGAGTGTTTGTTTTGAGATTTATTATTAATAGCAATTTTATTTGTTTTTATTCTACAAAAGTTTTAACTTAGTGTGTATGTACTTGATACTGTTTAAAGTAGGCGAACAGTACTTTTACTTTAAGGATTCTTGTTTAAGTTTGAGTACATATTGATGAATTAATTGATTGTATTTAATTTCCCGCACTTTTTCAGCTGTTGAGTATTTAAACAAGTATTTTTTAATGTCATTTTATCTTCTGAGGAAGTCTGAGTATAACCAGACGAAAGTTTTTGTACCTGTTGTGTAATTATTAAACCGGAGTATCAGTTATAAAACCACCTTATCATTTTTTTTGTTTTCACTAATTGAAAGGTTTGTTAGTTTAATGATAAATGGCATCATTACTCCTAAAAAGTTTTTCCCCAGGGTCTTTTGATGTACAAACATGTTTCATATTGTAGGTACAGTATTTTTTGAGGGATGTAAGAACAGTGAAGGTAGGTTTTGTGATAGTGTTCTTACACATTTTTCAAATGATGTAACTGCACATATTGGGTTATCGGGTTATCCTTTTGTTCATAGATTTGTCCTCTGTATCTTACTTTGCTGGTTTGAGCTGTGCTTTTGTTGTTCACGGTTTTTTCAGTTATTGCCATGTATGAACATGTATTTTGTTCATGTAGCATTTAATACTACTACAGTCTGGTTTTAGCTCTTTTTGTTTATTTCTTCCACATCTTGCACTGTATACCTTTTTGTCAAGTCATACTTTTGTTACAGGTACTTGCAGTGTGTTTGACGATAGGGTTTTTGAGTTGTGTCTGATATAAATGCATGATTGCTTGACTAGTTTTTTCCCATATGAATGATTTATCACGTCATACAGTGTATTATTTGCTGGTTTACATAGCTAGTCATCATGTTAAATGTTCTGTTATTGTTGCAGTTATTTAGTGTTGTCTTCATCATCATAGACATAATCATCATCACTATTCATCTCCTTTTTCCCATTTTTTTCTGCATGGAGACATGGTGTCACAGTATTAACACCTTTTTCTATTTAGTATCCTTCTCCTACCTTCTTTGACAGTCATGCCTGAGTGCTACAGATCTCACATGCAATCCATTTATTTATTTGCTGGATGTCCTCATTTGCCCTTAACTTTTTCCTGTCTCTCCCATTTCTTCATCACCAAGTGCTCCCTATTGTAATTCCAAGACCCATAATGGTTACATGAAGTTGTTGACCTGTCAGACATTAACATTTTTATTCCATTTTAAGCATGTCTTCCACTTCCCTATGCCCAAGCCACCACACTCTGTTCTTTTTAACCTGCAGTTGGAGCTACTTTGGCTTCTGCTCTGATATCAGCATTCCTTTGTCTGACCCACAGTGTGCATGTTACCACCCATATCAGGGACACCATCTCCATCCCCTCTAGCTTCTTCAGCTGCTCTACCTTTACTACCCGGGTTTCTGAACCATACAGTAGTACTGGTCACACATTACTTTTTATCTTCTTTTGCATGACTCTATCATATACTACCCCTGCTACACTTTGTCAGTTGGCTGCAGCCTAATACAGACTTCCCTTATCCTCAACAACTTCTTCTTGATACCTGAAGTTGTTAACTTGTTCCAGTATTTTCCCTACTGTCTCAGTTGTCAGGTTCTGACTTGCCCCATTCAATGACAGCTGTCTTCTCTATAGTTAGTTTCATCCCATGTACCTATCGTTTTGGATTCCATTCTTCACTACCATTTGCTGAAGTTCCTGTTATATGTCTGCTTGTAGTACCACAATGTGTGCTCACAGCAGCTTTGTTGAATCTGCCTCCTCTGACCTAATAGGCAGTATGAACATCAGTGGGATCAAAACTGAACCCTCATGCGCACCAACTTCCTTTGCAGTCCCTTTGTGTGTTTGAACACTATGAGTACTAGTGTCATTGGCTCATTGTACATCATCATCATCATCATCATCATCAACCCCTTTTCCTCATTTTTTTACATGGGCTCAGGGTGTCACATCAAATGTCGGCATCTTTCTTGATTCTTAATGGTAATGCCTGACCATCACATGTCTTCTCTCATGTAATCCACCAGTCCACTGAGTCTTTGTACCTTGCCTGCACTAATGCTATCAATGTTTCCTGGACTTTGAACCATTACAGGACTGAACATATTATCTTTCTTTGGAACTTGTCATATGTGCTCTTCAGGTCTAGGAATGACCAGCTGGACACTTTCCTGACCTCTAACTTCTTCTCCACTATCTGCCTAACTGCAAACATTGGGTCAGTTGGCCTCATCTCCCTTCTTACTTTCTACTGTTCTGTGTATTTGTATTTGTTTATCAAGCACTATCTCCAGCACTTTCATGCAGAGTGACAGGAGTTTGATACCTTTGTACTGCCCACAGTTATGGATATCCCCTTTGTTTTTGTACACTGACTTTAGAATGCTTATTCTTCTGTTATCTGGGATACGGCTTTCTCTCCATACCACTGTGAGTAACTTTAGGAGTTATTTCTCCCCTAACTCACCCAACATATTGATTGTTTCTGTTATGACTTAATTTGCTTTTCTGACTTAATTTTCCTTAGCACTGTTCTTACTTCTTCTAGGGTAGGTTTTTCTTCCTCTCCTATCACATATTGTGAATGGAGAAGTAAAACTTCTGTGGGGTTTTCTTCATTCAGATGCTGCTGCAAGTACTGCTTCCATCTGATGTTCAGTGGGCTGGTGAGCAGGTTGTTGCTGGTATCCCTTATGAAGGGTGTCTGATGATTGTCTTCTTTATCTTTCTGTCGCTGCATTGCAGTCTGATAAGAGTTTCTTTGTGCTATCTGCTGAGTCACTTTCCAGTAGCTGGTAGAGTCCCTCTGAACCCATATTCTTTGGTACTATGACTGATGTCTTAGCCTCTTTGTTAGCCGACCAGTATTCCTTCTTAGCCTGGTCTATCTTTTCTAACTCCCACTTTTTCCCTGCATGCCTTTTTTTATTTTGGCAAATTCCTGTGCCTCTCCATCCCTCTGCCAGCTTTCCTTATTTTCCTTATTTCCATACCTGTCTTGGCTGGATTCCTGTTCTACACTTTTCATACATGTTGCCATTCATGTTTGAATCCATCTATTTTCTCTTCTTCCTGAGGTCCAAACTGTGTGGTATCCAGAATTTGGAGATTCCCTATATCCTTGTTTATTAGGTCCATGATGATGCATTCCATAGCTTTGCATATCAGACTAGTCAGGCTAATGGGGCGATAGTTCCCAGGGTCTGTAGTCGCTCCTCCTTTGTGGAGAGGGATGACTGTAGCAGTATGCCATTTGGTAGGGACAAAGCCTGAGTTGAGGCTGTGACTGAACAGGGCACACAGGTGAGGTGCCAGTTCACTCTGTAGTTCATGTAGAACACAGCCAGGGATATTGTCAGGTCGCATAGAAGCTGTATTCTTGGCCTTGGACAGTGCTGTTTTAACCTGTGCAACAGTAATACTGTGTGCCTGGCAATCTACTGATATTGTGATTGGTCCTTTGGGGGGAGGGGTAAAGTTGGCACTGAATCTTTCGGCCAGTATATTGGCAATATCTGTTGGCTCGGTATAGGAGGTACCATTGTGCAGTAGCTCAGAGCAAATCTGAGTATTGCCGTGGAGATTCTTTACATAACTGTAGAAGGCCTTGTGATTGTCTTTACATTCTTCTGCAATTCTGTTTTCATAGCTAACTTTAGAGGATTTGATGAGGGATCTCAACGTTTTGTTGAGGCTATGGGAGTTTTTCCAGTCTTGGGACTTCACCTTATTCTGCATCAGTTTCTTCCTTCTGTTGTAGTTTGTTTATGGCAGGGGACCACCAGATTGGCTTTCATTTTTTGGAGGAGAGTGTCTTGGTTCAATTGGGTATGGTGAGATCCATGCAGTTGTGTATGTGTTCGTACAGTGCATTGATGTATGATTTGGCAGTCATGCAACTATTCTCTATTTGCCTGGGTGCTGAGAAGTTAGCCACCTCTGTTTTTAGGAGCCCAAAGTTAGCTTTGGAGAAGTTTTTTATTGTGGTTACCTTTGTGTGGGGTGGGGTGAGGTGGGGTGGGAGGGATGTGGATTCCCAAGTTGTTTAGTTTGTGATCAGTTCTAACCAAGGAAGAGTTGACTATTGGTGTAGACCAACAGTCACCCATGTTAGTAATGACCAGATCAAAGATGTTGCTACCTTTAGTGGGGGTAAGAACGAGCTGGTCCAGGGCATTAGAATTAATGAATTCCAGGAAACGTTGAGCAAGTGTATTAGTGCATGAGTAGTTTTCCCAGTTAATGGAGGGGTAGTTGAAGTCTCTCAGTATGAGACTGTTAGGTTGGACCGTAATATTCTCAATGGCGGTTAGGAATGTGGAGTGTGAGTCTTGGGACATGGTTGAGGACCTATAGCAGGCTACAATGTCTTACCCAATGTCAGCTGCACCTGAAGTATCTCTGATGCGTTATGTTGGGCCACCAGTCTGGAGATGTGTGCATCCTTTATGAATATGGAAACACCACCACCTTTGGAGCTTCAGTCCAAGTTTTGGGACTGAAAGGTGTGGAATGAGTTATAGTCTGGTAGTGCAATGGTGCTTTCTGCTGCCTTGAACCAGGTTTCTGTTGCAGCACAAATGTCAATGTTCTCCATTTTAAGGAGTGCTTCGAGTGAGTGCATTTTGAGATTTAGAATTCTAGTGTTGAGCACCATGACCCTCAGATTGCATTTGTTTGTAGCTGTTACGGTGGTAATTTGGTCTTTGGAACACCACCTAGAAAGGCACTATAGGGGTGGCAAGAGCCTTGGCTAGTAGCCGGAAGCCCAGGGGTGACAGATGCAGGCCATCTCTGGCAAAGCATTGAGGTCTGTCAATCACGTCATCCCAGGCAGACAGATACTGGATCCACTTAGAATGACACCAGAAACTTAGCCAACTGTTGAAATCAATCATTTTTTGCTTGTACTGTGGTATAATTCTGGGTGATGGTAAGATGCTGCTCAGGGCTAGGATCATACCCACCTAGTCTACATAATCTATGAGAGATCCTCCTTGCCTGTTTTCATGTAGTCCAGGGAGGTACGTCTCAGATCACTCACACCCACATGTACAATGACAGAGTCATATTTGTACCTGTGTTGAGGGACCTGAGTGCGTGCATTATGTGGTAGATCCTGGCACCTGACAGGCAGCTGACTGTTACTTTTTTCTTATTCTTAGGACCATGCATAAATGCACGTGTTCATTGATTCATATTCCTTATTGTATTAAATTATATTCCTTGTTCATTACAGCACTACTTCTTAGACTGTGTTTTAAAGTTGCAGTTTTGAACATTTTTCCAGTATGCAGTGAAACAAATTTTTCAACAATAAAAAGCCACTCAAACTGCTGTAATTGCAGTCAACCAATAGCAGTCAACATGCACAATAGCTGCAGAAATAAAAATTATCTCAGTATTTCCTTCCATGTTAAAGAAATTTGTAACTAATGAACAGGTTACTGCTGCCAAACAACTTTGCATTTCAGTGCTTCATCTATAAGTTCAAGTACTATCACATGTTTGTAGAATAAATTACCTATGTTACATTAAAACAATAGTGTGCCTGTGATATGCAATAGGGAATGGCTGGCAAACCTACAACAGGTTCATAGTTACTAGGCATCTCATCCAAAGAGGGCACACAGGAGTGCAGTCACGTATGCTGCACAATACTGTCAGCAATTGATCTACCTGGTGATAGAAGAGAACCAACAGCCTTCTGCATCAAAGGCAAATGTGGTGCTACCTGTTGCACCAACACTGAACAACACAGTTATGAAAATCTGTCATTGACATTGACAGACTGTAATCTTCAATGATTTACAAAACAAGCAAACAAAAATAATAAATAAATAAATAAATAAATTAAAGGATACCTGCCAGTTGGTGTGGAGGTTTAAGGTACTTGCTTGCCCAAAAATAATTAAGGTTCAGGGTTTGACTCTGAACTTAACTTAACTAGACAGCCCCTCCCCCAACTAAGGCATCACACACAAAGCATACACTTCTGGTTGGCTGCACAGACACAAAGATTGCACTCACTGAAATGGTTGCTGTAGCAGCTTCATTTGCTCTCTGCATATCACCTCCATTTGATTGCTCTGATATCCTAAATTAAATCTCTTACAGTTTCTAAATATGACATTTAAGGGCATTGTCCCAGCACTGTGGTTTCAGGGGCTTGTTGTGTTTTACAGAAATCTCCTGCAAGGTCCTATAGCCCTGCTGTTTGTGGAAGTCTCCAATGAGGTGATCATGCTTATTTACAGATTTTTTAGCCAACATGGGTTGTAGGCAGCTGCCTAGGTCCCCTAGTGTTGGATCTGGCTCTGATCTAAGCTGCATATTGACCACTCTTGTACATGATCTTAAGTCTGTGTTTCTTGGTGAGCCATGTGTTGGTCATCCTTAAGCCATTTTCCAGACAGAAGTCTAGAATGGTTTCTTATTCATTATTCCTGTTGTCCCACACATGTGAGCCAAAGCAGTCCTCATATCCTATTCCATCTCTCCAGATATGAGCATTCAAGTCACCCATTATCAAGACTAGCTCATGTTTTTCTGCTTTTAGTACTCTTAAGTCTAGCTCTTACTGAAATTGATTTGCTCTGACTATTGTTCCTCTATTTTACATTTGCACTGCTGCAGAGAATACATAAATAATGTTGCTTGTATTTATGTTTTATTGCTAACATTTTTACGTTTATTTCCATGTTTTTGTGTTGAACCCATTCCCTTAAGATAGTGCCCATTTTGTAGTTCTCTGGTTATATTCTTTGCTGCAGTAGTCTTATTTTTTACCTCTTTCTTTGTTATTGCTCAAAAGTGGTTATTGAAGTGGATGGTTATCTGTCTATGCTTTGTATTTTGTCCTTGATGAAATATTTTTATATGTGTTGTGATATCTAATGGAAATGTAATTTTAAATGGATTTGTCATTTCTTGGTTTTGTTTTGTGCTATTTTGCTTTTTTTTCAGTCCATCTTTCTTCTCTGGTAAATGACTTTTTTTTGCATTTGAAGTGCTGTAACATTTGATAGTACTGTATGATTTTTAATACATCTATATTTCATTGGCTGCTTCATCCTTTTCATGTAATTGGAAGGAAGTTTGAATTGTTGTGTTGTTATATATATTTTGCTTTAATTTTATCATATTTTCTTTTGTTCTGTGTTACAGCGGTTCTAGATTCCTCCACTTCCATTTTATTGTTGACTAGGTTCCTCCCATTAAGCTATTTGTCTCTTTTCAGGTGAGATCCAAGGTGGTAGTTTTACTAAGAGGGGAGATTTGGCCAGGGCATTTGGGAACTTCCCCTACTGTTTGCTGTAGGGTGAAGGGATTGGTTATTCCACTTCCTGACTTCCTGTTTCTTGTCCAAGTGCAGAGGCAGCCAGGAGGAACAGGGAGAAACATGTCTGCTGAGAGCCAAGGCAAGTTGGAAGTTAAATGTGTTGAAAATGAAGACGAAATAGTAGAAATACTACCAGAAATGTTGTCAGGTGATGTGGGAGCAGAGAAAACTTTGTCTACTAATGGTGAAGAGATCTAGAGGGAGATGAAGTTAAATGCAGTGATGGAGATTGATTCAGAAGAAAATTTCCAGAAAAAACATGTTTGAAATGGCAGAAACAGCAGAAAATTTGTTATTCAACCCCCCCAGTTGGGAGGGTTGTGGGATGAGTATCTGGAGGAGCTAGTTAACTAGAGTGAACCAGAAAGTGGAATTGTTATATTCTGGAGTGACATTACAGAAAAAATAGAAGAGGGAAAAAAAAGAGAAGGAAAACGAGCCAGAGAAGATTCCAGAAAAAAAGCCCTATACTCAAATGGTGGAAGAATGAGCTAAGAAGAAGACAGAGATGAAGGAAGTAAAGAAAACATATATTGTTCAGGTGAGCAGTAAAAAAGAAAAAAGGCCTGGATATATATGAGGTATGGGACAATGTTATTGCACCTCTGGGAGCAAAAGTTGAAGAGGTAAGAGCTTTCATTTTAATTAACAAATAAACTTTTTGTGATTTGTATTTTGAAACTGGCCAGGCTATGGAAAACCTTTTGAGGGCCTATGAAAAAAGAAAGCAGACTTTCCATGGTCAAAATATGTTGTGAAAGCCTTTTCCAGGCAAAAAAAAAAAAAAAAAAATCTCGATTCAGTTTAGAACTGAAGTGGGAGCAAAAGACCTGAGAGAATATTTGCTGATAATATGTAAAGAAGTGGTGGGCACTACTAAAATCCATGATGAAAGAGGATTATGAACTGGGGGTTGGGAATGTGGAATCATTTAAAAAATGTAAACTGACAATATGATACACATACCTACTATTATTAATATGCATGGCAATAGAGGTTTTGTGAGGTATAGATAACAACCAAAGACTTGTTATTTTTGTGGAAAAGTGATCATTTAATTAATGAATGTGACCAAAAAGATGTTATTTATGTGGTCAAACAGGTCATAATGCAAAGAAATGTGAAGTGAAATGTAAGAAATGTGGTAATACAGGGCATTTGTGGTTAGATTGTGAGGTAGAAATACAAGAAAATGAAAATGAAAATGGAAATGAAAATAAAAATGAAACTATACAAGAAAAAAGTTAGAAAAGAATGATATACAAGAACGCACAACACAAGAAAAAACACAGAAATAGTATTTAAATTTAAATAAAATGACAGAGAAAGAAAAAGAAAGAGAGACAGATGAAATAAGTGAAGAAGAGTCAGTGTGACATATAGTAAAAGGCAAGAAAAAATCAATAGGAATGAGAGTTAGGGAAAGAAAAATAATTTAAAAATATAATGATAAGAGAGAAAAAGAAAGGTAAGGGAAAGAAGATGATTCTAATAACTGTTCTATAAAACTGAAAATATTAGATTTGAACATGAACAGTATGAAGAATATTAAGAGAAGAATTTGTATTTTACAATGGTGTGCTGCAGTAGATCCTCAAGTAATAGTATTAGAAGGCATTAGAATGTTAACAGAAGAAGAAACGGTGCAAACAGAAAAAAAACTTTGGAATGTACTGTCATTTGGAATATAGGAAAAGAAACATGTTCAGGTCTATGTATACTATGCCAAGAAAATATAAAAATATAAGACATTACAATAGTAAAACTGGACCAAATAGTAGTAGATATAAGATGGAAAATATGTAAATAGACTAATAGCTTTATATGCATATTTGACAAAAAGAATGAGAAACAATGTTTAAAAGTATACCTAATTATGTCTTTGATAACATGGATATAAGAATGACAGGTGACTTTAACTGTAATTTGAGAAATAAAAATAATAGCTATGATGTTAAAATGGTTACTGAAATTATGAAAAGTGGAAAATTAAAAATATGGGAAAATAAACAATGGACTTACAAAAGAAATGAAATTAAGACAGAAATTGATTATTTTTTTTATATCAGATGGCCTAAAATTATATATCAGTGTTTGGATCAGACAGTATGGAGTGTCACTGAACAGGTTTTGCAATGGCATCTGTTTGACAAAAAGGAATTAAATATAATGAATTCTCTGATCGTGTGGTGATTTGGATAAAAATTAATGAAAACTAGGAATATATTAGAATAGGCAAAGGCATAAAAAGAGTAAATGAAAACGAGTTAGATTCAGGAGAAAGAAAATAAATTACAGAATTATGGCAACAACACATCAGTATGAAAAATTTTTATGAAAATTGGACAATATGGTGGATTCAATTAAAAAATAAATACAAAAATATTTTTAGACTGTAGACAAAAGAAAATGAAAAAAGAAAAAAATGGAATACAAAATATTAAATAAAAAATATTTAAAGACTTGATAGAGAAGGAAAAATCATTTTATGAAAAAGGAAAAGAAGTACATAGAAAAAAATCAGGATAAGGGTAATAAATTGTTATATAAGGAATAGTAACTAAATGACTACACTGTAAAACAGTAAAATGATGTGATCAGAATTTGTCTGGGAGAAAAGGAAAAGGTGCCAAGACCTATTGTGGATAATACAGGAAATAATTGATTATATTATTAATAAAAAGTGGAAACAAAAATCATGATAGGTGATGTGAGTAAGGCATATGATAATATTCAGTATAAAGCATTATGGCGAATTTTACAAGCATACAACATGCGTGAAAAATATTACAAGTAATGAAATCAATATATGAAAAGAATTATGTGAAACTGAACGTTAATGGTTGGTTTGGGGAAGAGTTGAGAATAGAGTGTGGTATAAAACACAGATTTCCTGCAAGCAGTATGATCTTTGGTATAATTATGAACACAGTAGTAATGGAAATTAATAAAATGTCAAGTAAGGGAGGATATAGAATGATGGAGGAGATACAGTTACCAATAAAGTATACTTACACTGACAATATTGTAGTAATACCAAAAAATAAAGACTGGATGGAAATAATAATCAAAAACTGAGTACATAGTTGAAGAAAATTGGTTGAAGCATAAATACAGAGAAAAGCAAAGGATTTGGGTATGAATGTATTATAGGAGGTATGGAATATAATGAAAAGGGTATAGATATTTTAGGAATAGTATTTGGAATGACAGCATACAGACATGGACAATGGGATAAAGTTATTAAAGGGATCAAAGACACAATAAGACATATAGGTTTTCATACAAAAAGAAAGCACATTTAATAAATACCATAATAATAGGTAAAATAGCTTATATTGCAAATGTTTATATGATGCCAATGAAATATGAAAAAGAAATTATGCATACAATTGTTTCATTTATTTGGGGTCAAGACTGAACCTGGTTAAGAGGGGAATTTTGTATATGAAAGATGAACAAGGAGGATTGGGGCTGATAAATCTGATTGTGCATGCAGCCTCTTTAAGTATGTATAAAGTACTAAAAGGAATAATGAAAAAAATAGTACAGATTTGACAGAAACAATAATGTATTGTAAATATAGAGACATTTGAAAAGAAATGGAAATGAAAAAAGAAGTAAAAGAGTTATTAATGAAGAAATGAATTACAGTAAAATTGCATTGTGGAAATTAAAAAAGAATGTGATAGAAAAGAACCAAAAAGAATTGTATGCTAACATTATGATATCCTTTTATTTGGTGGATCCATGGAAAGAGTTACAGATAAATAAGAATAAAGCAATAATAATGAGATACATAAATTATGGAAGAATTAAAGAATGCAATGACTTGTTGCGGAGGTTGTCCATAGGAAAATTACCAGTGGGGTAGCAAATATGCCATACAAGAGAAAACAGGATACAATGTGTAATAAATGTAAGGAACTGGAAACTACAGAACACTTTTTTTAAATCTGAGAGAATTTAAAAACTGTGGAAAGAAGTATGTAAACATTATTTGATTACAAGTTATTTAAATTTTGAAATGTTAAACATGGGCATGATAGAGTATGGGTATTATGGGACAAGATCCCAGAATGAAGCTAAGAAAATGGACAGAATAATATTCTATGTAAAATGGACTAAATGGATGAAAGACGTAATAAAATGAGATACAATGGAAAATGGACATTGACAAAAATGCTGGAAAAACATGGTTTTACTTGTGGGTAAAAGACTGGAGAAAATACTTAAAATGGAAATATCAATATTCTGAATGATGTTAAAATATATAAATATTCTAAATATGTAAATATGCAAAAATATGAATTGTATATATGTATACAAATAAAAAATCCTATTCTTTTCAATAGGTTCCATGGGACAGGGCCAATGCTATTGGAGGCCCCCTAGTCACTTCTAATCTAAGAATCACCCTGTTACTGACACTCTTCTCCTAAGCACCCTTTTAGTTAATGCTGCAAACTTTTAGTAGTATGCACAGAGTGATCTGCAGCTACAATACTCTTAGAGAGTGACAAGCCTGTGTGCCACACTATGTTGGCCTATTACGCAATGGAACATGAGCTGTTATTGGCATTTAGTTGCAACAATGATACATTACAAGAGCTCTATGACAGGTCTGGGCTTAGGTGAAATGGTGCCCTAGGCACTGCCTACTGTTTCACCCCCCAACACATATGTGCACCCATACACAAACATGCAAGCATGCATCCTCCAGTGCTGCCCTCGGTTTCTCCCCATCTTGAGCACCCCACACTGTGCTAAGTATGTTTTTCCTGCCTTTTATTTCAGATTTTCCCTTAACTCTTTCATCTTTTTAAGAAACCATAACTTTCTTAATGCTCTGAAGTACATTTTAAAGTCTTTTTTGTACAAACCTTTTTCACCCAATGATGTCTTGGACAAAAATAATGATTAAGGAAAGAAATTCTGTGTTACTATTCAACTTTGGTTTCCCTACATCATTTCAATATACCTTTTCTGACCAAGACAGCACAATAATAGCTGTGATGATGTAAGGTATTGCCAGCTATGCCAAAAGGAGTAGGGCAGTGGATGCGTAACATATGCCAACCTAGCTAGATGGAGTTTTGTAAAGATTTATATGTCATTTGTATATCAAACTGATTTGTACAGGTGTTTGTGTTGAAAATGCATTTGTAAAACTGCTTGTGTTAAAAAAATGTACCAACAGTGGGTCCTGCTGGACAGAAAAGAAATACGCCTGTATGTCAGACTGTATTGAAACTGTTGAAATGAATATATTGCAACAGAGGATACTGGTAGAGGAGAGGTTAATCTCAGTCTAGTTAGCTTTGAAAAATAGTCTGAAATTAAATTTCCTGGTTTAGGCCATAAATATTGTATCTTACAGTTTTGCTTGCAGCCAGAGACAAAATGTCTGTGAAAACCAGGACTGGGAATCCTACTGTACTGTCCTTGGGGTGAACTAATTTCTACAATGGAAGGGTGGATGGGTGGAAGTTTTTGAAATGGTTTTATAGCTTCCAGATGCTGTAACACATCTTAGCAAAGCTGTCTGTGTGTGTGTGTGTGTGTGTGTGTGTGTGTGTGTGTGTGTGTGCGTGTGTGTGTGTGTGTGTGTGTGTGCATATTATGACTAGATTTGGGTTCAGTATCTAGTCAGGGGGGTAGTGTGGGAACCAGAATAAGATGACCAGATGTGATGTCTTTCTATAGCCAG
Source organism: Protopterus annectens (assembly GCF_019279795.1). Classification (NCBI taxonomy): domain Eukaryota; kingdom Metazoa; phylum Chordata; order Ceratodontiformes; family Protopteridae; genus Protopterus; species Protopterus annectens. Next base: position 396,259,056 of record NC_056731.1, read on the forward strand.
CACTGAAGTGATACTTAGATATTAGTCAGAGATGATACTTAGCTCTCAGCAGTCTATGAAACATGACAAAGAAGGACCACTCACCTACGTCATCCTGCCTTGCTCATGTAAGTGAACTAGGGGACAGTAATAATTTAGATCAGTCAGGAAAATATAGTGAGACTCAATTTTGTTTTTCGGTATCTGTGTGAATCTTTTCATCTATGCTATTTTTAATATTTCCTGTGAATTAAACTCTGATTTTTATTGTAAATAGATATTCAGTATTTTTATGTTCTTTTATTATTTATTATTAAATATATTTAAACTTTTCATTGTGGCTGGTCTTTTAGAGAATATTTTAACCTTTGAGAGTATTTATATTTATTTGGTTTATTTGGTAACACTGTTGCTGCTCTTGAAAGTCTTGCTGTTCGGTTAAAATTACCATTGGTATTGGTATTAATTTCACTCAGTATATCAGGAAACCCTGATAAGAGCCTTAAAGTAGCTGGCTTTGGAATTTTCTGGTAGTGGTATGTACCTTATAGTCTGGGCAGAGGGGGCATAGCTGATAAATCCATGCCAGCCTTTCCCAGGAATGCATGTGTGTGTGTGAAAATCAAATCTCAAAGAGTATGGCTACTTGGAGCAGGGACACAGATCACTGGTTTCACAGAGAAGGTGGTGGATGACTTGGCTTTAAACACTCAGCTGAGGACTTAGCTCTGCAGCTGTGTAAGGTGGGAGTCTTATTTTGGGAATGGAGAAAGAGATAGAGAGAGAGAGAGAGAGAGAGAGAGAGAGAGAGAGAGAGAGAGAGAGAGAAAGAGAGAGGGAAACCCAGCCCTAGGACTGAGTGTGTTCCTTTTGTACTCTTAAGGGAAATTGTGCTTGGTGCAGAGAGCTACAGCTGGAAATACTGTGTGCATCTATCTTTGTTCCAATGTCAATGGTGAGGATTGAGGCTCCTTGATTACAGGCCCAGAGGAGAGAGTCACAATAGCCATTTAGAAAATTACTCAATTAAGTTGGGACCCCAGAAGCCATAGGCTTATAGATGCTCTGAGGATGCTCGAATGGTGGCCTAAACAGAAATCATGAGTAAGAAATGTTTGCTTTATTTTTTCTTTTAAGGAAAAGAAATCATGCCCAAGGCTGACAAAATACCTCACAATAAACAAGTCATTTGTTGTGAGGATGCTAACTTTCTCCCTAATGCCCCCCCCCTGCAAATAAAAAAGCCAGTCACTACCTGTGCATCCCTCTAGTGCTAGATTGGGATTAAAGCAGAGGCTCAAATTGCCATAGTCACGTATTTAAAGTGATTTCTGACATGCATATACATCGCATGCCTCCTCACCCCTAATCTCCAAAGGCAGCCAACTGTACAAGCACATAATGTGTGATTGTTAGGAAAGTGTAAACATAATTATTACAGTAATGCTTTCCACTTTGTTGCTCCTAGACAGTACACAGCCCCTATACAAGCTATAGTAACCTTCTTTGAACACCTCTGAGGTCTGTGAGAGCAGTAAAAGAAACAATGACCATACTGTCTCCATCCCAAACAAAAGCTATAATGACCCCAATGTGCACACCTTTAAGGTTTGACTGTAATGGAAATTAAAGATCCCAGTCCCTCAAAAAACCTAGAGAAATCTTCTGAACAAAGACATTTGAGTAAGGCCGGTTTTAGAATGGGTGTGGTTAAGAGCAGAGGCCACCACTAAGTCCAAATCAAAATCTTATGCCTAGACGATCTAATTGTCTGGATGTTCTGTGATATATTTTATACCTTACTTTTAAATACAATTACTTGTTAATTACATTTTAGTGATACCCAGAAGAGTAGTGTGTGCGTCCAGGCATTAAGGGTGTGTGCATGGATAAAAATCAGTGATTTTTTTACATACACAAACGAGAATACAGCACAACAGTATTATTTTTGCACTTATTTCAGCAAATAGTAATACTTTATGCAACACTAGTACTACCACGCCAGATCAGTGACTATTGTTTAGCAGTCAAAAAGCAGCAGGGGTAAGTAACTTTTATTTACCTCATTGAGGAGTAAAGCATACCTGTCACTGTCTCTGATTTCACAGACCATCCCTGATTTGGACTCATAATTTTGCTCTGTCCCTCATAAAAAAGTTTTATTTGCTGGTATATCATTCAAGATTACAGACAGTCAACAAATACAGAGATCAAAGGTTTCATATTCTTACTGTCCAGAAATGCATGTTAATACAAAATGTGTTATTCTATTAACTTTTTATGTAAATTAGAATAATGCTTAAAACATGTTAATGATTTTGACCCTTTATTCTGCTTTTATTTTTGGTTTTGCTCACATTTCTTGATCAAAGAAGTTGAAAGTACATTCGGTGTTCTTCTAGTACATATAAAACTCCTTGAATGAGAAAAACTGAAAGCATCAGCTCTTCGTAAAATCCAAGGTATGCACTGTGATTGGTCACTCTTGGCTGTTGATCTTTAACACTTACCTTGCTCATGTTCATTATCTGCTTTATCCCAACAGGGTCTTATTGAAGCCGTTTCAGTTAAAAAGTATAATCAGAAAGGAAATTCTTTTTTCCTTATTTTCCCCAACCATCAGCAGCTTTTGCGGGGCCCCCACACAGTTAAGGATGATTAAGGGGTCCTCCTACAGCCATGGGTATTGCAGACACCCAAAGCTGGCTATGTTGTTAGTTTTAGTGGGCAGAATGTCCACCAGTAGGATTTAACTAAGCTAGGGGCACTATGTTAGTGGTAAAATATTTAATGGAATTGTAAAGCCTGTTACTTGACAAACCACTGTTATCTTTCAGTTTTAAAGGAGATATAAATAAGAGTTATTATTACCCACCTGATTCATTAAGTACACAAGACTGCTTTACTAGCTTTTGTTGGATTGACTGACATGTTACAAAATATCAACACAAGATAACTTTGCTGTGGTTGGGGCCCCCCAGGACCAGGGGGCCCCCAGCAACTACAGGGTTTGCTGGTGCCTAAAGCCGGCTATGCCATGGGATTTATACATCCATCAACTCATGCAGATGGGACCTCAGTTTAATGTCTCATCTGAAGATTTATGGGCAGAAGGATATGTGCTTTGCTGTTTTCTGTTTTTTTAAGCTTTATTTGCATTTTTTTAATTATGGTGTTGGCAGACTGAGTTTTATTTTTAATTGATTTAATAGGCTGTTGTCTTTGTGACACCAATGCACTGGCCCAGCAATCAAGGAGCCTCAATCCTCACCATTATCACCAGTGAGGGGCATCCATATAGGGAAATGATAATAAATACACAAACAGTAAACTACAATTTCCCATAAGAGCACACAGAAATCACAGTCAGTCTGGGGCTGGTTTCTCCCTTTCTCTCCAGGTCCCCAATAAAACTCCCCACTGGCACAGCTATAGGGTCCAGATCTCAGCCTAGTGGGCAAGCTAAAAGCTCCAGCACCCTCTCTGTCCAACCAGTGCTTTGTGACCCTGCCCAAGTAGCTGACACACACACACTTTGAGATAAGAGTTATGTACAACCACACAGACACTCCTGAGGAAGGCTGGCACAGGTTCTTCAGCTGTGCCCCTTTTACCCAGACTATAAGGTAGAAATCATTGCCACCAGCTAATATTTATCAGCTACTCAAAGGTCCTTAAAAGGGTGTGCAATTATTACTGTGCAATATTATTACCCAAATGGTAAGTGCATCCTAACAGTCAAGACTTATTTGGAGTGACTTGATACAGTATCACTATATACATGCAATATACTCTTAGAGCTTAAATTATCTCTACACAAAACAACAGTTGAAAGGTTTAAAAATATTTAATAATAACTAATAAAAACACAAGACAATACTTCTTACTCCAAAGTGCTAGTCAAGAGTTCAGAGATCATAGAGAAATGTTTAAAATAACACAGTAGAAAACTTCTCACATCAAAAAAATAGTATAATTTTCCTATTTTCTAGCTATTTCTAAGAGAAAACACAGTTCTAAAATAAACTTACATACAGAGCAAGACAGCGCTGGTGATGTTGGATGTTCTCAAGACAAATGCTCTAATGCTTTCATTCTTTCTGTCCTTAAATTGATAACACAGTACCACTGATTCATTTCAGATTACATCATTTCTTTCTGGTTCCCAGGCTAACAGATTCTCAGAGGTTAATAGCCCTTGATCTTGCAGCTGGTCAGGAAGCCAGAACAATAATATAATTTATACATGCAAATTCTAGCAATTAACTCTGGTCTCAAGACAATAGCCAAAATTCCTTCATCCAGACATATTGGCTCCAAATTTTGACATTAAAGAATTGACTTATTAGCTTTGTTACAGCAGAGTGCACTGTTGTCAGATTTTTGCAGTTCCACATTTAACACCATTTTTCCCATTTAAGAGAACAAGCCTGTGGCTTATATTAATATTTACAAATGACAGAATTATCTACAAAATTCTATCTGGCTAGGCTGGCAGCCTTCACCTATCTTCACACATCTCCACCCCCCCCCCCCAGAGAACTCAAGCTAGTTTTTCAGGTGAACCTTGAGAAACGTTGCTTGAGAGGGTTAGGACTGTCTGAGTATACCTTACCCCATTCCCTATCTTGACAGCCCATCTGCATTGGCATTGCTAATCCCACTGTAGTGCTGCACTAACATATCATATGCTTGCAACCCTAGGCTCCATCTTAGCAACTTGGCATTTTACTGGCTGGCTTTGTTTAACCATGTTAGGGATTGTGATCTGCTACTACAGTGAATTTTCTTTCATACAGATAAGTCTGAAGTTTCCACAGTGCCCACACTATGGTTAGACATTCCTTTTCTACAGCTGCATAGCATTCCTCCCTGGGTTGATGTCTATGACTGAGATAAACCACTGGGTGCTCTTCTCCCTCTGAAGAAATCTGGCTAAGTACAGCCCCCACCTCATGGTTTGAAGCATCCACCTGTACAAAAAAATTCATTGCTGTAATCTGGAATGGCTAACACAGGAGGTCCTCCAAAAGCTTCTTTAAGATTCTGGAATGCCTGCTCACATGCTATGGTCCACACTACCTTATCTGGCCTGTTCTTCTTGTCAGGTCTGTGAGGGGCGCAGCTATGGTACTATAACTGGGGACAAACTTTATGTAGTACCCTGCTGTCCCTAAGAATGCCGTGTCCTGCTTTTTGATAACAGATGCAGGCCATGCCTGAATGGCTTCTACTTTGGCAGGTTCTGGCCTGATCTTACCACTCCCCACTCTATGTCCCAAGTAGGAGACTTCTGCCATACCCACCTGACATTTTCTTGGCTTAATGGTCAACCCTGCCCTCTGTAGTCTTCCCAGCACCTCCCTTACCTGTTAAAGGTGCTCTTGCCAGGAATAGCTGTAGATGGCAATATCATCTAGGTAAGCAAGGGCAAACCCTTCTGCTTTTGCTAGGATTTGATCTACTAGCCTCTGGAAAGTTGCTGGGGCATTCTTCATCCCAAAGGGCATTTTTGTGAACTCATACAAGCCAAAAGGAGTCCCAAAGGCTGACTTCTCTTTAGCACTGGGAGTCAAGGGCACTTGCCAGTAACCCTTGGTAAGATACTTAGCCCCACCCAGCTGCTCTAGGGTCTCATCTGTCCTAGGCATAGGGTAAGCATCTGACTCTGGGTGACTATTTAATTTCCTGTAGTCCACACAGAACCTGGTGCTGCCATCCTTCTTTGGCACCAGCACCACTGGGGAGGCCCAGGGACTGTTGGACCCTGGAATCACTCCTAGTTCCAACATCTCCTTTATCTCCTCCCTCAGAGTCTATTTGACTCTCTCAGACACCCTATAAGGGGGCTGCCTAACAGGCCTTTGGAGTCCTATATCCACCTGATGCTGCACCAGGTGGGTGCACCCTGGTTTCCCACTGAACATGTCCCCAAACTCCTGTAATACTGCTCGGATTTCTCAAACTTGGGTAGGAGATAGCTGCTGGGGCATTGCTACCCCTTCCACTGAGGTGTCAGTCTGAGCCTCACTGAGGAGATCAGTCACCAGATCTCCCTCAGACTCCTCCTGCAATTCACTGCAAATGCTCAGCACAAGGGCCTCCCTATCATGGTAAGGTTTCATCATGTTAACATGGTACAATTTGTGCCCCTGCCTCCTGCCTAGCAGTTCCACCATGTAGTTAACATCACTTAGCTTTCTTACCACCTTGTAGGGTCTCTCCCAAGCTGCTTGCAGCTTGCTGTGTCTGACAGGAATGAGAACCATTACCTGCTGCACCTCAGCATACTCTCTAGCTTGAACATTCCTGTCATACCACACCTTTTTCTGTTGTTGGGCTTCTGCCAGGTTCTCCTGGGACAAGCACATGAGTTCCCTGAGCATTGTCCTGAGGTTTAGGACATATGCCACAACAAACTCCTTGTGAGGTTCACACTCACCTTCTCACTCATCTCAAATTAAATCTAGAGGTCCCCCTCACCTTATGCCCATACAGCAACTCAAAGGGCGAAAAACCTGTGGATTCCTGGGGAACCTCTCTGTAAGCAAACAACAGATGGGACAAATATATTTCCCACTCCCTCTTAAACTGGTCTGCAAATGCCCGTAGCATGGACTTGACTGTAGCATTTAACCTCTCAACAAGACCATTAGTCTAGGGATGGTAGGGGGTAGTCTTCATGTGCTTCACCCCACAGTACTTCCACAGACAAGCCAGCAGGTCTGATATGAAATTGGCACCTACGTCAGTCAGTATTTCTTTTGGGAAACCTACCCTGCTGAAAATCTCTAACAAAGCATTTGCCACCTTTTCTGCCTCAATGGAGGACAGAGTCATTGCCTCAGTGTATCGTGTGGCATAATCTACTACCACTAGGATATACTTTTTCCCTGTGGAACTTGGGGTACTCAGCGCACTGACAATATCCATAGACAACCCCTGAAATGGCTCCTCAATCACAGGCAAAGGCATCAAAGGAGCTCTCACCTTGTCTCCTGCCTTGTCTACTTTTTGGCATTGCTCACAGGTCCTGTAGTACCCTGTTACATCTCTAGAAATTCCAGGCCAGTAGAAGTTCTGTATAATATGTCTCTTTGTACATTATATGCCCATATGACATGCAAAGGGAATATCATGGGCTATGGCTAGAAGCACCAGACAGTAGGCTCTAGGCACTACCAACTGCTGTACCCTCTCACCTTCTAGCCCTCCCTCAGGGCTCCACTCTTTATACAGTAAGCCTTTGCCCCAGTATACAGATTCCCCTTCCCTTGAGAATTAGGTGCCTCACTAGCTACCTGTCTCAGGCCTTGCAATGTAGGGTCTGAGAGCTGAGTCTATCTCAACTCTCTCTTTGTAACCCTTCCCAGCTCCCCTTCCACAGGAAGTCTGGCATCCTCTGACAGTGGTGCCTCACTGACAGCCTGGGTGCTACCACTTACCTCTACCTTTGCAGTCCCTCTGTCCAAGGGAACATCAGTACCCACAAGCAGCTGTGGCTCACCTTCAGTTTTACTGCTACAGTGTAGATCCCTCCCTGAAGTAACTACCTCACCAGTCCTGGCTGGGTCTCCCCCAAGCTACCAGACCCACATGCTTGTCTCCTAGCCTGACTGTGTGTAACTGCATAACCACATGGTACTGGCTCATCCAATACTTTCCCTATCAGGACATCTGCAGGATGGTAGTTTGGTACCCTTGTTATCTCAAGACAACCTACTATTGACATTTTGTCTTTCCCACTTACTGGCTGTCTCACCTTTTGTTTCCCACCTTGCCTCTGTGGACATCTGTATGCCACATGGCTCCACTGGTTGCATTTAAAACATTTAACCCTAGGTCCTGGACGTGTATCTGGACTGGTGGCTTCCCCTGCTACTGGCAGATTCTGTTGGGGCAGTCTGTGCTGCCCACCATGGTTTCCTTTAGACCCATGAGCAGTACTGGGAGCCCCTTTCCTTTGCAGGGATGCCCTGCTTGCTAGGTATAGGTCTCCCTTCTTCCCCAACTCATCCAAAGTAACACATTGTCTATCAGCTAACCAGATGATCATGTCCTCAGGCAAAGTGCTAAGGGCTTGTTCCCTCACCAAAATGTCTGCCAGCCCTTCAAAAGTGGTGACCTGGCATCCACTCACCCACCTTTGAAAATAAGTGCTCAGTTCAGCAACATATTCACAGAAACTTTTATTTGCCTTGCGTCTATGCTCACAAATCTTTTTCCTATACATTTCAGGTGTTAGTTTAAACAATTCTAACAAACAGTTCTTAACAACAGTGTAATTAAAATAGTCAACATCAGACATTTTAGACAACACAGTTACAGTTTTACCATGGAGTAAGAGGGTCAAGAACTGTACCTAGAGCCTTTGGTCAACATCATACTCTTTACATACCCTCTCAAACATATGAATGAAACTATCAAAATTATCCCCCTCTTTAAACTGCAGAAGAGATTTATTGACCTTTTTGCTTCTAGGGTCCAGTTACTCCCTTTTTCATTACCTCCCTCCATGATTCTGGTGAAGGGTCAGCATCTCCTTCTCATGCTGCCTCTCCCTCTCCTTTTCTTCAGTTTTCAGGCATAGCAGTTTCTCATTCTTCTCAGCCTGCAGCCATCACAATTTCTCATTGTCCTTACTCTCTAGATACCTCAGTCTCTCAGCTGCTTCTATTTACAAATGCCTGGTCTCCAACTCAAGTCTTTTTAGCTCCAGATGGATTTTTAAGTCCTCTGCAGAAAGGTTGAGCTGTCCATTATCTGAGTGTGGTACGTCTCCACTGCCAGTCTGATCATCCTTCTGGTTGCTGTTTTCTGATGCAGCTGTGACCAAAGCTGCAATCATGTCTGCCTTAGTCAAGTTTCCATGCATCAGTCCCTTAGCCTGGCACATCTCAGCCAGCTGGCTCCTTGTCAGCTTTCCATACTCCTCTGCTGACATGCTGCCTGCTCTCCCTGACTAATTAAGTTAAGAAAAGAAATAAAACAGTTGTGATCTGAACTCTGAGTGTTCACTGCATGGCTGATTTAGAGTACAAAACACCTTCAGTGATCACTGTACACAAGCTACAGGAATTCACACTACCCACACCACTACAAGCCAATTAGTATTTGCCAACTAATTAATATGTGGTGTGGATATCCCACCACTGCCAGACAATTAATATGTGATGCCCATGTGCTGGCCCAGCAATCAAGGAGCCTCAATCCTCACCACTAACACTAGTGAGGGGCGTCCAAATAGGGAAATGATAATACATACACACACAGAAAACTACAATTTCCCTTAACAGCACACAGAGATCACAGTCAGTCTGGGGCTGGTTTCTCCCTTTCTCTCCAGGTCCCCAATATGACTCACCACTGGCACAGCCATAGGGTCCAGATCTCAGCCTAGTGGGCCAGCTAAAACCTCCAGCACCCTCTCTGTCCAACCAGTGCTTCATGTCCCTGCCCAAGTAGCTGACACACATACACTTTGAGATAAGAGTTATATACAACCACACAGACACTCTCGAGGAAGGCTGGCACAGGTTCTCCAGCTGTGTTCTTTTTATCCAGACTATATGGTAGAAATCCCTGCCACCACCCAGCTAATATTTATCAGCTACTCAAAGGCCCTTAAAAGGGTGTCCAATTATTACTGTGCAATATTATTATCCGAATGGTAAGTGCAACCTACCAAGACTTATTTGGAGTGACTTGGTACAGTATCACTATATACATGCAATGTATTCTTACAGCTTAAATTATCTCTACACAAAGCAGCCACAATTGAAAGGTTTAAAAATATTAAATAATAAATAATAAAAACACAAGGCAATCCTTCTTACTACACAGTGCTAGTCAAGAGTTCAGAGATCATGGAGAAATGTTTAAAATAATACAGTAGAAAACTTCTCACGTCACAGAAAAACACTTAGTCTAATCTTCCTATTTCCTAGCTATTTCTAAGAGAAAACACAGTTCTAAAATAAACTTACATACAGAGCAAGACAGTGCTGGTGAAGTTGGATGTTCTCAAGACAAATGCTCTAACGCTCTCATTCTGTCCTTAAATTGATAACACAGTACCACCGATTCATTTCAGATTACATCATTTCTTTTTGGTTCCCAAGCTAACAGATTCTCAGAGGTTAATAGCCCTTGATCTTGCAGCTGCTGCAGAAGCCAGAACAATAAAAGAATTTATTCATGCAAATTCTAGCAATTAACTCTGGTCTCAAGACAATAGCCAGAATTCCTTCATCCAGACATATCAGCTTCAAGTTTTGACATCGAAGAATTGACTTATTAGCTTTGTTACAGCAGAATGCACTGTTGTCACCTTTTGCAGTTCCACATTTAACACCATTTTCCCATTTAAGTGAACAAGCCTGTGGCTTATATTAATATTTACAAATGACAGAATTATGTAGAAAATTCTATCTGGCTAGGCTGGCAGTCTTCACCTATCTTTACAGTCTTTACCATGTTTTTCATGATGGTAAATATGACAGCCATCTCTGTTTTTGTTTCTCATAGTTGTTTATTTTATTTATTTTTGTTGATAAGGGTAGTGTACTGATCGATATTGACCAATTTCAGGCTCAGCATGAGTGAAATACAAAACATTTCACAAACAAAAACTACAGAAATGTAAGCAATAAATGAGTAGATCAGACTAATTATGTAGAAAAAAAACCTGTGTATACATTCTAGTGAGCAAGCACAATGCACTATACAATGAACAAGCGCAGTGCAATGTATAGTCAAGCATAGTGTAATGTACAATATATACATTAGTTTCTAAAGTGGTTCAATCTTCAGTGAATCTTGAGAGAGGAGAACCGACTTAGAAAGGAAGTACAGGTTAGGTGATATGTCCTGTGTTGAAAGAGGAACATTTGGGTTGGAGAAAGAAGTGCTTTTTAGATGTTTCATTCTGAATTTGGAATAAGTGTTGATCTCCTTAATGTCAGTGGTGAAAGCTTGTCAAAGAGAAGGTGCCTAAGAGCAAATAACATGTACAGTGTTGTGGAGTTTAGTTCTGGGGGTAATGAGAGTTGGTGTGGCTTGTGAGTAGCATCTCAGGTTGTATGAGGAGGTTTTTTCAAGAAGTCTAGCTACAACTGGAGTAAATGTGAGGAGCTGGAGTAGTTTGTAGAGCTGGGATCCTAAAAAGTAGGCTAGATCTTTGTTTTATGGATAGACATTTGGTTTTTCCACGGTGATACAGTGATGTTCACAAAGAGGTGAGTTTGTAATGAATTAGGCAATGCTGTTAGAGGTAGTCTGGAGTGTGGCAATGTTTTTCATGGAGGCAGAACCAAAAATTGGAAGCCCATATTCAAGCTGAGAAAGGAGAACTCATATGCCAATGTGACCATGAAGTGTTACCTGTTAGTAGTCTTTCATGGATTTGTGAATACTATTTTTTGTTGTCTACTGGTTTACCACTCAGTTTGAATGTTTTTGTGTTTATTGTGTTTAGTAGTTTTTTTGTCATGAGAAGGTGAACTTGTTCTCCTTGATCACTTATGTACCTTATACAAGCATAGGATCAAAGGAACTGCAAGGCAAGTAAGACTGATGAGCATGTACACCTTCTAAATGCTACCCTGAAGAAGTACCTTCTACCTCCAGAGTGAGACTGAGTTCATTATACCAGATATTACCTGCTGCTGGTATCCATGAGGTATTTTATTTGTTTAATTATTTTGTTTACAAGGACCTTCTAGGTACAAGGCTTCTTTAAAAGGGTGACTTTGGTGGACACTGGTTAAGTTACTTGATCAGTGTCACACAGAATGCAAATAGAGACTGACGGAATGAAACCCAGGACTACAGGATGAAGATTTTAATTCTCTGGGCAAGACAGCTCATATTACCTCCAACGCATTTGACATTAATGGCATCATCCTTTTCATTAATATACCTACTTCTGTTTTCTCTCATAGGTAAAGGAAGAGGATGCTTGTAAGACATTGTCTTGCCTACTGAGATTTAAATGTTCTAAATGAGAGGTGCAAGTTTCCTTTAGGATGAGTATGAGGTCTCTGAACTGAGCTGTTCAGTTCCTTACTAACATTTAGTGATCATAGATGCATCAGTGTTACAATATATATCAGATTACTCAGTCCCACTACGTACAACTATCTATTTTGACACACTGAAGGTGCATCCAAGTTGCTCTTTCAGAAGGTCTTCTCATTGTAATGTCTGTTACAATCACTGCCAACAGTAAGGTGGTGCACAAAAAAAACACAGAATTAGGAAAACATTTACATGCATACCTAGAATAGTGACTATGTATAAACATAATTTCATAAAACAGAAGTATTCATGTCTTCCTCTAATGGAGATCAGCAACAGTAAAGGAGAAATTTATTCTTTACTTCCAGGGTCAAAGAGTAAAACAATCCTCTAGATTGTAGAGGACAAAATCCCTGGAGATCTAACTCAGAAATTCTGGCTATAGGTGATAAGAGATCTCATACCTATACATGAAGATAACTGAATCATCACTTCAAGCAATATTTTGCTAAAGAGTTAGTAAGCAAAGCAGAGACTAGGTCTCACTGTGTTTATATATGTGGCATTTACTTATAATCTTTCAGCTGCTTTGGTAAACCTTTTTCCAAAGAAAAGAGAGGATATTTGCTATGCTTCTTCAGGGAATACTAAGGGATGAAACATGTTCCTCTTGAAGCTACATTCTGTATTAGTTTGTCACCTCCATGAACTCATTTTGTAATATGGCTTAAATGTCATCAGTCCTAGTTTAACATATTTCTTTCCTTTATTTCTTTACCTTCTTCTTCTTCATGCTTCTCTGTACCACCTAACCAAAACTGGGTGACAGCACTTGTGGCACTGAGATTTTGCCTGCGAGTCATTAGCTGGATTGTTTGGCATACAACTCTGACAAAGAATACTCTCTGGTGTTAACTTTTGAAGATTCATGTGTATTTTCCTAATCAGGGAAGCACTACACTTCTGCTGTAAATGACATAATGAGATCTCCTACTGATGCTACTAAGATAGCCATTAAAAAGAAGGTTACTGTTCTTTGTATGATACCCGAGGTTATTTTTTGTAGAGCAAGTGCATCAGTCTCCAGACTCATGTCCTCTGTCTTTACAATCCTGTATTAGAGATGGAGAACAATGGAGGATGGATTTTGTCCTAGTTAAACACACAATGTCTTCTAGTATGTCTATAACTACCCATTCATATAATGGTGCACAAATTGTTACTGTCACTCAATGTGTCACTTACATTCACGTCAGGATACTATTCCTGATCTACACAGTTCTGAGGTACTTGGCTTTGGTCAGATATGTTTGGGAGTCATATTCCTCTCAGTAGGTTAGGCATAAGAACAGTACCTAGCAATTAGCATAAAGGATTAAGGCTTTGAGCTGTTAATTAGCTGCTTCATGTAGTCAATGCTACATGGCTTGATTCAGTCTCACTCCATTTGCCTACTGTGTGACTCTGGGCAAGCCACTGAATAAGACAGTCCTGGGTTGCCACAGAAAATGTACTTCTGTCCAGTGGGCTTACTCAATAAACAGACATACAACATTAAAAATAAAACAAAATTAAAACATTAAAATCCTTAGGTAGGGTCTTCCTCAACTGCAGTAAGTACTAGTCATGGAATTAGCTCTTAGTGACGGCTAGGACACATTAGGTGGATCTCGTGCTCTACTTCCTTGTTTAACCTCCAGGTGGCAATAAAAGCAAGTACATTGTTTTCCACTCTTCATTATATTTCACATAGCCTCCAAAGACAGCCAAAGAGCAAACTTTTACTCTTTAAAATCTTTACTCCATTTTACATCCCATCGCTTTTGGTGATAGAAAGGCAAGCACTTTCTGTGCTTCTATAGATTCACTGTATTTCATATAGCCTTTGGCAGCAGGAAACTATTAAATATTACTATTCTTTAAACATCCCTACTTTCTTTCTGCACTCTTTTAACTTAAGTGTCACCAAAACAAATATTTTCTACTATTCCCTTTTATCTACATTGGACACAACCTTTGATGGCAAAAAAAGTTAATCTTCACTATTCCTCCATTATATCACCTAACACCTCACCTATTCTTTTTGGGCATTAAGTAGTTAAATCCCTGATCTACATTTATCTGTCCCACCATTTCCTTATTGTACATCTTATTTATTGTTAAACCTGATCCCTCCTTTCTTCTTAACTCTTTATAATTTAGGAAGGAAAAATCTTAGAAAAAAAACATGCCCCTGTTACAATGATTACTAATTTTACTACTTTGCCAAAGAGGCCTGCATTATTATCTTCCCTCCTAATATTGTATCTTTACCACTTTACCAAAAATAGCATCACCATACAAATTAGATACTTGTAACCTGACCCTAACTTTGCAATCAACTCTCTAAATCATTTATTTCCCTATTTAATAAGTAGGCTATGTATAGCACAAAAACAACACTGCACCCAAATTATTCTACTTTAAACTACCAAACTTTAGACCCAGCTATATAAAATTATACGATATCTCTATAAAAATTCTTAGTGCTGGTGCTATTTAGCTAAATCCAGATCCAAATTAAGCTATACACACATATACAGTTTAGGGTCTTGGTATTAATTTGGCAAGATGTTTGAAGATAGGCTTTCTTAGCATTGGTAGTACTAACAACAAATTGGCAGAACTTGAAGTTTCATTTATAGAAAAAAACTAACTCTGCTGTTATTACTGTGACATAGTTAAAAGAAACATTTTACCCTTCTTGCTATATTGAAGAAATTTCTCCCTATTCAGCGGTAACACACTCAGTGCTTGAATACATGGCATTATCCTGTTATTATTTAGAAACAAAGCAAATGTTAATAGTTGACAAGTCAACCCTAATGCTGCTGTTAACACTAGCAAAGATAATGCACCAAAATGTACTTTATTTCAGGGAAACAAACTAGCCTCCACATTGGGGTTGTCTATATCTCATATGTTTGTAACATCATATTAGTGGAATAAACTCTAAGGGGCATGTTGCCTACTGGTCTCAACAAAAACAGTCTTGATGATTTTAATGTAAATGCAATTGAAGCAGCAGTCCTTCACCTAGAGTAGTTTGAGGAACAGCCATCAGGCCAAATCTTGTCTCTGATAATGACTATTACACTTAGCTCTAGTTAACATGTCATGTTTGTTGCAATTATATCTCAGTACTCTTCAGTGACATTAGTGACCACTGTCCCATCACCTCACACTGGTCATTCAAAGCAAAGCCAAGGCCATCACAATATATCTGTGGTAGATTCTTACCTGATATATTGGGAAGTAATTTTCAAATCCTGGGTCTATTGCCCAGACAATTCTTTAGCAGGGAATGAGGCATGACTTTTTTTTCCATTTGATATAGATGTCTGAGAGCAAAAATTATCCACAGCTCACATTTGAAACTAAAGTGTTACTTAGATTCAGCTTGGAAAAGATGAAAGAATTAACCTAATCAAAAACCCTCATCAGACTTTTCAGGGAAAAGAAACAGAAAGAAATATAATTGTAACCAATCAGCTAAAGCAACCTTTGTCATGAATAACCTAGTTGCATTAGCTTCTTGTCCTAAATAACTCTGGAAGAAATCAAAGATTTGTCAGGATGAGCAACAAACATGTCTCATCAGTACTCTGCAATTTCATGTCTTTATATTCTTAATGAATATAAAACTTCCTAACATGAAGGATAATTACTTATAACCATCAAACAAGATCAAACCAGCCAGCACCCCACCCAAAAAATACCCATTACGCTGAACAATTCCTCAAGTGAATTATGTCATACCTTCCATTTCAAGGAAAATAACTCAGAAAGTATCTATAAGTTGATAATACACCTGAGAAAAAAGCAAGATATTAACTTAGCAAACTTCATCCAACATTCAATATGGCAGCATCTTTCATATCTAAGCAGCTGGCCTACCTGCATGATCCTTTATTGTCCTAAGGAGTTTACGTCACCATACTTTAAATATGTAAATTTTATTCCTTTACCTGAAATACTTTCTACTTTCTTTTCACAGGACTTTAAGCCCATAGCTATTGTCTATCCCATTGCCAAGATCTTCAAAAAACTAATATATTCCAAAATTCACAAACACATTAACAATTATGATCTAATAATCTGATGCACAGCATAGATTTCGCAAGGAATTTAGCAGTATGATTGTCATTTACATAGTCATAGATGGCTAACATTTGAAATGTTGGGACTCATTACAGTAAGTCCCAAAATACAGAGACTGAATGGGCGTAAGAATGGACTTACACATATTAAACCCAATATATCACTTCTTGGAATATTCCCTTTTCTCTGAAGAATGATGGTCTTGGACTTTGTATATATAAGTTTTTTTTTGGGAGGGGTACAGTGGGGGGGGGGGTTACCCCACTGCAAAAATAAGTTTTAAGGAGAAAAGTGATTTTTCAAGATTTGCTCTTATCCTGTGTTTTTGGTCTTTTTTTTCAGCTTGTCAACACTCTGCATTTTGACTGCTGATATTTCAGTATGAAGCCATTATAGATACCATATACAGCAACATAAATCATATCTTGCTCAAAGATATCTTTGCATATATAATTGATGAGCTTGAATCAGTTTATTATTCCCTTCTGTTACAAAAAAAAATGAACTTTGGCTGAGGGATAATTTTGTTCTAAAACTACACTACAAACAGACCCTATCAAGTTTGCACTGAAATTTCTCGTTCCTGTGTTCCATAGGGATCAGATATAGGATCATTGTTATGTTTTCTTTTCACTTCTTTTTTTACTGCTGTGCTCCATACCACATTGGTCAGTTTCAGAACTGATTTTTTTGCTTATTCTCAAATGATCTCAAAAGTGAAATATACTCACTAAATACAGCTATGCATGTCGATTACTATATTTTATGTAACTCAGATATCGAAACTAGTGAGTTACGATAGAAACTACAGTCAGATTTTGCTTTACTTTGTTATTGGAGTTCACAAAACAAGCACTTTATGACTTTTGTTACTGTATAAACGCTATCTGATTCCACTCCCATCCTCCTTAAAGACCCACTAAATAGCAGCACCAGTCAGGTCACACAGTAGAAATTTGTTGGTTTCTGCCCAGACCCTAGTATTTCATTAGAAAATACATCAAGAGCTTTAGAAAGGGTGCTGTTAAAAAACTGAGACAATGCTACAAAGTTGCAAACTTGCTGTCACTGGAGGCTAGGAATGCTCTTGCTATAAATGTACTTCTACTTAAAGTGGAATATGGGGTTCCACTAATTGCACTACACTCAATCGTTGATACCGGCCTACTGCAGGCCACTATGAATTTGCATTTAGAGTTATCTTTTTAGGTAATCCTTAGATTCAGCAATGCCTAAGACTAGTGCAGCCTGTTGCAATTGTCATCCAGCTAATATCAGAACTCAGAGAACAGTACAGAGTTTCCAAGTCAATCTGAAAGTTCATCTTTTTGCAGAGAAAATGTTCCTAAGTGGGTAGATATTTATGTTGTTTTAGACTGTCTGTTAGACTGAAGAATTCACATGGTTTTGAAATATTTCTTCTTTTAAAATTTAAAGTTATATTTTGTTTTAGTTCTTTGCTGAGTCTATATCATCACTTCACTGTAGATAAGTATGTTTTTTGACGCTGAATTCTATATTGGTATGCTTCAGGGCCACAAAAAATTGTGTGCAGTCCAATCCTAAGCATGGCACATCTCTCTGTATGTGTTTCGGGAGACACAACACATGTGAATGCACACACAATTTGCCATAGATTTGCAGTGACGGTGGTGCAGTGGTAGCATTGTTGACTCACAGCAAGAGGTTCTCCTGTTTGATTCTTGGCTGAAGTGCCTTCTGTGTGGAGTCTGCATGTCCTCCCCTTGGTCGAGTGGTGTTCGAAAGACATGCGTGAATGGGCGTGCCTTCGTTGAAGGTTGGGCGTTGGGCTGGCAACTCGGCACCATAAAAAATCTACTGCCAGTCATTAGCGGACTGGAGTTCCGCTGTGGTGACCCCTAACAGGGAAAAGCTGAAAAGACAAAACTGTAGATAAGATATAACCATAGTGGTCTTGCAGCTGTTATGCAATCCCTAAGACTATATGGTGCTTTGGGCAAATGTAATCTACCACCATGTGTACTCATAGTGAATGTGTAACTGTCATGTAGCCAACCAAAATCTGAAGCTGTTTTCATTATTAGAGATAGGTATTACTCTGCAAAGAGCCTGGGATATGGCTGGAAAGGTCTGTAAACCATCCCATCCATTTAGCAAAAAACAGAATAATAAATTAAATACAAAAAATAAATAGTAAAGAACCAGCTAATAAAGATTTACATTGAGCAATCATAGGTGGAAGCAAGAGTTTCACTTGTGCTAAATGGGGTCAACATTTATCTATGAGAGTCTTTTGAATTTGCATGCATCTTATAGACTGGGGATGAAACATGAGCCAGTCATGACTGGTGACATCAAGCCAAGAGGAGAATGCAGGAAACAACCTAAAAGATAGTGACAACTAGAATGGGGAAAAGCTATATTACAATAAGTGAATAACAGTTTACCAGTACTAAAACATCTAGGGTCAGTCACTTTCATCTACAAACTACTTGAGTACTCTTATTCTAGTCTGTTTGTGATCAACAAGACTGAACATAGTTGAAATAGTAGCCTAAACAAAGCAACCCCCCCACTGGTAACTGACTTCCACCATAATACCGCCCTGTGCTCCCTGCTATATCCCCAAACTGGTCTTCCCACACCATTTAGACATATTACTTTCTTCTTGTTTTTTCACACTTTATTTTACTCTTCATCTTTTCCCCCCATAGTTTCATTGCACCCTAAATGTTAAAGACTGCGCCACAGTAACTGTGAAAGAAGTAATTGAATTAAGCCAGGAAGTTATTCGCTTCTGCTGCTCTGAGGTCATACCTCTCAACTGTCCAGATTTTCACAGAATAACCAGATTGTTGCCTTATATGTTTGGTGTGCTCCTCAGAAAATTGATGTTTTTCTGGCAAGTCACAGGTGCCTAATGCTTGATGTTTAAAGCTGACAAATTAGCAGTTTCTAATAAACTGAGAAGACAATTGCTTGTGTCTGCCCCCTATCTCCCACTAAAAGAAGATAGTTACTTTTTCTGTACCAGAATGATGTTACATAGGGATAAAAGTGAAGCAGCAAATGGCCACAGTCAGCTATATCATGTTGTCACTGTATATAGACAACGACCTTCTGTGTACTCCTTTGATATTGTTATCCTTAGATGAAAGTGAATGACCACATGACCATAGTAATATATTTCAGCTTGCTAATGTCTGACACACACACACACACACACACACACACACACACACACACACACACACACACACACACACACACACACACACGCACCATTCATTCTTGTCCCTATCCTACTTTACTGACTCTTCACACATAAGATGACTGTGATTAAAATAGCTACAGTAAAGTATTCCAGTTTGCTTCACAGCACACTACTTCCAGAAAGACAGATTAAGGACTGTTTAATTTGGTAAAGATGTCAGGTTCAGTCATTTTCCTCCACATATAGCCCACTTGCTAAACAAGTATAGACAATTTATTGAATGTATACAAGTCAGATTACTGACTGTGGTAAAATATAATGGTTATATTAATGTATTTCAAGTTTGTTTCATAAACACAGTAGTTACAGTAAAGTATTCCAACTTACTTTAGACAAATACACATCCATCCATTCAGCCATCCACAATACCTTTTTCCCATTTCTGCACATGGGGTTGGGATGTCACTAATTATATATATATATATATATATATATATATATATATATATATATATATGGGTCTACTTTGACCCATCGAAATTACATTTCAACAAAACATAATTAGGTTAGCTCTTTTTCATGAAAGTACATTTTTTCCAAAATGCACGTTCACAAAAAAGAAATTAAATGAAAACAAAAACAAACAAACAAAAAAACAAAAGCACACATTAAAAAACCCACAACACTAACCATATTTATGCAAGGGGTAAGACCCCACTGCACCCCCCCTCCATATGGGGGGGCTGTACCTCCCATGCCCCGCTACTTTTATATTCTAACTCTGAGATTGCACTACAGTAAGGAAAAGGGAATATTCCCTTATCACCGCTGTGCCGCGATCTAAGCAACAGCCCCTGTTGCTGTTTGCTTAGTTGCCTTTTCATGAAAGTGCATTTTTGAAAAAAATGCACTTTTGTGAAAAAGAGCTCGCCTAATTATGTTTCGTTGAAATGTAATTTCAATGTGTCGAAGTAGACCCATATATATATATATATATATATATATATACATATATATATACACATACACACACGCACACACACACACACACACACACACACACACACACACACACACACACACACACACACACACACACACACATATTTCTATTTTTTACTATTTATCATTTGTCTTAACATATAAATATTTTTATTCTTCCGTAACTGAATCCACTCCTTCTTGCATAACCAAGACCTAATTTTTCACAATATATCTGCCAAAATCCATTTCCCATTAAACAAAATCTTTTATTTCAAATAACCCATATTACATAAAATAAATTATTACGTACTCTTCTCATATACTATTTTTTCTTGTTCTTATAATATTCATACATAATCATATTAATATCTATATTGTTTATGTCATTAATATTCTCAAAAAATTTCTTCACACGTTTTCCAAAGTTTCATGACTCTTTTATATTTCAAAAACTATGCTCTGTTGTCACCCAAAAAAAAAAATAAACACTTGTTCAATTTTCTTTTTAGAAGGTATATTCCCTTTTACTGGTAATTTATTTATTACCAGTCTCCATAGGAAATTCTAACACTCTACTATCCTGATACACCACTTTTCCTTACTTTAATGGCTTCAATCACTTATTATGGTAAAATTTCCAATGGATTTACATAATAACAATATTGCTTCATCACATTATTATACCATATCCTTCTATCTTTCAATGTATCATCAAATTTTATTTTCCATGTTAGTATTTTTCTTGATATGTCCTCCCCGCAGTCAAGTGACATTTGAAAGACATGCAGGTAGGTGCATGTGTGAATGGGTGGGCCTTCTTTGAATGTTGAGCATCTAGCTGGCAATTTGGCACTATAAAAACCCACTGCCAATCATTAGCGGACCGGAGTTCCGCTGTAGCGACCCCTAACTGGGAAAAGCCGAAAGACATAAGAGTATTTTTCTTGATAATTTTTTTAATTTTTCATTTGCATTTTTTTTTTCTCTTTTTTGGGTCCTTATCATCTCCCAAAACTTTTTGTACTTATATTTAAACATTCTCACTAGTAATTTCTCAGTCTCTTCCTTTGCCCACTGTAATATTCTATGCAGGTTTCAGGAAACAATATGAAAAACTGAGTTTGGTAATCTCTATCCCCCTTCATCTTCATTCATTTATAACACAACTCATTGGGTTTAATCTTGAGCCCCATATGAAAGAAAACACCAATTGCATAATTTCCTTTCATATTTTTCTGGGATCATATAAACATTTTACATAGATGCTAATTTTCCCAGTGATACAGAATTCAATAGATAAACCTTTTTTCCTGAATGCTAATCTATAGGTCCTCCACTGAAGACATATTTTTTTTAATTTCTTTGATTAAACACTCCCATTGCATCATGACTACATACTTTCCCCAATTTTTTTTCCCTAGCAAAGACACTTTATTCACTGAAAAATACATACCCTCAATTTTCAGGATAACACCCAAACCCTATTATTATTGAAGGTAATTTCAATTTCCTTTAAACATTGATTCAGACAAACCAACACTTCCCTTACCCATAGTATTTTCTGTGCAACTACAGCTATATTGTCTGCATATATCAAAACTACTGCAATCACAGCTCCTTTTGGCTCACATATCTAGCATCTTTCATTTTATAGACTACTTCACTCATTATCACATTCATTACCAGTGCAAACAATATTTCACCCATGGGACATCCTTGTCTTATACCACACTTCATGCATATTTCTTTACTCAGCCACCCATTCACTACTGCTCTTGTTCTATTATTTTGATATACTGACATACACACTCTCCTAATTCTATTACCTGTTCCATACTTCAACATAACATCCCACAAAGCATCATGTCCTGTATCAAATGCCTTGCTAATATCACCTTCCGTAAGTTTCACATTCTCCCTTTACCTATAATATATTTCACAATTTCTCTCACAACCAATTTTGTTGTATGTTTCGGCTTATCCCAGTTAGGGGTCGCCACAGCGGAACTCTGGTCCGCTAATGTTTGGTAGTGGATTTTTACGTGCCGAGTTACCAGCCCTGACGCACAACCTTCAACGAAGGCATGCCCATTCATGTATGCCTCCACACAGAAGACGCTCTAGCTGAGAATCGAACAGGACAATGTCTTGCTGTGAGGCGACAACGCTACCGCAGCACCACTACCGCGAATCATCCTTTCCTTTTTATACCATATATATTTCTTCCATAATAATATTCCTCCTTTCCTCCATTCTCCTCTGTATTATTCTCATAAAACATTTATAATCTGTTTTATTTAATGTGATGGGTCTCCAATTTCTATTTTATTCTTTGCATCTTTCTTCCATATAAATTTTAATATCCCAATACATAACCCTTTATAAACAAACCCTTCCTTCAACCTTTCATTCAGTATATTTATAAAATACTCTGTTTGCCAATCCATCGATTTCTTGTACATTATAAACCCATACCACCTGGGCCCCGATACTGGAATCAACATTTATTTTCCTAGGTAGTTAATCCAATTCACTAATAATAATTTCTTTCTCAGTTCTTCCTTAACTCATTCTGGAAACGTTTTCATTTTTTTCCCATTTCCCTCATTGTGCTAATATTTTCCTTTACTATTTTAGCCAAATATGTAGATGCCTCCTTTCTTGTAAATAATATCTGTCTAAACAGGAATGCCTTCATTTTTTCTTGATTTCTATTATATATTTCTTTTTTTGTATTATAATACTCTCTTGTATTATTCATTAAATTCTCTAATGCGTTTCTCTACATTTTCTCATGCTTCACTTTTTCTTCCCTTCTTACATCATCCTGCCATTGAAAAAAAAACACTTGTTATACTTTTTAAATTCAATCTGCCATTCTGACCAGTTTTCCTAGAAGTCATTCATGGTTATATGATCCTTTCACTGCCTAAGTTCCATTTTATTTTTCTATTCCACAACTTTTCTGTTCTCAGTCTTTCTTCGCGTATCAGGAATCTTACATCCTGTAAGAGAATAACATCCATATCAGATTTAGCACACCATTCCAGTATCCCTTTCATTTTTACAGTGTTAAGAATACTGTTCACATTTACTGAAAGTACTCTAAAACTGTTGCTTTTCCTTCTTTTTAATTTGAAGGGAAATATTTTCAGTTTTTCATTTTCTTATTTTTACTTTTTCCCTAATTTAACATTTTTCTTTCGTTTATGAACAAATAATCCTTGATACTCAGAATTAGATTTTTCACTGGCTAGAATGTCAAAAAATATTAGTGTCAATCCCTTCTTCTGACCTTTTTTCCTGCATGCACATTTTTTCTCCTCATTTTCCTCTCCATAAATTTTCTTCTACAGTTTCTTCTTCAGCAAGTTTACTTTCTCCCCCAGCCTCCTGATGTTCTCTGTAATGTATATTTTCTTCCCTTTCTCTTATTTTTAATTATTTACTATTTGTGTTTGACAATCAATCCAAGAGTGTCCCTTTTTGCACAAGTTGTATTCAGGCACACACCTTCTTGCTGTATGTTTGCTCTCTCCATATCTGTTACATTATATCTTGTCACAATCATTAATTAAATGAGAAATGTCCCCACAAAAGAAACAAGATTTAGGTTGGCCAGCATAAATCAGCTTCCCTCTATGACCAGCCACAACAATAACACTTGGCAAGTGTTTCACCATGGTTTTTTCACATTTCAAAACAGTTTCCACCCTCCATCCTCTACTTCAAACATTTCTCATCACTTTCACAGTATTGACAACAATTTCATCTAGAGACTACATACAGTTTTTAACCTCATCCGCTTCCAAAGCATCAGTTCTAATTGCAACATAACATTTATTTTTAACATTTAAGCTTTTACCTGAAAGCAAGTACTTTTTCCATGGATAATTGTCCTTTTTGTTATACAGATCCAGAAATTTCATCATCAGTCCATCAGTTTTATATGTTAAGTCACAAAAAGCCTCTGTCCCAATATGTATAAAAGGCTGAATTTCTTGAGTTTTAAAACCCAGAATAGTTACTAAATTCTTCTGTAGATATCTGTCTACGAAACTGTAATTTTTTTGTTCTTATTCTCAAAGTTGTTCTTCTCTTATTTTTAAAAAACAATTTTACTTACAGTTTGTTGCTGCTGTTCTTTTTTTTTTCCTGCTGTCACTGCATAGTTTGTTCCTGGTTTCCTCCTTTGCTTTCTGGTTTTCTGCCACTGCTGCATAAGTTTTAACTGTTGCATTTTCTGCTGCCACATTACCTGGTTCCTTTTCCACATTATCATCCTCAGTACTGCTGAAAAAGTATCTGCAATCTCACCCTATGAAACAACAGAACTGTCACCTGGACCATCCTGTTCGATTGTGTTTAACAGAAAGTCATATACAAGCCCTCTTGATGCCAGGTTTGTTATCTACACTACAGACTCACTTACTTCCTTCTTCATTGAAATTTGTAACACTCACCACACAGGAATCTTTGCTTACGTTCTGAAGTTCCTTCACATTTAACAAGTTTTTCTCCAAATTCTCACTTTCCACTTTCAAAGTCTCAGTGGCTTTTCTCTCCTCCTCCATGCTGCTGCTTCCCTTAGGCCTCTTCCTTGCTGATGTTGGAGCCCTCCAGCTCCATCTAGAAGCTCCAAAGAGTAGGTGAAGTTCCTGATGCCCTAGTAGAATTTCTCCTAGTAGTAGTATCGCTTTCATCTTGGGTGTCCCCTGAAAAGAGGCTACTAGCCTAGTGGGACTAATCCGGTTAACAAAGGAAAATATGCAGTTGATCATTTGTTTGTTTATTTAAAGTTTAAACCTTTTTTAGTATTTAATCTGAAGAAGTAAAGATAGCTTTCAAAACTGTTCATGATGCTTTTTGCATAATCTTTGGTTTTTGGTTTGTCAGCCTGTCCTAAAATGTACAAACTGTATATGTTTATTAGTCTGAATATCTATATTCATAGTTATCTATATACATTGTGCTTTTGTTTCATTCAATTTTCACATCTTTAGCCATGTCTCTCTCTTGATGTTAGAGCCTTCTCTGACCACTGCTTACAGCAGATTGTCACCAGTGATTTAAGTTGTGGTCTTACTGATTCACTAGAAATGACTTTGCAGTCTTTGATTATACCTGAGTTACATGTGATGCTGTGACTGTCTGTTTTGCTGAACCGTGTGTTGGCAACTATCAAGCCATTTGCCAGACAGAAGTCTAGAATTGCTTTTCCTGCTTTATTCCTGTTGCCTCACCCATGTGGACCTCAGTAGTCATCCTATCATGTTCTTTCTGTCCTGATATGAGCATTCAGGTCTCCTGTTTCCAACACCAACCCATATTGCCCTGCTTAATCTAGCAGGACCTACAAAAACTGCCTAAATGCACTCTTTTTCTCCCAATACAACCCTGCTGTGGGGCATAGGCTGAGGATACTGCCCTGTCTTTAAAATTGAGTCTAAAGCTAGAAATGGTGAATGAGTCCAGATGGATATTCCTGGACATAGAAAAAGTCACAAGAAAGCTGATTTGGGCAGTCCTGCAATACAGAAGCATAGATCATTCACTTAGCACCTGTGCCGGTACTATGAACCAGCACCCCCCCCCCCCAGGTCTTTAGGAGAAAATAGTGACAGATGGAAACTCAAAGTTTAGCAACTTCGATTATGCAGTAACTTTACAGAATACACAACACCCTCTTCTGGCACTGCATCAGAAAGTTGCTAAAGTAAAAAGAGACAGGCTTGCAGTTTGTTTACAGGTAACAGTTATTTTTAAAGAAATATATGCACAAGATTACTTGCCAGGTCTTATACAGACACATGATCACAGTACATTCTTAAAAACAAAGCAGGTCACACATAAGTCTTTCCTCCAGGTCTCACTCTGGTGAGTGGTAACAGTACAACAGCTTCAGTAAAGAAATTATACAAATTAACATGTCAGACTTCTCGCTAGGAAGCAGTAAGGAATTCTTTCAGTTTTGAGTCTTCCAGATACATAACCAGTGGATGGGTACACAAATGAAAACTCATAGTAAGCAGTGCATCTAGTGTATGAAATAATGAGTTTCTGGCACATAAAGCAAGGTGTTTGACTCATTGCAACAATTTCTGGCAAATAAAGTCTTGCAAGCAAAGGTTTCAGGTAACAGAAAATCCTTGGTTACATTTCTGACAAATAACAATGTTTGACAACATGAACATTTTCTGCAAACAAATAATCTTTGAGTAAAACATCTGTTAGGCAATACCATATAAAGTAAGGTAGTCCAACACCTCCTGCTCACTATTCCTTCATGAAAAGTAAGGTTCATGGTTCGAACCATCAGGACTTCCACTGGTAATTCTACACTCAGGACAAAGACTTCTCATGTTGGAGTCAACTGTTCCAGCCTTGGTGCATCTTATATCACAAATAAATCTCTCCAGAATCCACTGGACTCTTGAACATTGACCGCTCACCTGTTGTCAGTGACTCTGTCTTATACAGGAACCTGTTTCCAGCCTCTGATTATGTGAAGATTCATATAATCTCTGAAGGACACTAGCCTCAATTTCTTGCTTTTATCAGTTCTCACTAATAAAAAACTGCTCTTTCTCATGGATGTTTTTCATGTGCTGTCCCAGGTGATGTGGTTAAAAGGGCTGTCCTCATTTATCACTACAGTTTGCAAAACAATTCTCACTTGCTATGTTACTATATATATATATATATATATATATATATATATATATATATATATATATATATATATATATTTATACACACACACACACACACACACACACACACACACACACACACACACACGCACATGTATTCACATTTATATTTATATATAGACATAGGTAGATCTATACATGCCTCTCTCTCTCTCTCTATATATATATATATATATATATATATGGGACTCCTGAATTTGGTCATCATAGCAAAATGTTGACAGTTGCATGATTGACCGCAGTTGGTCAACATATGTAGATGGTCAACAAGTATGCTAGATAAACAGTCCTCAGGTAGGGAAATATTCATAATAATAAGGAAATATTCTCAGGGGGGACTGTGTAATTTACAAGTTATTATATATAATTAACAAGGGGTGTAGGGGTGCAGAGGGTGCAAGTCACTCTGCAAAAAACAATGTTATTTGCTTTTTTTATATGTTTACATACACACACACACACACACACACACACACACACACACACACACACACACACACACACACACACACACACCTAGGACCAATTTAGAGTGTCCAATCCATCTACAGAAAGTCTTTGGGATGTGGGAGGAAACCGGAGCACCTGGAGGAAACCCATGCAACCACAGGGAGGACATGCAGACTTTGCACAGAAGGCACCCCAGCTGAAGATCGAAACGGAGAACCTCTTGCTGTGAGGTGGCAACGCTAACCGCTGCACCACCACGGCTGCCCAGAATTACGAGTCATATATGCTTGGATATTTATCTTTTTCTTTTTTGTTGTTTCTTGAATTCACTTCCTGTAGTATATATAATAATTCATGCATTACATATGAAGACAATATTGCTGAAATGGAAACTTTAATGGCTATTAAATGATGGGCTGCCAACTCTTCTGCACAAATGACATTGATGTCGTCTCTAAAACAAAATGTTAAGAGATGATACAACAAATCTGCTATAATAGTTGTTTGTTGTGATTATTTTGTAACATGAAAAATTATTTTCCATATATAGCATGACTTCATGGACAAGCTTGCACCTATTATGTTTTGATGACATGTGATACTATTATCTGGCATAGTTAGCTGTAAATCTTAGCAGGAGTTGACCATTCAGTTGGGTTAGAGCATTTGCATATTACTTGAAACTTGTAAAAAAAAAAAAAGGAATAGAAATGCTTTCCAGAACCTTACTTCATGTAGGGGACTGACAGAATGTAGTGGAAGAGAATAAAGATTAATTTACTTCAAACATGCATGATATATATGTATCATACCTCTTAACCACTTAGAGCAAAAAATCTGGACAAAGCCTGACAGAATGGGGGGGGGGGGGCAAAGGTCCAAAAAATAGGGATAGATTTTAAATATTGCTCTTTTAAACTTAGAAAGTTGCTAGAATAACAGCACTTGTCTCAGCATGTATTTCTCTGAAAGATACGAAGTCTGAAACACAAATGTTCATATGTTCATAGGTAAGTACTAGGCTATCTGCCCAAGGGCATTTATAAGCCTAGCCAGAATGTGTTGGCTTTCGCCACCCCCTTAGATTAGTCCAGCAGAGCCATTAGTTCCCTGCGCCACTGTCCAGCAGAGCCACTGCAGAGATCCCCGGGATAAATTTTCTGTGTCCCATCCACCCGTCAAGATTTCTCTTGAAGAGTATTAGTGAGGGGCTCTGCCTGATGTATATTGGAATCCTGTTCAAAAGCATGGGGGGTCTCTGGGACAGGAATCTATCCCTCCAGCATGTCCTATTTATCGTTGTGGTGAGGTTTATGTGGAGCATGTCCATCAATTCTGGGTTGGACATGGCCTTGTATGTCAGGCAGAGATCACCTCTGAGTAAGCGGTATGCAACCGAGTACAGCTGGAGTTTCTTGAGTTGGGCTGCATAGGGCATCTGTTTGAGGCCAGTAATCCTCTTGGTGAGGTACTTTTGTGGTCTTTCCAGTTGTTGCAGGTGTCTTGTAAGGTACATCCCAAATGGGGCATTGTATTCTATGATGGGCCTAATGAGTGATGAGTAGAGAGGCACAATAACCTCTTTTGTTCTAGATGCGAACCCTTTTGTGATTAGGTGGGCCACATAGAAGGATTTTCTAACCACCTTCCCAATATGATTATCAAAGTAGAGATTACTATCAACTTGGGTCCCCAGATCCCTTATTACATTTTCTGTATTTAGGGGACTACCACCTATGTGGTAGTTTGCGGGTACTTTGTTTTTTCCAAAGGGGATGACTATGCACATTTTGGCATTTAGCTTGAGGCCATGATTGTGACACCAGATATCCATCTCAGTGAGACCCATCTGGTGTCTGTATCAGCCAGAGAATCAATTATGGCCCCTAGTTTGCAGTCGTCTGCGAACTTGGTCAGCCATAGTCCTCCTATGCTTGTCTGTACCTCTGAGAAGTATATACCAAACAGGAGGGGTCCTAGGACTGAGCCCTGGGGGACGCCACTTGTAACCGGTTTAGAGTCGGACGTAGAGCCTGCAACTCTCACCATGTGGGCTCTATCCATGAGCCAGTTGGCAACCCATCTTGTGACGTAGGGGTTTATGTTCAAGCTGGTGAGCTTGTCTATAATACTAGAATGGGGAATGGTGTTGAAAGCCTTTGCGAGGTATAGGTAGACTGTGTGGACCTCCTTTCCCTCGTCTAATGCCTTGGTAACCAAATCAAAATAGTCCACCAGGTTTAGGAGGCATGATCTGCCCTTAACAAAGCCAAACTGGGTAGGGTCCAAAGTTTGGAGGTTCCCAATGTGTATCATTATTTAGTAACTTCAGTCATCAGATCATCCCAGTGATTTGCCAGGAAATCACAAATTTTATAAAGAGCAGACCAAAAATATGATGGAAAAATCTGGACATTCTGTGAAAATCTGGACAGTTGAGGTATCATATGTATATGGTGTATATATGTATATATATATATATATATATATATATATATATATATATATATATATATATATATATATATATATATATATATATATATATATATATGCATTCAAGGTTTTGTGAAGGCACAATTCAAAGTTTGCGGAAGGGGGATCAGCATTGCAGCTGTCAACATTATGGAGGTAAACTTATTTTATATATATATATATATATATATATATATATATATATATATATATATATATATATATATAAAATCCTTTTAGTTTTAAGTATACTCATTCTACATTATATCAAATTATTATCATTATAACATAGTGTCAATTTAAATTATTAATGTGAAGTTGTTAAATCTCGCCGTTTATTCTCACTGATGGGTTCGGAGCTGATCCTCAGCTCCGACACGGCCGATAGCAAAGCTCAAGGTTTGCCAGTAACTCAAGACCAAGCCCCTTATCCCATGATGCACTGCTGGAGTTACCTCAGGTCTAGTTTGCCGAGGCACAGATCTCAGTGTTTCAGATAGCTCGGACCAATATTATTCGATAGATTCATCTATTTGCAAGTTTAAAAACTTTTTTCTTGACTTTCTTGTTAGGATAGTTTATATATATATATATATATATATATATATATATATAATCTATATAGTTTTAGACTTAGATTTAGTTTTAGATAAGTGCCCTGTGTTGGCTTGTTTTTTTTCTATAGAGTTGGCCTTGTATTTAACCACATTCTTAGGAGTAGTTTGCTAATTTCTTGAGTGTGTTGTTTCAATTGTTTAAATTTGTCTAATTTTATAATAGAGATGTCTGATGGGAAAGAGAAGCCACATCCTAAATCTGGCTTCAAAAAATGTCCGGATTGTGGACAAAAAATGTCAGTCACTGACGGGCATGTTCAGTGTGTTTATTGTCTGGGGGCATTACACCTCTAAGTCTCTTGTAGCATCTGTCACTCCTTCTTTTCCAGGGTACTTTTAGAGAGAAGGAGGAAATTAGTGGATAGGGGCTTACTTCAGCACCCTTTCTTGGAAGCACTGGGTGACCAGGATGGTGCTAGTAGATCCTCAAAGTCATCCAAGTCTTCAGGTGACTTGAAAGCATCAAAAAAGGCTAAAAAAATGGAGGGTGTAGGGTCATCGGTTCCACTGTCCTCAGAACTGAGTGTCCCTTCTGTTTGGAGCCAGCTCACAGCTTTGGAGCTGGTTTCTGAGATTCCCTCATCTCCTCTGCTGCAATCAGCACCCTCGGTGCACTCCTCGGAGTCTTCTGTCAGCCTCTCACATCTGGATATGGACTGGCTGGTGCAGAAGCTTTTATGGGCACCAGGCCTTGCCAAATTGTTGTCGGCTCTTACGCCTTCGTCAGAGCCGAAAACCATTAACCCGGACTTGACTACTCCTCCTCTGAGCCGTACTGGACTTTGGAAGCTGAAGGAGCCTGACCTGATGGTTGTTGAGCCTGTGGAGCCGAGACCTGCTCCAGTGTTATTGGTTCCATCTACTCGGATGTCCTCGGCACCGACCGGGGACTCTAGGAACCGACACTCTCATGTCGGGTCCGGAGAGGATAGTCGTACCGATTTGTCGGTGCCGACTCTTTCTCTCGGGGCTTTGGCTCGGATGAGCTCGGCTCCTACCTCGGGCTCGGAGCCCATGGCCTCGGTGTGGGAGGATCAGATGGTCCCTCTGGATCCATCTACCCCTTCTCATCGGAGCCATGGTGTGTTCGCTGCCATGAGGAGAGTCCTGTCTCCACAGACATCATCAGCATCAGGTCTGGCTTCCTCCTCCCTTCAAGTGCCTGTGTCTGCTCCTGCTTCTACCGGTCCACCCAAGCGTAGAGACCCTGAGCCTCAAGTAGCCCCACAGGGCACCCTCTGCTCTTCTGGGACCTCCCCAGATCCCCCCACTGAGGAAGTACCCAGGAAGAGACTGTGCAAGAGGAGGCACTTGGACTCCCCACAGGAGTCTTTGACATCTGACACTGACTTGAATGAGTCAGAAGAGTCCCCTCGATCCCCCTCTGAGTATATCTCCTTTGTGGAGATATTAGAGATCCTTAATCAGAGGGGCGGTTGGCAGTCCAAAAGCCCTACTGAGGACAAGTCAGTGCTCTTGAAGTCTTTCGGGTCTCAACCTTCCACTTCTTTGGTGTCTCCGCCTTATGATGAGCTCATGGAGCTGATCTCTCGTAAGGCGTGGGAGTCTCCAGACACCATGGAACCTGTCCCTTGGAAGCCAAATAAGTTAATCTCTGCCCCATTGGACAAAGCCTTTTTGACTAAGGGAGTGCCTGTTGATGCCATGGTGGTGGCGGCAGTCACCAAAAAGGAAATGTCTGAGACGTCCTCATCTATCCATCCTCCTAACAGAGATTGCAGGATCATGGATAGATATGGGAAATGCATGTTTAGTTCAGTGACCTTTTCCCTTCGATCATTGAACTATTTAACCATTTTTCAAGATTACAAAGAGATCTCCTGAAGGAGCTAGGAGATACTCTCCAGGGTATGGTAGCTGCAGGGGTTGCCGATAAAGTTAACACACAGCTCGCTACCCTAAACTCGGTTGTGAACTCGTCCATGCGTCTCATATCTTACGCAGCTGACGGTTCGAGTAGAGCCACTAGTTCAGGCATTGCCCTGTGGAGACAAGCCTGGATGCATCTCTGTTCCTTTGCGGAGCCTTTCAAGTCTTCCTTTATCAACACCCCATTTGATGGCTCATCCCTGTTTTTGCCCAAGGTAAAGGAAACTCTAATCAGGTGTGAGCAGGAAGGCAAGACTCTATCTGCCATTGGAGTCTGTTTTTCTACCTCTAATCGGCCCTATCCCAAGGGCCGTAAGGGCAGAAAGATGTGGTTCCGAAAAGCACAGGGAGCCTTTCAGGACACATGTGGAGAAACCCCCTCAAGAGGCAGAGGAGGGGGTTATAATGGAAGATGCCGCCCGCACGGCGGGGGGGGTCTGCAACAGCAGGGTGACAGAGGCTAGTTCTCTGGTCAGCCTTACCAGCACTCCTGAAAGGAGACCCGGCTGTCCGGCTCTGGAGGCAGTCGTGGGTCACTTATCTTTGTACCCAGAAGCCTGGCTAAGCATAACATCCAATACCTGGGTACAAAGCATCATTTCCAGAGGGTACTTCATACCGTTATCTTCCCCTACCACTCCTGTAAACAGAATCTTGGATGTTCCACCCAGTCTCAGGGAACCAGCAACTATAGAGGTCCACAAATTGCCAGAAAAAAGAGTAATCCAGCCAGTCCCAGCAGATCAAATTGTATTCGGAACATACTGAAGATTCTTTTTGGTTCCAAAGAAAATAGGGGACTGGAGACCTATCTTGGACCGCAGCAGACTCAACCAGTTTGTAAAAAAGAGAAGTTCCGAATGGTCATGCTTCAGGCCATTCTTCCCTTTTTAGGGAAAGGTGATTGGATGTGCTCCATCAATCTCAAGGACGCGTACTACCATATAAAGATGGACAGACACTCCAGAGATCACCTGCATTTCCGGCTGGGAGCCAATCACTACCAGTTTTGAGCCCTGCCCTTTGGTCTCACTACAGCCC
This sequence comes from Protopterus annectens, assembly GCF_019279795.1. Lineage (NCBI taxonomy): Eukaryota > Metazoa > Chordata > Ceratodontiformes > Protopteridae > Protopterus > Protopterus annectens. Next base: position 396,292,559 of record NC_056731.1, read on the forward strand.
CCAGAGTGTTCACCAAATGCATGGCAGTGGTCACAGCTCACCTGAGGCATCTAGGATTCCAGGTGTTTCCATATCTAGATGATTTGCCCCTCACCACTACCACCAGGCATCAATTGATTCAGGCAACACAATCTACTCTGACACTCTGCCACCACTTAGGAATTACAGTCAACTTCGAAAAGTCTGCCTTCTCGCCATCGCAGCATACCATCTTTATGGGAGCAGTTAGATACCTCAACCACCACTCTACGTCTTCCAGTCAAAAGGGTCTCACTTCTTCGCCAACACGTCAACTCATTGGTGTCAAAGAACAGAGCTACAGCCGCAGAGGTCTTGAAGGTACTAGGTTTGATGGCGGCAGCAATTCTAGCCATTCCACTTGCAAGGATGCATATGTGAATTCTTTAATGGCTCCTGTTCGCTCAATGGTCTTACCAGAAATTGCCAATGAACCATATGATTCTCATCACAAACTCTTGCAAGAGAGACCTTCAGTGGTGGTTGACATCTCTTCTTGTCACAATAGGAAGAGCCTTTGTGCTCCCCCCCAGTAGCCACTGTGACCACGGACGCTTCCCTGATAGGGTGGGGGGGGCATTTTCAGGGAAAGACTGCCCAAGGCACATGGACGGATCAAGAGTCACATCGGCATATCAATGTTCTGGAGTTGAGAGCAGTACTTCTGGTGTTGCAGTACTTCCAGGACTCTCTTCCTCTAGGGACAATTGCAATTCAGACAGACAACATGTCAATGGTCTGGTACTTGAACAAACAGGGCAGAACCAAGTCTTATCTCCTTTGTCGAGAAGCCCTCAGGGTATGGCAATGGGCTGTGTCATCCCAGCGTTTTCTGTTAGCAACACACATCCCGGGAAAATCCAATGTGATAGCGGACAAGCTGAGCAGGGCAATCTTGTTGCCTCACAAGTGGTCTCTCAACCAACACGTTGCGGACATGATTTTCCGCAAATGGGGCCAGCCTTGCTGCGACCTCTTTGCCAGTCACATCAATACCAAATTCAGAAGCTACTTTGCCCTAATACCACCTCCGGGACATCCCCCGAGAGACGCACTCATACACAATTGGCCTCCGGGTCTCCTATATGCATTTCCTCTAATTCCATTGATACCCAGGTATTTACAGAAAGCAAAATCACTGGGAAGGACTGTTATCCTTATAGCCCTCCCATTGGCCTTGACAGATTTGGTTCCCTTTTCTTCACCATCATCTGCTGGAGGATCCATGGATCCTGGACCCAGTTCCAAACCTCCTGACACACCCGTCAGGAGACCTCCATCCTTTGTTGCAGTCTTTAAAGCTGACTGCTTGGCTGATCCACTTCCCCAAACAGCCAGGCTTCATTTGCTCTCAGATGACACAAGACAAATTCTATTGTCTTCTCATAAGCCATCCACCAGAAAACTATATCACAGTAAGTGGAAAAGGTTCTCCATTTGGGCCAGTATACAAACAATTGACCCTTTCCGAGCTCCTTTGTCGTCCATTTTAGAGTTTTTGACAATGATTTTTTAAGGAAGGAGCAGCAGCTGCCACAGTTCGGGTTCAGTTAGCAGCCATATCTAATTTCTACCTTGGACTGGATGGGTTAAATATTATGGCCCATAAGTTATCTAAGGTTTTTCTCAAAGGTGTTTTTCCCATGAGACCTCCTGTCAAAATCCCTTATTCTCCCTGGAATTTGAATTTTATGCTATCTCAAATAATTCTTCCCCCCTTCGAACCAGCATCATCTTGGGGTCTCAAATTTTTGTCCTAGAAAACTATTTTTCTAGTGGCCATTACTTCTGCCCGCAGAGTGTCAGAACTTCAAGCATTATCTATCAGACCTCCTTATATGATTTTCCATGCTGATAGAGTATCTCTCAGAACAAACCCCTCCTTTTTCCCTAAAGTTTGTTCTGAGTCTACTATCAATCAGGTCATTGAGTTGCCAGTCTTTTTTCCCAACCATTCCAACAAATTGGAATACATGCTGCACAAACTTGACGTACACAGACAGCTCAGATTTTATCTTGATAGAACTAAGGATATTAGAAAATCAGATCAACACTTTGTATCCTTTTCGGAGGCCAGACAAGGTAGACCAGTGGATAAAACAACCCTTTCAAAATGGTTATCGGATTACATTTCATTTGTTCATGCAAATGCTAACATACCTTTGCCACACAAAGCAAAGGCTCATTCAACCAGAGCCGTTTCTACGTCTTCTACTTTTCAAGCTAAATTGCCCCTTGATAACATTTGTGCTGCAGCCACTTGGTCTAAGCCTCATACCTTTATCACTCATTACAAAGTAGATAAGGCTTCCAGGGACAGGTCTTCTTTTGGTTCTACGGTTCTGAAAAATGTACTCCCGTGAGCCACCCAGGATTGCGGGTGCTAGGGACGCTACCCATCAGTGAGAATAAATGGCAAGATTTAACATCTTCACATAAAGAAGTCATGAACTCACCATAACGTTCCATGTGAGTTGTTTATCTCACCTTTATTCTCACGTCCCTCCCTCCATCCCCCTCCTGGCTGACAGTTGACCTAGAGGCTAGTATCATCCTGGTTGTTCAATACTTCTTCTTCCTTCTTGGGGAGTGCACCCCTTACAGGGGTATATATACACGCAGCAAACAAGATCTGAGGTAATTCCAGCAGTGCATCATGGGATAAGGGGCTTGGTCTCGAGCTACTGGCAAACCTTGAGCTTTGCTATCGGCCGTGTCGGAGCCGAGGATCGGCTCCGAACCCATCAGTGAGAATAAAGGCGAGATAAACAACTCACATGGAATGTTATGGTGAGTACATAACTTCTTTTTATAGCTGTTTTATAGATTTAGAATTTAGGAACAGCACACTAGACCATGAAAAAGAAATAAATATAACATTTACAACAAAAGGAAATATGGTTACTAAATAACAGTTTCTCCTGCCACTCTGGTTGATATGGGCATCCTGAGACAGTGTAACAACTGCTTCATGTACACAGACAACCATCTACTACTACAACCTAGGAACACAATTTGTGAGAGATGCAATTACATTAGGAACCTAGAGTCCAAACTCCCTCCCACTCAAGCCAGTATATATGGCACAGAAAAGGTTGTCAGCACAATCACTACACCTCAAACGCCACCCACACCTACACAACACACACCTACATATGCCGAGATCCTCCACATAAACATACCCAAACAAAGGAGACCTTTGAGGCAAAAACACACATGATCTCCACAGCCCTCCACACCACATACCATTCATAGTCCACACACCTGTGCCTTACAACCACTAAGGCTTCACTATAAACCCAACATATTAGTCATAGGAGACTCCATTGTGAGACACACAGATGTGCCCTTCACCAGGCTGGATAAGGAGAAAGTCATGGTTAGTTGTTTATCAGGTGCCAGAATATGCCAAATCACTCATGCACTCAAGTCTCTCATCAGTAGGTACTGTTATGACTCTGTCATAGTCCATGTTGGCATGAATGACTTGAGACATACCTCCCTGGACTATATGAAGAGAGACATGATTGAGCTCACTGAATATGTGTCCCAGGCAGGTATGGTCCCTAGCCTTAAGCAGCATTCTGCTGTCACCCAGAATGATGCCTCAATACAAACAGAAAATGATTGACTTTAACAAGTGGCTTAGATTCTGGTGTCATTCCAGGGGGATCCAGTACCTGACAGTCTGGGAAGATATGATCGACAGACCATGATGCTTTTCCAGAGATGTCTTGCATCTGTCTCACCTGGGCTTCAGGCTTCTGGCAAAGGCTCATGCCTCCCCTATAGTGCCTTTTTTAGGAAAAGTGATGAGGTTAAAACTACTAACATAAAAATGTCAACAAAACATAAATTAAAGGTCATGCTGCTAAACTCTAGGAGTCTAAACATGAAACTGATGAAACTGGACTTATTGCAAGCATTCCTAACCCTGGAAAATGCTGGCTCCGTACAGTCACAGAATCCTGGTTTAAAGTTGTGGAGAGCACCCCAGCCTTAACTGGTTACTCATCCTACCATACATTCAGATCCCAAACTGTGGCCAGTAAAGCCAAAGGAGCTGGAGTTTCAATATACATTAAAGACACACACTTCCAGGTTGGTCAGACAGTATGATGCACAGGAGACACTCCAGGTGCAGTTAACCATTGACAAGACCCCTATTCAAATCATAGCTAGCTACCATCCCCCAAATCTGACTCAAGATGCCCAATCTGCCCATTTGGACCTGTTTGAATCTATCAGACTCAACCCTTTACTCTGATCCTGGGTGACTTTATCTTCCCAAACATAGATTGTAAGAACTACTCAGGCCAGGACACAAATTCCCAGAGATTCCTTTATTTTGTTAATGCACATGCCTTGAAATAGCTAGTTGATACTCCCACAAGAGGTGATGATATCTTGGACTTGGTATTAACCAACATGAATAACCACTGCAGCATCCCTATAGTATCATCCTCCCTGGTAAGGTCCGAACATAAAGAGGCCACTTTCAAAGTCACCATCTCCCCCAACCCCCCTCTAGCTAGGATTAGATATAAAAACTTCTTCAAATCTGATTACAGCCTCCTGAGGGATGGTTGTTGTTGTTGTTCATCTGTCATTGTTGATGACGACCAAGGACATCACATCGAGGAGGTTGACTGAGTACGGTGTGTCCGGCTGTGGCTGATCAGTCTGATGTGGGCTTGGAAAGCTCTGCCGCACGTCGGGCACAAGTGGTCAGTTGGGTTGGTTGGCAAAGAGTTAGCTGTGGATTTACTCAGCTTATGCTTCCCCTGTGCCTCTGCAGTCCTGCTCTGCTCGTAGGAGGTAGCACCTTTGCCAGGTGGGGCGGTCTTGCACTAGAGTTTCCCAGTAGTTTGGGTCAATGCCAAAGCTATTCAGAGAGCCTTTCAGTGTGCCCTTGAAGCACTTTTTCTGCCCACCTTGTGTGCACTTGCCTCCTGCAAGTTCACCATAAAACAGTCAGGCATACGTACATGGTGTAAAAAAACACCAAGCAAGTGTTAGAACATACCAGACTACAAAGCCAGCAAAAAAGATGCCACCAATCTTGTATTAAATAGTTTATTCAGACTGAATAACACTTTGGCACCTTGGCACAGCCTTCCTGGAGTTACAAAATATGCCACACCATACATATATATACATACACACATATATTCTCTTAAATTCCATTAATTAAACAATCATCTAATTAGTCAACCATCAATTAAAATAATCATATATACATTTTAAAGAAACACTCTCCAGTTACATTCATTATTTAGACCTGCTGGAGATAGTATATTAAATGTTAAAATGTATAGAGTTTCTTTGTACAATAATTTCTTTTTCATTAACACTTCATCTGTTTCTGCAATATGTTCCCAAATTCAAGCTTTTAACAGTGAAAAGTCACTACTATGACAAGTAAAAAAATGTAAAGCTATAGGGCTCATAGCATTATTATTTTTTATGTCTCTAATATGTTCTTGCAACCGTAACTTGAATATTCTTTTAGTCTCCCCTATATAAAACAAATTACAGGGGCAAGACAAGCATATACCACTGATTTAGTTATACATAAAAAAGCAGAAGTGAACAGAATTTTATACCATTTATTTTTTCAAAACATTTGGTAATGTTGGGGCAAACCGAACACCTTCCACAAGGGAAGGTGCCACATTCACCAACCTGTAGGTTTAATTTTTCACCAGGTGAAACAAATTCATTGTGCACCACCATGTCTTTAATATTTCTACTTCCCTTAAAAGAGATATTTACAGTTCTACACAGATTTTTTTACCGCTTCCATATTAATTAAATAGGGCCAATAATATCTAATGACAGCAATAATTTTCTCACTTAGGATATTATATACAGTAATAAAATAAACTTTTCTACACTCCTGCACAGTATTAAATTATCAGTTATTATTTATCTTATTCACTAAAGGCCTATTATGAAGTAAGCTGGTATATATTATTTTATGAAGGGCATCTAGAATAACATTTTCATAATACCCCCTTTGCTTAAAGTTAATACATGTTTTTATTATTTCCTTTTCTAGACCCATTTCATCATTACATAGCATGCTAACTCTCAATAATTCATTATAAAGTAGTGCCTTCAAAGTATGTGGTGGATGGCAACTACTACTATCCAAAATATTATAATCTGCAATTCCCTGTGTATATTAGTTACTAGATTATTATTTCTAATAGTCAAAGTGACATCTAGATAATTAATTGTTTTTCCTATCTGTAAGCCATCAAATTTTATCTGAAAACGATTTGCATCTAAATCATTTATAAACTGGGGAGCTATTTCAGCACCCCCTTACATAAAAAAATCAAATCATCTATATATCTACAATTTAAAATAGCATAACTATTAAAAAAATTCAATCTATACAAAAACTCAACTTCAAAAAGGCCCATGAACAGGTTAGCATACATGGGTGCAAAAGATGCACCCATGGCAGTACCTTCTACTTGATGGTAAATGAGCTTATTGAACTCAAAAAATTATTCATCGAACAAAAATATAATATTTCCATCACATAATTACTAACAGGGCTATCACCTAGAAAAAATCTAACAGCTTCCATACCTAACTCATGGGTAATACTTGTGTACAGACTTTTTACATCTATAACTGTTCAGTAATATTCTTCATCACATTTAACATTCTTTATTTTATCCATAAAATGGAAAGTGTCTTTAATATAAGAATTTAACTTAACTACATAGTTCAAAAGATAGCAATGTAAAAAAATTCCAATATTTTGGAGAAAAGAATTCTGTGCTGCTACTATGGGTCTACCGGGGGGGGGGGGGCTCACATTTTTTATGTGTCTTTGGCAGACAAGGTGGCCTGCCCACCTGACTTGGGCTCTCCTCAGCAGGGTGTAGATAACTGGCAGTCCAGCTTGAGAGAGGACAACTGTGTCTGGAACTTTGTCCTGCCAGGTAATTTTCAGCGGCCTTCTTAAGCAGTTCATATGGAAGCGCTTCAGCTTTTTGGCATGACGCTCATACACAGTCCATGTCTCACAGGTAGTGTGGGCAGTACAACTGCCTTGTATACCTTAAGCTTTGTGGACAGTTTGACACCTCTCCTCTCCCACACTGCCTCCCACAGCCGTCCAAATGAGGAGCATGCCTTGGCGATGCGTGTGTCTACCTCATCGTCAATGTTCACAAATCTGGAGAGTGCACTGCTGAGGTATGTAAACTTGTCAACAGCCTTCAGGATCTCACCTTCAGTGGTGATAGTTGGTTCTGCATACATCTTCTGCAGTGCAGGCTGATGCAAAACCTCAGTCTTCTTGGCATTAATTGTGAGGCCGAAGTTTTTGCAGGCAGTGGAAAAGTAGTTAATACTCTGCTGCATCTGGGCCTCCTGCAAACAGGAAATCGTGCACAAAGTCCTCTTCAACCTTGGTCTTAGCCTGTAGCCTCTGCAGGTTGAACAGCCTGCCATCAGTCCTGTATCTGATCTTGATTCTGGTTTCTTCATCATTGCAGAAGCCATCTGACAGCATGGCTGAGAATATCATGCTGAACAGCATGGGTGCCAGTACACAGCCTTGCTTGACTCCTTTGGTGACTAGGAAGTCATCAGAGGAGTCTCCATCATCCAGTACTTGAGCAAACATGCCTTCATGGAACTGGCGCACCATACTGATGAATTTGCCTGGGCAGCCAAACATGATCTGCCATAGCCCCTCATGACTGGCAGTGTCAAAGGCTTTGGTCAGGTTCACGAACATTGTGTAAAGGTCCCTGTTTTGTTCCTGACACTTCTCCTGAACTTGACGTGCTGCAAATATCATGTCCACTGTCCCTAGGCCCTCTTTAAAGCTGCACTGACTCTCTGACAGGTGTCCATCTTCCATGTGTTGAATGAGGTGGTTGAGGAGGACTCTGGCAAGGATTTTACTGGCAATGACCAGGAGAGAGATTCCTCTGTGGTTGTCACAAGACTGCCTGTTTCCCTTTCTCTTGAAGAGATTGATGATGGAGACATCCTTTAGCTTCTGAAGGATAACTTCCTGTTGCCACATAGTCTGGAAGAGCTCGGTGAGCTTCTGTAACAAGACTGGTCTCCCTGTCTTGTAGATTTCAGCTGGAGTGGAGTCAGAGGCTGGTGCTTTACTATTGGAGAGAAGCTTAATTGCTTCCTTAAACTCTGATTCCAGCAGGACTAAATCATCCTCTGTAAGGAAGAGCAAACCTGTCTGGTAGACATCTGCAATAAATAAACTCTATAAGAAAAGGAAAAAAATGTTGTCCAAGACTTAGAAGGAGCAGATGCTCAATTGGAAGCAATGTCTCCTTAGCCTGAACAAGCAAATAAGAGCACTAGTGAAAGCCTCCAAAGCAAACTTTGAGTTCAAATTGGCCACATCTACTAAATACAATCATAAGGCCTTCTTCACATATGTCTGCAACCTCAAAGGAAGCACCCAGATCTGTTCTGAACTGGTGGTCAAGGACACCACATATACAAGTACCATAGATATAGCAAAATTGTGAGCTAGCAGATTCAGCAAAAACTTTACCCCTCTGTTCCCCCATCAGTAAATCAGGACATTCCCAGTACCTGCCCCCTTCCCCTTATATTTAGGGAACAGGTCATCATTGCTCTCTCAAAGGCAAAAAATATAGCCTCCATGGGACCAGATAACATCCCAGGCTGCAGCCTACGTGAACTCAGGTAGAAACCTGCAGCACCAATATGCACCATATTCAACCAAAGCCTGAGTACTGGCTTTGTCCCAAATGATTGGAGGACAGCCACTGTTATCCCTTTATACAAAGGTGGAGGATCCACCAATCTGGGAAATTATAGACCCTTCAGCCTAACTAACCTAATCTGCAAGGCCATGAAATGGATTATCATGGACCTCATTAACAAGGACACTACAATCTCCAAACACTTGATCCCACACAGTTTGGCTTCATCAAGGGGAGGTCATGTATGTTAAGTTTGGTCAACTTCTTTGAGACAGTCACCAAAGCCATGGATGAGGGGAAGACTGTGCACACCGCTTACCTTGACCTGGCCAAAGCCTTTGACACTATTCCCCACTTGGGCATAATAAATTCTCTGAACTAAACATCAATCCATATGTTACCAGATGGGTAGCAAATTGGCTCACTGATAGAGCCCACCTAGTCAAAATAGGGGAAGCCACCTCAAGCAGTAGACCCATAACAAGCGATGTAGCCCAGGGTTCAGTATTGGGGACTCTGTTATTTGGGATATACTTTTCTGAGGTGCTAGCCAAAACCAGTGGGTTATGGCTGACCAAGTTTGCAGATGACTGCAAGCTGGGTGCTGTCATCAATTCCCCTAGTGATGTGGACATCCTCCAAGAGGGTCTCACTCAGACAAATGACTGGTGCCAGAAACATGGCCTCAAGCTGAATACCACAAATGCATCATCATCCCCTTTAGGGAGAGTGATGTCCGCACAAATTATCACATTAATAAAAATGTCCTAAACACCCAATCAGTCGTTAGGGATTTGGGCACCCAGGTTGATAGCAACCTGACTTTTGACCACCATGTTGCTTCCATTGTACAGAAAGCCTTCTACATGGCCCACCTCATAAGTAAGAGTATCTCATTCAGGCACAAGGAGGTCATAACATCTCTGTATTTTTCCCTTATAAGGCCCATTATTGAGTACAACGCCCCTTTTGGCATGTACCTCGCAAAGCACATGTAGCAGCTGGAGAGTCCATAGATGTTCCTCACCAGGAGAATCCAGGGACTCAAACATTTACCATACACAGATAGGCTAAAAGCTCTATCCCTCTACTCAGTTTCATACAGACTCCTCAGAGGTGACCTCTGTCTGGCATACAAGCGATCACGGACCGCACCTTGATGGGACTTCTGCATATCCGCAAGTGAAGCTCCACTCGAGTAACCCACATGCACAGCCTCAACCTGGTCTGTGACATCAACAAGACTTGTTGGAAGGACAGATTTGTGTCCCAGACACTCCCCCATCTATGGAATAGACTCCCCTCTCCACATCAAGCAGAGTACCTTTTTATCCCTTTTTAAGTGCAACCTGGATAACTAGATGGGAAACAGAAAATAGACCCCTGGGATTCCACCTGTATCCCTGCTGGACAGGAGCATTGGGTGCTGATTTGTCTAAACATGGGCTAAACTCTTGACTAGGCTGCCTCAGGGCAAATAGTCGAGTAAACTTCTATGATCCTATGATCCTATGTATGTTTAATGCATATGGTATTTTTAAAGTTTCAGGTTTGCAAAGTAATATGGTATTTGAAATTAAATCAGACTCTACATCAGCATGAAATAAAATGGAAAGTAAATAAACAAGCAAACAATTTAATAATTAATAACCCTTTAAATGTGATTAAAAACTGACCCTGGGATTCAAAAAGATTCTCACTGCATACGTAAATTGCTTACCATATGTAAATCAATTTATGCTACAGTGAGAAACTGCAATTCCAAGAGAGCTATGGCCAATATGAGAAAGATCATCATTATCAGGTTATTAACATATCTATGAATCACACTTGTTTAATTCCTATCAGACCTGATGGTGGCAGTGGTTTCCCTCATGGTCCATGCATCAGACTGGAAATGACACCCCCCACCACACTCAGAAATACAGAGGCACGCACATACATACACCAACACACAGACACACACATTCAGGCACCAATGTGCCTATATACACACATATATATATATATATATATATATATATATATATATATATATATATATATGCGCACACACACACACACACACACACACACACACACACACACACACACACACACACTCACACGCACACGCATGTACACAACCCCACCCCTATGTCTTTACTGAACTTACTTACACCATGACTGCTTCCATAGGAGTGGAAGAGTGACCACTGTCCTTTGAAGTGGAAAATTATGCAGATGAGTGATTCACAGAGCACATCACTAATTAGCGTTACCAGCTCTCTCAGACTGCTGCATTAGCATGCAGCTTGACCGGTGGGATTTTCCTCTATGTTGAGGCCTCTACCAGTGGATGGCCTAAGAATCACAAAGATTTACAGTGAGTGAGAAATGGCCATGTTAAGGCTTTCCACTCATGGTAAGCCTTCCTGAATTCCAGAGGTTAGTCTTTGGCTGGGGTTTATAGATGCTGACATATTGTACTGTATAAATTAGTGTGGCTGGTGCTAACACACAAGATATGAGTAACTCAAAAACACATTCAGAGAAGCTGCGAATTGACAAAATACTATAGTATGCAGCTCATGCTAATGAGTGCATAATGACATGGAAGTGAGGAACCCTATCTAAATGAGACACATGGATTATGCAAATGAAGGAACTCAAAACTGTGTTCCATTTCAGAAACATATAAACAGCTGCACACTGGTACATGCCCATTTTAAATGTCATGAGTCATGGTGCACCATGCAAGCAATTCTAGGAATAACAACAGCAGTAGCAATGCAGCATGTGGTGGGTGCAACCTTCAGAATCACTGCCATCGGTGTGGTAGATTGTGGCTGTCCCCACTCTCACAGGAAGTGCAGACAGTGTGTGACATACTACTGCCTCAGAGACCAACAGAATGAGGAATGTTTCCACGTGAACAAGGATATTATATGCAATGTAGTTAGACTGTGTAGTGCTCACAACAGAACCAAGTGGGATGTGCAGTATGCCTATTTTCTGTAGATACATGGATAAGTACAGCTTTAACAATCTTATTTACAGGGACCATTCACTGACCTATGGGAACATGTTAAGGATATTGCAGCTGTCAACCTTGCAAATCCTAAAGCAATTCTCCATGTAATGCTACAAAACATGGAGGAGCGAGCATATGAAGTCCCCCAGAACAGCAAAAACAAAAGAAAGAATATAAGGTGAAGGACCAGATGAGAAGGCAAGAAATGTGGAAAAAAACATAAATATAGTTGCAAGTATAGAAAACTTCTGGAAGAGCCTGATGTTGATCAAGAATGAATGCAGGAATGGTTAAGGAGAGGCAAATTCAAACCAAGAAATGAAAGGTTAATATTGGCAGCCCAAGACAGTGGGCTACGTACATGCTGATTTACAAAGTCCATTGAATATGTGGGAGAAACAGACATATGTAGTTTTTGTAAAACTGAATTGGAAACAGTCACACACCTTGTTGCTGGTTGCAACGCACTAATGGCAGAGGGACTGTATAATGAAAGGCATAATAATGTGACGAGACTGTTACACTGGAGATTGTGCAAAAATTATGGTATCAAAGTGGCTGTAAAACACTGGAAACCCGAGCCACAAAGAATCATAGAAAATTATGAAGTTTATATCACATGGGATCACCAAATACAAGCAGTTCAAAAGATAGATGCTAGAAAACTGGATATAGTGGTCCAAGAAAAGAAGACAAAAATAGCATTGATCATTGAAATCACCACACCCAGTGACTACAATGTCTTGCGTACAGACAAAGTCATAAAATACCTGGATCTGCAGCAGAAATGAGAGCAATGTGGAAGAAAGATACCCAGACAGTTCCAATAATAGTAGGAGCAATGGGTCTTATAAAAATGTATTTACAATCGTATTTAGATATTTTACCAATTCATGTAACACCATACGAATTGCAGGAGTCATTACTAGGCACATTGTGGGTGCTGCAAAGAGCACTTTTGGCTGACATCAAATAGTGAAACAATACTAATTTCATGAACTTTAATTATATTTTGACTTAGGAATGGGGTCCATTCCTGTCATGATATTAGAAACCTAAAAGACTTGGAGAAATTGAAAACAGCAGAGAAGTGGAGAGAACCAACATCATACAGGCCATTTATAATATAGATTATTTCCCAGAAGTCCTAATAGTCATAGATTGCACGCATTCCTAGCAAGAACCCACTTGATCTAGATGGACTAAAGAAGATTAACATGGGTTTTCATGGTTTCCTGTAGACTCACTGAATCACAAATCATCAAAGCCATAAGTCATTGTATCTGCCCTGAGTGTTGAGGGAGATTCTGATCTCACTTCCATCTTATATAAACAAACTTCAAGTTGCAAGACATAAGGGAAAGGGCAGAAGACATACCACGAAAAAGTCATTGATATGATGAGATGCAGTTTCAATGAGTTTTATTATCATGAGTGATTAGATTTCTGGTCTTTGATTCCCTGAACTGCCAGGTAGTCTGTTCTACTAAGGGGATTATATATGTTGTGCTCTTGCAGCACCAGGGCAGTTCACTTGGTTCACACATTTTGCACACATCTGGCCTATACCAATAGTTTCTGCAAGGGGAATTCCCACAGGGTCATCTGATTGGTAGGTACATAGACACTCTAGATAGCTAGATAGCTCTATACACACAGTTACCATATACAAAGGAGCAGGACACATATGATATGCTGTTTGTAGTGTGTTGCATATAATGCCAGATATACCCTAGAGTCCTGGTTGATGATCCTGTACACAATTCACAGACCACGCAGGATATGGCTCATAACACAGCCCGTGGAGAAATATAAATTATATATTGGAAAGTGTCTTTAGATCACTTATTGGAGGTTTTTGATATCTAGATACCACTGAAGGATCACTACAATACAGTCTAGATATCTGCAGCAAGATATTTATAGTGTGTGCCATGCTATACAACATGACACACCACACTGAAATAGAGCAGCAGATGAACATCATGGCAGGGTCTTTATTATCAGCAACAGCAGAAGGGCAGGGTGAAAATTCAGGGAAGGAACATGCAGTAGCAGTGCAACAGCTGAGAGACTAGGATTTTGGATACAGGCCTTTAAGGAGAATAACAATAATCATAAAGAATATTATATCTATAAAGTGTCAGAAAGTATCCAGAACTAAGCCAACACAGGAACGGAGTAAGGAGATTCTGCCAACAGGGATGTATGCAATTAAGGATATAGGCAATAGGCAAGAGGGGGCTGGAATTTATTGGAGAAAACTGGCAAAGGAACCAAGGTATTGGGAGCAAATAACTAGAGAGGGAAAGATGACAGAATGGAAAGACGTCAAGAATTTATTTGGACTGCAGGTTAGAGATTGCCTTCCCTGTCAAGGACTGATATCAGAGTATAGGCAAAGAGAAAGAAATAGGGGGGTCCTAAGTGAAGGACCAGCACCGGTAGAGTTTTTAGTAGAATCTAGAACAGAAGCTACCATTAAAAAAGGAATGATTAGTGGAGCATATAAAATATTGCATAACTATAAGAATCAATCTGAGTTGGTTGAAAAGGATAGGGAAGAGAGACTGGATAAGCACTTCACAAACAAACAATGGGAGGATATAAGTATGTCTCCCAAATATGCAGCAAAATCTAGAAGATTTAGGATTTTTGCTTGGAAATGCTTACATAGATATTTTTATACCCCAAGTATACTCCAGAGAATTTTTTCCTCAGGTAGACAGCAAATGTTGGAGGTGTGATGGGAAAGAAAGAGGTAATTGGGAACATATTGTCTGAGAGTGTGGTGAGTTAGCAGACTTTAAGGACTCCCTTCAGGATGCACTGTTGGAGATGCTGGGTGGGCAGATTGGTGTGATGAGGGAGGTGATTTTTCTGAGCTATGATACAGAATTGGAATTGCCTAGACATGGTAAGGCCCAGCTGTGTCTAATTATGGTGGCTGCCAAAAAAAGCCGATTACTAGAAAATGAAAATCAAAGTCTAAACCAGCTATACTAGAAGTAGCAAAGATAGTAACAGAGATACAACAACTGGAAATGGGATCTTTAGAAAAGTGTAGGAGCAAACTGCATAGAAAAAAATGGAAATTGTGGAAACAATGTATACATGGGTGGAATGAGGTTTAAAAGAAGGTATGACTTAAATGGGCTATGTAATGTCTGAAAATGATTGGGTAGATTATAAGTGATGTATAATGTTTGCAACTGGGAGTGTGTCAGTATGGTTTGTGATATAAAATGCTTGCAACTAGGATTGTGTCGGTGTGATTTGTTTTCATTTATTTAAATGCATGATGCCTATGTCATACGTGATGGTTTAATAAAGATGCTTCTTATTTATTATGTAATCTTGCTTAGGTTATATGATTTATAGCAATATATGTGAAATATAGTGTTTGTAAACATGAACTTGTTAATACGGTTTAATTACTTTTATATAAATGTATATTTGCCTGTGTCACAAGCGATGGATGGTGCAGTGGTGCAGTGGTTGCATTGTCGCCTCACAGCAAGAGGTTCTCTGGTTTGATTCTCTGCTGGAGTGCCTTCTGTGGGGAGTCTGCATGTCCTCCCTGAGTTTGTGTGGGTATCCTCCGGGTGCTCCAGTTCTCTCCTATGTTATAAAGATATATGTCTGGAGTGTTTTTCCCTGGGCCTCCGCTGAAAATTGGCTTCATTTCAAGACAGACTTTCCCAGTAAACAAATGTTAAATAAATAAATAAATAAAATAATTCAACAAACGTGTTTAAAAAAAAAACACTGAAAAAAAAAAATTGGTTTAAACAGTGGTAGTTGCAATACATTGCACTAGCAAAGGGGTGGCATCTGGTCCACAGCTATGTGCCATGATTCTGACAACTCAGAATAAAATGGTGGCTGTAGTAGCTCATCCAGGCTATGCAGTGCAATGCATGAACTGACCATGCTGTGCACCAAACATCACCATACCCACATAGATTAGTGGGATCCAGGGCACTGTCATCATCACTTGCATAGCTGGGGAGTAACACGAAGACAGATTACTGCAACTGTATAAGGTCATAGGTGGTGAAACAGTAGCCATATACTCTGGAACAGTGTTAGAAATCAGGAGCCACATCTTTCAATTGTGGAGTTGAGATGTCATGATGTGACCATTGGTGGTGCTGGTTTACAGTGTTGGAGCTCAATGGAGTCAATGGCAAGGAAGTGGTAGAACTCTGGAACTGTGCAAATGCACCCTGATGTTGAATATCATGTGCTGAGCCTCTTGAAAAGCATTACCTTTGACCAAAACAATGCCCAAGATGAGCGATGGTCATCTATATAACCACAGACAACTGAGAGGGTCTAGAACAAAGGGACCACATGTGAGCAGCCTTGATGCATCCTAGGTGATCACTTAGAGAAGCATTGTCATCCATGACCTGAAGGGGGTCCATAGCCAGAGGTGGTAGACAATCCATAGGATAAACTGATGTTGTTTCCTCAGTGACCATTTGGATATGCATGGGAATGGTCTGTGCCTGACCACCTCACATACAGATTCACCCATGAACCTGGAATACATAGCCTACAGTTCCAGACTAGTAGGCAATTCCAATGTGTCTCATGGAGGCAACTATGGGGTAACAGCTTTCACCAGTGACATCAGTAGCTCTGTGTTCTCCCTGTCCCTATACTCTGTGTTACTATGCAGTTCATGCACATTGTCCCATAAACCAGGAAGCAGCCCTACCATCTCCACAATGTTGTTGGTAGAAGCTGCCTGTGCTTGGATCACTTGCCTGGCCATCTGCTGGTTAACACTGTGATGTCCTCACTCTGGGCCAGTAATAAAGGAAAACAATGGAGGCCAGCATAAGTAGTCCAATACTTTATTGTATGTATCCAAGTCAATTCAAATAGGACATAATAATGCCCAAATATCCAAAGTAATCCAAATTCACCTTCGTCAGTGAAAAAAAAAAGTGAATTCAGTAAGCAACAGACATCATGAATATTTATATGGTGCCCCAGCCAATGGCAAACAATGGTATGGTCCATACCCCCCTTATTTTATATATCAAAGTGTACTGTAATACAATGATATTTGTATTATATAAATAAAGGATAATAAAGTAATAAAGGAGCCTGAATCCTCACCACTGGCACTGGCAAGGGACAATCACTTGGAACAAAAATGGGTACACTCAGTATTTCCAGATGCAGCCATCTGCATCAAGCACAATTTCTCTTAAGAGCACACAAGGAACACACTCAGTTCAGGGGATGGTTTCTCTCTGTCTCTCCAGATCCCCAATAAGACCCCCACTGGCACAGCTGTAGGGGTGACTCCTCAGCTGAGGGCACAAGCCAAGTTCTACAGTTCTCTGTGAAACCAGTGCTTCTTATCCCTGCTGCAAGCAGCTGACACACACACTCTTTGAGATTTGATTTGCACACACACACACACACACACACACACACACACACACACACACACACACACACACACACACACACACACACACACACAAACACACACACCTGAGAAATGCGGGCACAGATTTTGTAGCTATGCAACCTTCTGCCCAGACTATAAGGTAGTTAAACCACCACCATACACTCCAAAAACAGCTACTCCAAGGCTCTTACATGGGTACTCAGTTATACTGAATGAAATTAATATGAATGGTAGTGTTTGACTAATGTGGTAAGGCTTTCAGAAGTGGCCAGAGCTGTCACCAAATATATATAAGTACTTTCAGAGATTAAAATATTCTCTAAAAGACCAGCCACAATGAAAAGTTTAAATATATTTAATAATAAATTATAAAAGAGCATGAAAATACTAAATATCTATTTACAATAAACACCAGAGTTTCAGTAAAAATAACACAGGTGGACAGATTTACGCAGTTACAGAAAAATAATATTTAACTAATCTCACTATATTTTCCTGACTGATCTGAAGACTTATTATTCTCTGGTTACTTACTAGAGCAAGGCAAGATAAAGTAGGTGAGGGGTCCTTCCTTGTCGGGTTACAAAAACAGACTGCTCTGAGACTTCAGTCTCACCTAGTATTAAACATTATTTTAGTGATGGATTACATGACATCGCACACATCTGGTCATCTGACTTCTGGTTTCCATGCACCCTCCCATTACTAGAAACTGCTAGGATTTAGCACATATGTGTCAATAATGCACACACATACAGCTTTGCTCAGATATGTTTCAGCCTCTAGAAGTCATAAAACAATTTCAAACTTCTACCCTTTCAGAGTAGCAATTAGTTCACTGCTAAAGACAATACAGAAGGCATACATATGCTTGTTTTCTCAGACATTTTTTCTCTGGCTGCAGTCAGAACTATACGATACAATCATTATGGCCTAAATTAAGTAATTTAATTTCTTACTATTTTTCAAAGTTAGCTGGAGCTGAGCTTAACCTCTTCTCTTCTAGTATTCTCTGTTACAGTGTATACATTTAATCAGTTACAATAAAATACAGTCTGATATATAAATGTACATTTCTTTTCTGTCCAGCAGGATGGGCTGTTGATACATTTTTAACACTAGCAACTTTACAAATACATTTCTCAACACAAGCATCTGTTCAAATAAGTTTGATATACAAATGAGATATAATTCTTTACAAAATTCCAGCTAGCTATGTTGACATGCATTACACTTCCACTGCCCTACTTCTCCTGGCATAGATGGCAATACTTCACATTGTCACAAACACAAAGTGTCATAGCCATATCAGGGACAGACATGGAGTTATGGTGGTACTGCATCCCTCCCTTCATCTCTTACTTCTTACAGGTGTGATGCCCCTGCACCGGCTCAGTAATCAAGGAACCTGAATCCTCACCACTAACACCAGTGAGGGATGTACACATTAGGAGGATGACAAGTACACATACAGTAAAGTACAATTTCCCTTAAGAGCACACATAGATCACAGTCAGTCTGGGGTTAGTTTCTCCCTCTCTCTCTCCAGATCCCCAATAAGACTCCCACTGGTACAGCTATAGGGTTAAGATCTCAGCCGAACAGTCAAGCCAAAACCTCCAGCACCCTCTCTGTCCAACCAGTGCTTTGTGTCCCTGCCCAAGTAGCTGACACACATGCAGACACTTTGAGATTTGATATATATACAAACACACAGACACTCCTGGGGAAGGCTGGCACAGGTTCACTAGCTATGCCCCCTTCTGCCCCAACTGTAATGTAGTACCAACTGCCACCAACCACCCTTATTTATCAACTACTATAAGGCCCTTCCCAAAGGGTGACCAGTTCTACTGTGGAATATTACTATTATCCAAATGGTAAGTGTGACCAAGGCCAAGGCTATTTAAGAGTGGCCTGTACAGTGTCACCAAATACATATGTAAATACTCTAAGAGATTAAATATCTCTAAACAAACAAGTCACAATTAAAAGGTTTAAATATATTTAATAATAAATAAAAAAGAACAATAACTCAGCACAGCGGCTACAGAGTTCAGAATCACAGGAAATATTTTTAAACAACATTTCAGGACAGTCTCACATAAATACAGAAAACATCTAGACTGATCTTAGTATATTCCTGTCTATGTCTAAGAGAAACTATGTTCTAAATAACTTACTTACAGAGCCAGGCAAATGGAAGTGCTGAATGGATGTTTACAGGTCTAAAGACAATACAAAATGCACAGACTCACTCATCACTTATCTCAGATTGCATCATTCTTTGTCACCTCTGTGTCAAAAGACTGGAATTGGAAGTCATAAAATCAGTTAAATACTTTTACCCTCGAAACCTGTAAATGTTTCTGTTTCCAGACAATAGAAAGAATTTGTAGCTGCAGACATTCTGTCTCTTTGTTGTATTAACTAACTTCATAGCACGTCATAAACTCTTTACTTATTTTCTCAGAGTTTGCAAATTAAATCTGTATATTCTAACTTCTACCATGAAAATATACATTTGCATAGGCATATAGTCCATATACATTTCTGCTCTTCTCCAGCAAGGTACATTGTGGTTCCATTCTTGAAGCTCAGCACATAAAATACAGTTTAACACACACATAGCATATGGTTTTCTTATATTTGTAAGACAAGTCTATGGATCATATTAATATTTACAAATGACACAGGATTATTTACAAAATTCTAGCTATCTGGGCTGGCAGCCTTCACAGCAAGTTTGTGAATTTCAGAGGTGGTGCTGTGTGGGCTGGGGACATGGGCAGAGCTGGGAGGAGCATTCAAGTACAAGATGTCTGTCATGCCCCTGGAATGCCATGTTCTCAGCCTGTAACTTTAAATTGGTCTCTGTAATTGTAGATTGAGCAACTCCTCCCCTGTAGCATTAAATAGCGCAGTACCACTGTGTCATCAGCCTGTGCCACTTCCCCGTTGTCAGTATTTTCAGTCAAAGTTGCCTTGCTAATGCCATTCCTATGTTGTCTTTTTGTACTAGACTCTCCTCGGGGGTAACCTGTGAAAGCATGAACATGCATGACACTACTGTCAGCCCACAAATATATGCCTCTATAAGCACCTTCATTTGTTTATTTGTTTATTTTTGTTTTCTGGGTTGTGTAGTGCACTGGCCAGTACTGACTGGCCAAGATGAAATACAAAATATTTCTCAAACAAAAAAGGGAAAAATGTAAGCAGTAATGGAGTAGTTCAGATTAGTTGCATAGATAAACTGTATGTGTACATTTTATAGTAAACGAGCAGAGTGTAATGTACAATATTTACATTAGTCTCTAAAGTGGGCCAGCCCTCAATAGTTCTGTGACAGAAGAGAAGTGGAAAGGAGAGGGATAGAGAGTTAGGGCATAACTCTCAATTGTCCAGATTTTTGCAGAATGTCCAGATTTTACCTCATATTTTTGGCATGTTCCTCATAAAATTTGTGGTTTTCTGGCAAATCACTGAGGACTGAAGTCACTTAATAATGAAATACCTTTGAGTTTCAAACTTCATATCCTTTAGAAAATGCGTGCTAATACAAATCTTGTATTTCTAATAATGTTTTAAGTTTATAAGTCCTTAAGTCTGTCCCTGTTTTTGGGCCTT
This sequence comes from Protopterus annectens, assembly GCF_019279795.1. Classification (NCBI taxonomy): domain Eukaryota; kingdom Metazoa; phylum Chordata; order Ceratodontiformes; family Protopteridae; genus Protopterus; species Protopterus annectens. Next base: position 396,313,386 of record NC_056731.1, read on the forward strand.
TGTCCTCCCATTATCTTGGGTTTTGTCCAGATTTCTTGCACTAGGAGGTGGAGAGGTATGAATTAGGGAATACATCCTATGCTGAAGCAGGAACATTTGGTTTGAATAAAAAGGTGCATTTTAAGTTGCATTTTGTCTTTGCACTAAGTATGTTCTACTTTAGCTCACTATGGAGACCATGCCAAAGATTAGGTGCCCGAGAAAGGGAAGCATGGGTAGTGCTGCATAGTTTGGTCCTAGTGATGAGAGGTGGTGTGGAGGTCTTTTCCTGAAGTCTAGCTGCAAGTGAAGTAAATGTATAGAGTTGGAGTAGGTTGCAGAGCTGGGATCCTAAAAGTAGGTTAGATCTTTGTTTTATGGGTAATCATTTGGCTTTTTCTAGGGTGATAGAATGATTCTGCCAGAGGTGAGATTTTGTAATGAATCGGCAGATGATATTGGATACCATCCAGAGTATGGTAGTGGTTTCTTGCAGGTGGCTGTAAAAATGGTAATTCATTCTGCTAAGTCTTTCACACCAAGCCTGAGTAATATTTCACACCTCCTGATTTCTGAAGAGTTTCTGCCTGGACAGCTTTCGCCTGAGCTAAAAATTCTGAGAATGCAGTTTTGTTACCAAGCTGCAAACATGTATGTATCTCAAAAACTATAAGTGCTACAAAAAAAAGTTAAAATAATTTGATAATAAGTAAAATGAGTTATTATAATTATGCAAATAAACATTAATATCGCTGTAGCCATAGTAGATAGACCTCAACTATCAGTGTAACTTTTGCTCATGCAGATGTGCTCTTTATTTTCCTACAAAGCAGTTTTGTAGGTGTCACTGCATTGCTGAGATATTTGCATAATTTTCATATTTAACTGGCAAGTAAATGTAAATATCTGCTAAGGAGTACTAGTTGGATACCAACTGTATCAATGCAGTTTTTTCAGCATTGTGTATTTTTTCATTTGATACCATGGAGTATCACAAGAATGCTATTAACTCACATTTTCCAGTACTGAGGACCCCATTTGTCTGGGCCATTCATAAGTTCTATGTTGACTGCGCATAGGAAATGCTGTTCTACAATGCAGCCAGATAGACATTTCTAATGTGCTAGAATTATTTAACAATGTCAGAGATACTTGCAGATATATGATATTTATGCAAATAGGCATTTTATGTCAATAAACAAGTATACATATCTGCAGAATAGTAGAATGCAGAGAACAGTGACACCTTTTGCAGCATTATGTAAGCTTGTATTTGATACCATGGAATACCATACAAGTACTTTTTGGTCCAAGATCTACTGAAAGTATTACTATATGAGATATATGTAGAATTTCTTGAGAATAACCCATATTGTCTTTGGTACAGAGTACCCCACTTATCTGAAGAGACATTCCTAACCTCTAGGTTGACTAGGCATATGAAATGCTCTTCTACAATGCAACAAGATCAGCTCATGATGCAGACTCTGCAGTGGTAGGCATGCTTGATGAACTGTTTTATGTGCTATTTTATTTTCATATGAGTCAAAGCAGTAGAAAAGCTAAACACAGAGCTGAGGCCGTGGACATAAATGCCTGAGGACAATCAGCCAAACTGTGCTGCACGTTTCAAACATTTATGCCCTCTCCCTCAGCTCCGTGTCTGGCTTTTCTACTGATTCTACAGATAGCTGAAACGGTCTTTATCTTGAATGAATACATTACCGGAAATAGGTTTAGTGTACTGGTTAAGGTCTTTATCTTACAAGCCCAAGGTACAGGGTTTGATTCTGGTTATTGGTTAGTCTTTAAATTACCTGTAGTGGCAGTTAGCTTTGTTTTCAACTATGATCAAGCCTAGAATATACTACAACAATTTCAATAAACATGATATTTACTGATTTACAGAAAATAAATAAAATGTACTTCTTCAACATCAATTGTAAGGCAGTATTATTACAGGCACTAAAATGGTCCTATGAGTGCTGGGTCTGAAATATTATTTTAAAATAAAATAAATGGTTTGACTGATAATTATGTAAAACAGGTCATCAAGAATGCCTACCACTGCAGTGTTTGTATCATGACCTGATCCCTACTGCTGCTAAGGCATACTATAGCTTTACCTCGTCTATTACGCAATGCGCAGCAACATGGATTAGAAAGATGGGGGAAGAAACATGCACTTGCTGCTGTCCTTTGTTATCTGGGGAAACTTCTGGTTATTTACAAGATTTTGAGCATAATCTAACAGAGGCGAAAGACTCCCTCCCTACCTCCCTCCAAAAATATACATACATATTTGTGTTGCTATAAGTAGGAGTATTTTTCCAAGAGAACGTACATTGGCATTACAGTGCATCTGTCCTCCCCTTATTACAGTTAAGACCTGCTGCCCTCTGTGTTTTACTTATGGTGGGCAGCAGCACCACTCTTTGAACACTTCAAACAATGGTGCAATACTTGATCACATTTGAATGCTTAGGCTGACAATACATGACGGCTGCAAGTAGCTGGAGTGATAAGCAGGGAAGCCGCCTTCATTCCTCTTCCATCAGGCTTAAAGTAACATCTGATCACAGGCCAACTTTTCTTATTTGCCAACTGCATGCCATTATAAAAGGTGGACCATGACAGTAAATAGACACAGTAAAGGAATACTGTTACCCACCCCCCTACAATAACTTTACTAGCAGTGTACCATATATATGCTTGTTTTTTGTTTTCCCAGTTGTCCATTTTGTTAGTGTTCCAAATCATCTGTGGAGTTTCTTTTGTTCATCTGTACAATATTTTCTGAGGTTGGGAAAAGAAACAACACCCAAGATTTCATATCTCACACTATCTTGTGTGTGTTTGTGTGTGTGTGTGTGTGTGTGTGTGTGTGTGTGTGTGTGTGTGTGTGTGTGTGTGTGTGTGTCTTTGTGTGGGGGGAGGTGGTTCAAGAACATGTATTCAGCAGAAAAGAACTGTTTACATTTTTGAAGGAAAATGGCACAGGCTGGTGATTTCTAACATGCTAGAATTATTTCACAGCATTCATTTCATAATAAAATTATAAAGAATTTTTTTCACTTTCATAGAAGTGGATATTTTTAATAAATACATTGTATGCACTGTAACAGCAACATTTATGACAAGATTTTTGTAATGTAAGCACATACATCCATTTATACATACATACATACATACACGCCTGCATTTATATGCACATACATCTTTTATAAATACACACATGTACTCTTGCATTTATAAGAGCACACATCCATTTATAAATGCACACATACTCTTGCATTTATAAGAACACACATCCATTTATAAATACACACACGCACACACGCACACACACACACACACACACACACACACACACACACACACACACACACACACACACACACACACACACACACACACACACACACACACACACACACAATTCCATTTTTTTTATTGTGGCAACTTTCAAAATATATTAAAGCAACTCTGAGGACTGTAGTTAATAATGATTACAGATGTTTGGATGTTTTACCTCAGATATAGGGCATCCTATGATCTACAGAGAAACTGCATCTAAAGTAAAATAAATATCTTAATGGGGAGTTTTTATTTATGCTGCTTAGGTGGCTTTCTTTTTTGTTTTTATGGATGAAATCTTTTTTTGTTGTTTCTCCATTATTGCTGGAATCAGGCCCTGTCCTTTCAGCACTCTATTGACCATGAACTCATCTTTCAGGGGATTGAGCCAGTCCCTTGATTCCACATTCAAGATGAAAGTCCTAGAGCTCATTAGTTTCCTGCCTAGAAGCCCATTATCCCATCCTTTCCCTCAGTATAGGTGAGAATCAGGAGTAGACAGGCCTCCATCCACAAGCGTGTCCTTGTCAAACTTTCAGCATTACAGCTGCACTGCTGACTTTGCTAAGTGTTACTTTCTAGAGAAGGTCCTGATGCATTATTTTGCACACACTGGATGCTCGCTCAGCTGAGAAGCAATTTACATGACCCCGTTGCAGCTATCTGCTATTACTCTGTCTTCCATTTGGGTTAAAAGTTCACCAAGGATGAGTGTGACAGAAATGGCTGTTCACTTAGATGTTTTCCTCCTCCTGTTTCAGCCCTTTCGTTGCCAAAACGAGTAGTCAAAGTCAGGTCACAGAGGCCATCTAGGGCAAATGGCCGAGGCCAAATAAAAGCATTTGGTGCTCATTGGAGCTGACATTTTTGATTTCTCTTTGTGGTGGTTGATCAACACGCAGACTTTGGTATAACATTTGGGCACTGGTTGGTAAGTACTTACGTTCTACATAGGACACAAATGCTTGTGATAAGTGAATACCTGTACAGTGGACAGAAACATGCACAACATTTGATACAGTCATCTTATGTCTACATTCTTACAAGCACTCAGGTTGCTCCAGAACAAGTACAAATACCACTCTGTCATTGTCTATGTTGGTATGAGTATGGTATGAATGATCTGAGATGTACCTCCCTGGACTACATGAAAAGAGATATGGAAGAGCTCTCTGATCACGCAGCCCAAGCCGGTATGACCCTGACCCTGAGTAGCACCCTGCCCTCACCAAGAATGATGCCATAGTATAAAGAAAAAATGATCAATTTCAACATTTGCCTAAGTTTCTGGTGTCATTCAAAGGTGATCCAGTCTCTGTCCGCCTGGGATGATATGCTCGACAAACCACATTGCTTCACAAGAGATGGCTAGCACCTGTCACCCTTAGGCTTTTGAATACTGGCCAAGGCTTTTGCCGCCCCCATAGTGCCTTTTTTAGGCAAGGCTCAAAAGACAAACCCACCACCATAAATAGCACAAGTAACCAAAAACTAAGGGTAATGCTACTCAACGCCAGAAGTCTAAACCTCAGAATGCACACACTCAAGACACTCCTCAGTATGGAGAAAAACGATACATGTGCAGTAACAGAAACCTGGTCTAAGGCTCCAGAGAGCACCCCGGCACTACCAGGCTACAACTCATACCATACTTTTTGGCCACAGAACCCGGACCGAAACACAAAAGGCGGAGGTGTATCCATATTCATCAAGGATACCCACACCTCCAGGTTAGTGGCACAGTACAATGCCTCAGAGATCATCCATGTGCAACTAACAATGGGAAAAACTGCAATTCAAATGGTAGCTTGCTACAGATCACCTACCATGACCCTGGACCCCCATTCCACATTTCTGGAGACACTGGAAAATATGAAGGTCCTACCAAATGCCCTAATATTGGGTGATTTCAATTACCCAAACATTAACTGGAAGAACTATTCAAGTACTAACTCCCTTGCTCAATGCTTCCTAGAATTTATAAACTCGAACGCCTTGGATCAACTGGTCAACATCCTACCAGAGGTGACAACATATTGGACCTGGTCATCACCAACATGGGCGACCGGTATTCTACACCGGAGGTCAACCCCTCGCTGGTTAGATCAGACCATAGACTAATCACTCTGGATATCCACATTCCGCCCCCACCCCCAATCAAGGAAACCATCATGAAAAACTTTTCAAAAGCAAACTTCACATTACTTAAGATCGAGGTGGAAAGGACAACACTGTGCAAGCTGCTGAATCCCTTACAAAGGCAATCTATGAGCACCTGCAAGAATGCATGGCTCGTGCTATCCCAAGCAAAACCAAGACTCACTCTTCCAAGAAAAGGAAACCAGTCTGGTGGACCCCTACCATAAACAAGCTATACAATAGAAGGAGGAAACTAGTACAGAAAAGAGTAAAATCCCAAGAAGGAAAGACATCCCTGATGAGTATCAGCAAGAAACTACGATCCCTCATAAAATCATCCAAGGCTAGCTTCGAAAGAAAAATTGCCAAGGACTCCAAAGATAACCACAAAGCATTCTTTAGCTATGTCAAGAACCTAAGTGGAAACTCTCAGATCTGCTCTGAGTTAGTGCAGAATGGCACAAAATACACTGAACTGACTGATATTGCCAACATTCTGGCAGACAGGTTTAGTGCAAACTTCACCCCCCTCTCACGCCCTAAAGATCCCATAACCATACCAGAAGAATGTAGAGCCCCAGCAATCACTGACACACAGGTTAAAACAGCCCTATCCAAAGCCAGAAACACAGCTTCAGTGGGACCGGATGGAGTCCCAGGCTGTGTCTTACATGAACTCCAAAATGAACTAACCCCTCACCTAAACACACTGCTCAAACTCAACCTCTCTACAGGCTACGTACCAATAGAGTGTCACACAGCAACAGTTATCCCATTCCACAAAGGTGGAGCCACAATGGACACCGGAACTATCGACCTATAAGCCTGACTAGCCTGGTCTGCAAGACTATGGAGCGCATCATCATGGAACTCATTAACAGAGACATTGGCAACCTCCAAACATTGGACCTTACCCAGTTTGGCTTTGTTAAGGACAGATCATGCTTCCTAAAGCTGGTGGACTTCTTTGAGACAGTTACCAGTACTTTAGACAAGGGAAAGGAGGTCCACACAGCCTACCTAGACCTCACAAAGGCTTTCAACACCATTCCCCATTCTGGTATTATAGACAGGCTCACCAGCCTGAACATAAACCCCTACATCACGAGATGGGTTGCCAGTTGGCTCACAGATAGAACCTACACGGTGAGAGTTGCAGGCTCTAGGTCCGACTCTAAATCAGTTACAAGTGGCGTCCCCCAGGGGTCAGTCCTGGGACCCCTCCTGTTCGGTATATACTTCTCAGAGGTACAGGCAAGTACAGGAGGACTATGGCTGACCAAGTTCACAGACGACTGCAAACTGGGGGCCATAACTGACACTCCATCTGATACAGACATCCTCCAGAAGGGTCTCACTGAGATGGATACCTGGTGTCAAAATCGTGGCCTCAAGCTAAATGCCAAAAAGTGCATAGTCATCCCCTTTGGAAAAAAACAAAGTACCCATGAACTACCACATACGTGGTAGTCCCCTAAATACAGAAAATAAAATAAGGGATCTGGGGACCCAAGTAGATAGTAATCTCTCCTTTGACAATCATATTGCCAAGGTGGTTAGAAAATCCTTCTATGTGGCCCACCTAATCATAAAACGGTTTGCATTTAGAACAAAAGAAGTTATTGTGCCCCTCTACTCATCACTCATCAGACCCATCATAGAGTACAATGCCCCATTTGGGATGTACCTTACAAGACACCTGCAACAGCTGGAAAGACCACAGAAGTACCTCACCAAGAGGATTACTGGCCTCAAACAGATGCCCTATGCAGCCCGACTGAAGAAACTCCAGCTGTACTCAGTTGCATACCGCCTACTCAGAGGTAATCTCTGCCTGACAAACAAGGCCATGTCCAACCCAGAATTGATGGACATGCTCCACTTAAAAAAAAAAAAACAAATCCCCGAGAGCCACACGCTATAGGGATCTAAACCTCACCATAATGATAAATAGGACTTGCTGGAGGGATAGATTCCTGTCCCAGAGACTCCACATGCTTTGGAACAGGATTCTAATCTACATTAGGCAGAGCCCCTCACTAACACTCTTCAAGAGAAACCTTGATGAGTGGATGGGAAACAGAAAATTTATCCTGGGGATCACTGCAGTGGCTCTGCTGGACAGATGCACAGCAGACTAATGGCTCTGCTGGACAGAGGCACAGGGAACTAATCTAAGGGGGTGGTGAAAGCCAACACATTCTGGCTAGGCTTACATATGCACCCGGGCAGATAGCCTAGTACTTACCTATGGACATCCAGTTCCTCATTCTACAGTAGTACAGGCCTATGATACATTACTCTGGTACATTTTGTTATTTATTTATTTAATTTTTACACAGTGATGGAAACAGGGACATATTTCAAGCTTCCAGAGCTGAGGTAGACATGATAAAGGTCATGGTATAGAAGATAAAAAGAAAGATGCAACATGTCCAAGACAGGTAGGCTAAGAATTTTCTGTGTCTTTTAAATATTCCAGTACTTTACAACACTTCAGTCTTTAGATTTGTTTCTGGAAATTAAGCTGCATGTGTATTTATATTATTGAACTTAAAACTGATGCCTGAAATAAAAATCACATGTAAATTCTTCTTTCATGTTAAAAAGGTTGACAAAGGGTTAGTAGAATTTCTTGGCAGCTAGAACTGACTTTGTGAGGTGCAAGTTTTTTATTTTATCAACTGTAGTGCAAAGACTGTAAAATCTGAAAACGTGTCTGTAAATGTCTGTTTAGTAAACCACTGGGGAACATATACTAATGAGATGTTACTGCCAGTGGAACTACTGTTCTAGTGAAATCTTTCCATTAGCTCCCTTGTAGATTTAACTAGAGGGAGCCCTTATAATTAGCAATTAATGCTTAGTGATGTCACACTTGATGTAAGTAACAGACATATAAACAAAGACACTGTCAGTAAGGAAATAAACAGTACACATAATTAGCCATAATATGTACATTTATTTTCTCTATATGTCTGAATTATTTCATGCTTCATGTTCCAGAAACATTTCACAGTACCAGACATATCACAGCACACACATAACATTTGATTAGCTGCTGATGATTTTGGTTTGGCTTGCTTAATTATGAGTTTAAGAATTACTTCAAGTAAGGATGGAGACACTGTTGGGTAAATATCTTACCGGTCCAGCTTTTCCTGTATTAGATGTGTGAGTTCGAGTGAGAGGGCTGTTACCACAGGCAGGAATTCAGAAAAAGCTAATTGTAAGCTCTGCATTTTCAGCTCAGAGCAGAGGAACAGCAGCTAGAACACTGGTTGTCAGAAATATGATGGAACAAAGCAACAAAAAACAAGGGTTTAAAAAATGCCGGAGTGCCACTTTCAGCATTGATGGTTTTAGCTTCACCATAGGTAAGAAAAAGATGTAATGTCTTTACTTATCAGAGAAGCATTTTGTATGTTAGCAGTTTCCCAGCTGAAGTACAGTAAATTGTCTTAAAATAATGCTGCTTGGTAATATGATAATGTGCAGACAGTTGGGGTCCACTACAAAGTGTGGTACTGTTTGCATAATGTAATAAACAATCTGCTTGGCACTGTTGCTGTTTGCTATATATGCGTTTGGGTTTTTTGTTTACTTTGTTAAAAGGATGAAACTTGATTTGTCTGAAAAGTTGTATTTCACTGCTGTTCATTACACAACAGTCTGCACTAATCATTTATTGCTATTCCTGTTCATTTTAAATCTAAAAAGTTAACTTGAGGTTTCCTATGATCACAGGTTCAAGTCCTACTTAGGTATCAAGCTTATGCCGATACGCTGACAAATGTAAGCACTATATTTGCCAGTTGAATACAAGGTGAATGTTTGTGGTGAGATTACTGCTTGGAACTAAGAAATAAAGATATTACAGGGTTATATAAGTGTTCCAGTTATATTATTATTGTCTGCCGGCCAGATGAACCTTGAAATTAGTGTTGTATAGCAGAATGTGTGACTTACAATCAAATATTTTTTTGTTTTTGTGACTGCACATAACAGTGACTCAAGGATCGTCCTAAAGTTGAGTCACTCTGTACGCTTAGTGCATTGGCAAGATTCTTAATGCTTCCGTTTTCAAGATACACATTTGGAATAAATGCCATACAGCAAAAATAAGTCTCTTTTTATGATGACAATGATTTCTTAGATAAATGCTTAGACATTCCTTAAAAAAATATATGTTTGTGCTGAGAAATGCATATTTTGCCAAATAAAGTCATTTCATTTTTTAAAATATGTTGCCTCTTCATGTCCCTTAGTGACTGATAGGTAGTTACTAGGTGTGCAGACCAGGAGACAATCAAGGAACCTAGCCCAAACTTCCAATTGTCCCAAAGGACTGTCTGATTAAGTGACTTGCTCAAGGTTACACAGTAGGTAAATGAAAGCTGAGGGAATCAGACCCTGTGCTGCAGGAAGTGGCTTGTTAGCAATTCATAGCCATAATCTACTGCACTAAATGCAGGCTGCCTGCTAAGTTTCTACTTGTGTATATTCTTTAGAATAGCAATATAATTCCTGGAATAATGGGAGTTAAATTGTAATCCATTGATCTGTTTTTTTTCCAGGGTAAAATGACTAGCCTGGCAGTTTACAACAGATGAGGTTAAAAGATATTAGTAGGCTTGCCCTGGATTCATATCCCATCACTTTTCATTTCCCTACCATGTAACTGCACAAGTTGATTATTTAGACAGTGTTGTCGGTCACTTGTGAAAAGAAGCACCTAGGTAGTCAAGTCAGTATTGGATGTGTAAGTTACACACACCCACAAACAGTTTTGAACCCATCACTTAGTAATTAGCAGTTCTCTTGTGGTTTGACCAAGTCATTTGTTCCTCCTTAGGAGACAGACAGACAGAGAAAGTCATGGCAGGTCATGTTACAGGCATACATTTGAATGACTTTGTGAAGCCCCCTCTCTCTTGTCCCTTTGGCAGCTTCACCATCATGCTCTTAGTGCTGCATATCAGATCCAAGCTGTAGTGTGAACGACCTCTGTGATGGGTATGTTTGCATGTCCACGATACGTTATGCTACCTGCTGTGTCCTTGAGCTTCACCTGGGTCAGCACTTTAGTAGATCAGCTGCTTCCTTGCTGTGATGAATAAGCCAGTGACAGTAACTCACTCCTCGCCTCCTAGGTGGGCTCATTCTACTTCTGGGCTCCTAATCAGTCTTAGGTCATCTAGGCCACAGTCTGAGCATTAACTCTTTGTGCCCAAGACCCAGCTTACATCCACTGATAGTTTAACTGTCATGTTATATGTCAACAAATTTTAATGAAGCTGTCTTCTTTACCTTATTTTTAAGCTCTTTAACTACAAGGAACTTAAATTAATAATCCAAGAAAATAAGGGTTCTTTAACCTCAACCTTACGACAATTGTGTATTAAATGAATATGTGTATATGAAAGTGCATTGGTGTGAGATGGGATGTGTGTTTGGAGGAGGTTAATGGTACCTTGTCAAATTAAAACAAATGAACACTGACACAAAGCTGTTTGGGCGGCTGGTTGTAACTTTCTGAATAAAAAGAATAGATGAAAAATACAAGCTGAAAAGGAATTGTACTGGAAATATTGTATTTTGTAACAGAACTGGTGGAAGATAACAGTGCTGCTCTTCATATGTTTTAAGAAGCCAGCGATGAGACAGCAGCTATATCAATAGTGTTTCCCTAGCCACATGTGCTTTTAACCATGGCAACAAACTCAGGCAGGCTAAGGAAACAACACTGGTAAACCTAATGCAAGCTGTAACATAAATGGCAATTATAGCTTAAATGAAAAACTACTGATTCATCTGAAAGTTGTTAATCGTCCTCCTTTATGAAATAGCTAAATAGCGTTACATAAAACTGGGTATAATATAATCAGTGGCACAAGACTAAAGACTGGGCTTACATTAACATTTCCTCAAGGTGAAAACTGCATATACCTGTTGCGTGTGAAACTGTTCAGCATTTGGTGCAGGGGATAATCTCACAGCTATGCTCGCATGATAACTTTAACATCAATTATGGAAAAAGAGAGAGGAAAAAAGAGAGAGAGATGTTGGGGGTTGTGTGTGTTGGGAGTGATGCAGTGGAATGTCCATGGTACAACAGTTTAGTAGGGAAGTTTCTGAGTGCTGCGTATTTGTCTTATTTGCAGGCACCTTTTAGGTCTAAAGCTAGTGATTGTGTAGCTTTGCTCTGGCTATACAGATACTCAAAAAATATTCTTCTATTTCCTTGAGGCATCCATCTCTGTTACGTGAGTATTTGTCAGCATGGAACAATGGTTCATCCAAGGCTATTTTGTGGACACTGGGGACTACACAACAGAAATGAATGAGTGTTCCAGGTTACTGCAGTCATTCACTATGTCAGTTGATTAGGCTATCTTTGTGTAGTTACCCACTTGAGAAGAGTGGGTGATGGGAATATTCACAAGGATGGTTCATAGCTAAATGTATTACTCACCTTATGAAGTTATTAACTTAAAGGAGATAAGAAAAGCACTTGGGGGTGGACTCGTTTACTTGAGAGACAGACGAGTGTGGAGGAAGCACCTGACAGGTAACTACCAAGGACTGCATCCAAGATGGGAAAACAGTAACATGGAAAAAAGGTTCTGGACATCATGGTTCTGTTTATGTAAAAAGACTGGCCTTGAATCAGATCAGACTCATGTATGAGAAATGTGTGGCATGTAATGTGGCTAAGGCCACTAATTCAGCTGGACGCACTGTTAGAAAGGCAGCTTATGTATGGCAAGTGTATAATGTGATAGGTAAGAGTTTGCCTTTGTTTATCAGTGTGAGATAGTTAGTTGCCTGAGCAGATATTTGGGAAAATGAATATTAAGCAGTGGTATTAGAAGTTTCTGTAAGGAATGTATTTTTCTCACATCTTGGTTTTATAAACATTTTCACCTTATAATGTAACCTGGTCTTCTTCTCATTTAAATTAAATAAAATGCAGTAAAAACAAATTTAGTTACTGCTTTTCAGAGGGATTATTCTGGAAAATGGGCATTGAGTCTTCAGAATAGAACATTCAGAATGCGATAATTAGAAGATGCCGAGTGATTCAGCTTGATTTTCATAAAACGCTCAAAGCCAGTAAGAATATATTATGGATCATATCAGGCATTCTTGATCTGTAAATCATATTGCCCTACAAAATAAATAAATAAATAAATAAATAAATACATAAATAAATAAGACTATCAAAACATGTATACGATATGAGTGGCTGCTATGGATATGTTATTAGTGGCTGCCATGGATACGATATGAGTGGCTGCCTCTTCAGTTTGGGCTGCTATTTATTTTATTTATTTATTTATTTATTTATTGACATTTGTTAACCGGGTTTGTCCAACTGGGCTTGTGGCCCATTTTCAGTGGAGACCCGAGAAGAAAAGCATCAGTAATACATTTTGAAACAAGTACAATTTTAAACAATATTGATATAATAGCAGTTATAGCAAAATGATTCACATATGTTGGGTTACATGCATAAAGTTAAAGTTGCATTAAAAAGAAGCTAAGTAACAATTTTACATTGATATACTTCAATAGGTCAACAATAAACATTTTATGTTTGTATAAAATTGTGCAAATGCATAGTAGACACATTGGAGAGAGAGGTGTAATAAGGTACTAAGTATGGTCCTTTTGAGGGTACATAAAGGGAAGGAAGACTAGGTAGGATCATGGCAAGGGCAGGTTCTGGAATTGAGAAAATAAGCTTTTAGTTCATTTTTAAAGTGTGAGGTGTGGGAGATTGAACGTAAGTCAAGGGGAAGTTTGTTCCAAGCATGGGCAAGGGAGTGTTTGTAGAGTAGGTTGCCTACTGACCTCTTTGGGTGGTAGATATCAAGTAATTGTTGGTTAGAAGTACGGAGGGTCTGGGATGGGATGTAGATGGAGACTAAGGAAGATAGAGATGGACAGAAGGAGGGTTTATAAAGAATAGAGTGTAGCATATGAAATTGATAAGATAGCAGAAACTGGGGAAGTTCAAGCCATTGAAGAGAGTTTAAAGAAATGCAGTGGTGTGAGTTGTATGGGGAGTTAGTAATGAATCTGGCTATTTTATGGTAAGTCTGTTGCAGTTTGTTTAGAGTGGAGGCCTGGATATTGGTAAGAACTGGGGTGGCGTATAAGAGGGAGGGGAGGAGGAGTGCCTGGCCCAGGGTTAGTCTAGATTTAGGGGTTAGGAATTTTTTGTTCCGATATAGCAGACCTAGTTTCTGGTTTGTTTTTTTTATACATTGGAGTATGTGTAGGTTGAACTTGAGTTCATCATCGATAATGACCTCTAGGAGTTTTGTGTGGGTGTCAGGTTGGATGTTTGTATTGTTAGAAAATGTAATAAAAAAGGAGGTTTTTGTGATGAGAAAGAGAACGGGGAAGGAAAAGTAGGAGTTTGGTCTTTTTGGGATTTAGGATCAATAGGTTGTGAGAGAGCCATTGTTCAGTGGATAGTAGGGCCTGTTGGGTCAGGGAGTGTAGTTCAGGAATGTTATTTGAGATGGATATGTGTGGAGTCATCGGCATACTGAATAAGGGAGGATTCTTTGCATGAGGTGTAAAGATCATTGGTGAAGATGTTAAACAAAAGGGGTCCCAAAATGGAGCCTTGGGGAGCACCAGTGGAGATGGGAAGGAAAGGTGAGGTGGATGAGAGCCATTTGACAGATTGTTCCCTGCCAGATAGGTAACTATTAAACCAGGCAAGTGTGGAGGGGGATAGGTGGTGATTTGAGAGTTTGGATAGTAGTAGAGGATGAGAGACAGTATCAAAGGCTTTGGAGAGATCTAGGAAGAGACAGGAAATTAGTTTATTGTTGTCTAGGGCCTCTGCAATGATATGAGTGAAGGAGAGGAGGGTAGTGGTGGTGCTGTGGTGAGGACGAAATCCATGTTGGGTAGGGGTAAGTAAGTGGTGTGTGAGGAGGTAATTGAGAAGCTGTGAGTGAATACAATTTTATAATATCTTGGAGAGGGGGGACAGAATGGCAATGGGTCGGTAGTTTGAGGGGTCAGTGGACTTTCCACCTTTATGAAGAGGGATAGTGAAGAAAGATTTCCAAAAGGTGGGGACAGTTGATTCCAGAATAGATCAATTAATTAGTATAGATACAGAATAGGCAATTGAGTCAGCAGCAAGTTTGAGGAATGTAGGGGATAGCTTGTCAGTGGACGGAGAGCAAGGTTTTAGCTTGAGTAGTAGAGATTTGATGTAAGTAATGGGAACTGGCTCAAAAGAAAACAAAGTTGTGTTAGTGGGACTTGGAGTGGTGGGTGTCGAAGTAGAGTTTGGCTTAGAGGTTACCAGATTTTGGATGGAAGAGATAAAGTGTTTATTCAGGAGGGTAGCCGTTTCCTGAGAGGAAGAGTTAGGGTATGGGGAGGGATTAGAGGGCTTTCCAGGAAAGAGGATGTTGTTGAGAGTTGACCAAAATTTTCGAGGCTTGGATTTGTTGTTAAGCTGAGCAGAGCTATAGTATAACTTTTTGTCATTAGTTGTATGTTTTTTTGCAAGGTTCCTCAGTTGCCTGTATTTTTGAAGAAAAGGTGGTTGTTTAGTTTAAGTCCAGGTTTTCCAAGCATGATCTCTTTGTTTCATAAGGGACCTAGTCTCTTTGGAGAGCCAGGAAGCATGGTTTGATTTTACTCTGATCTTCCTAGAGGGAGCTAAGGAGTTTAGAGTATTCATGAAGATGCTATTGAAAGTGCTTACAGCATCGTTTAGGGGGAGGTGTTTTACTTACCCACAAGCTGCCAAGAATGAGGAGTGGATGGGCACCACTGGGCTTTAGAAGAGATTAGGTGTTGAAACAAAGGGGTCTTTATCTTATATTGTTCTACAAAGACATGCTCCTGTATTTTTTTTTTCAAAAATTTCTTTATTGCAGTTTTTAAGGTTGCAACATATAAGACATTTGACAGTAACACACACATACAACATACAACAAACCATAACAACCTATATACAATATATACAAAGTAGTCACTTCAAGAATCCAATTTTTGTACTAACCACTTAATCTGCAGTGATAAGAAGAATAAAACAGTAACCATTAGCTATTTAAGGGGATATTACAAATACGAGGGAAAGATAAACTAAAACCTTTACATAGGGTACATCTATTTGTGAACAGCTTATCAACATAAAGATTTATACAATGACAATGATAATTGTTTGTTTGTGTCTTTCGGCTTTTCCCGGTTAGGGGTCGCCACAGCAGAAAGGTTCTAAATATATCCTTATTGACTTTATTACATATATTGAATATTTCCCTTCTAAAATTAATATTTTTACCTCTTGAGAATGAAATCTAATAGGTATTCCTAATACTCTTGGTAGTATTTACGTTTCTTAGTAACATATAGTAGCTTCTCCGCGGTGGTGGTGCTGCGGTAGTGTTGTCGCCTCACAGTAAGATGCTGTCCGGTTCGATTCTCCGCTAGAGCGTCTTCTGCGTGGAGACATGCATGAATGGGCGTACCTTCGTTGAAGATTGTGCATCAGGGCTGGTAACTTGGCACGTAAAAATCAACTACCAGTCATTAGCGGACCGGAGTTCTGCTGTGGCGACCCCTAACCGGGAAAAGCCAAAAGACACAACAACAACAACAACAAGTAACATATAGTAGCTTGTGGGAAGAGATGTATTTGATTGCTAAATTGCTAAAACCTTCCCATGAGAGTGGGGTTGCAAGGGTCCAATTCTTTGTAATATAGAATTTGACAAGAGCACATATGGTGATGAGGACATGCTTTAAGACTCTTAGAAGATTATTTATATTAATGTGCAGTATAGCTGTTTCCCAGGATAAAGTATTTTTTTGGTAGCCCATTTTCTCTAGTCTTGCCCTTAATGAACACCATAGGTTATGAACTTTATTACATTCCCACATAACACGGAGAATGTCTGCTGGTTGCTTAGTGCAGTGAGGACATTTAGGTGGGTATTTGTTATTAAATTTACTATTTTTTTGAGGGGTAAAATATGTATTATTGTTAATCATAGGTTGTGTGTAAAGCAACTTTTTGAATGGACTGAATTTGTGTGTGTTTTTAATGGCATCTTTTTTATCTTGTTCAGTAATTTGTGGGTTTTTCTTTTGCCAGTATGAGGAAAATAAAGTACAATTCTGATGTTTTATATCAATTATAAGTTTGTAGACTCTGGAAATTGTTTTCCCCTTGGTTGCTAGATTATTTAGAATTAACTGGGATAAATTAGTGTCTTGTTTATTAAAATTATCAGGTGGAAATTTGGTGTTTACAAGGTATCGGAGTGAGTTCATAATATTTACGTATTTCTTTGGGAAATTTAATTTCACTATATCACATTCCTTCCATTTGTAAATTTCCCATACTGTAAGATCTCTTATTAAGGGATAATCTTGCAAGTTTATCAGTTGATTATTTAATAGTAAATTAGAGTTAATGTGTATAGGCTGCAGTAGAAGGAGGGGATTTAATAAATGTACAGATGAAAAGAGCTTTTGAATAGTTAAAACCATTTGTTTACTAAGTGGATGTAAGTTCTTAACATAGCCAGATTTTTGATTTAAGTAGACATGCTCCTGTATAAAATGAGATGGCCATGAAAGCTAGGAGGATACAAGGAATACTCATGAGAGGTTGGCATGGGAGGTCAAAGGAGAAGAAAGTAACTTCTACTAATAGACGTCTTTGTTAGATTACAGCTATGGTACAGAAAATGCAGGGAGGTTAGGTAACACTTGCTGTAATGATTAAGAAAGGCAGATATTGAATCCTTAAGACTACCAGACTGTCTGCATAAGGAAGGGAGCTGAAGGCTATTGTCCATCAGAGGATCAGCAGTGGGAAAATGTATTAGCATAAAGACTAATATTCTTCAGTGTCGTCTGTCTGCCCATGAACTGCTGAGTGTACAGTGTTTAAGACCATGTGTTTCGTTGTGTGTTTAAATCACACACACACACACACACACACACACACACACACACACACACACACACACACACACACACACACACACACACACACACACACACACTCTCAAATCTGAAGAGTTTGGCTTCAATGGGGGCAGCAGATACACTTGTGCATATGCAGACCTAAAGTACCATAGTAATATGCATTTCTCTGTGTTGGGAACCAATATTTAAAGTGACACACACATTTTTTTTTATTTTACTAGCAATTGCTAAAAGGTGGGGTGGGTGTGGAGTAAGTAGTCAATATGGATTCTCACTCTTCCCCTCGAAAGACAGATCATTAATACAGAAGGTGCAGTGACAAAGATGTTGAGAATGAATAAAAATATGAATAAAAATAATTCAAATTCCTGTCAGGGCAGCAAAGAGACAGCTATAGCACCAAGGTGGAGCAGTATTCACTGGTGTTCTGTGCAACAAATGTCCCAAATAGATAACTTTGATATAAGTGTGTTGCCTTCATATCTTGGTAGTAACAGAAACATGGTTAACAGAGGAGCAAACAATAGATATCAGGGCAACAAAACTTGCATGTAAGTACGAAGGGGAAGGGCTTCATGAGTTATTCTGCGTGGAAGCAGGAAAATCACTGTAATTCGCAAAGGGGCTGTTTACAGGGCCTGTTCTCGAGGACAGGTAAATAGGTAATAACACAAGGAAATGGAATATTTAGAATGACAGAAAAAATTCAGCATTGCTAATTGTGGACATAAAAATAGCAGATGTTAGCTTGAGTAGGAGGACTGTGATTACATTCAAGAGCAGAGCTGGACTAGATGCAATAACATAAAGCACACTTTAGAAAGCATTTCTTAGAAGCCATCAGTAAGGGAAGAATCTTAGATGTTGTAATCATAAATGTAAAATAAGACAATTTCAGACTCAGAAAGTGATTTGTTACTGGATTCAGTAGATCAGCAGATGTCAACTACTTCTAATGCTGGAAAGATAAGAATACTGTAGGTTCTAGTCTCACGGTAGGTGCTTAGATTCAAATTCCTGTAGTAAAACTACAAGGCAGCATTTATGCAATGAATGTATTCCTAAAGTTCTACCCTCAGAAGAAGTGCTAAGCTGGTGATAGTTCAGGCGTTTGTTAAAGATCACATGACAGAGAAGGACAGTATGTATTTTTTGTTAAAATGTCTCACATAGGTAAAATAATGGCAAACATTTATATCACACTTAAAGCATCTTATCAGCATAAAAATAATCCATGTATGTACAATGAATCCCCATTTTAATTAAAATAACCCATCCTTAACCACTTTAATTATTATAACTATCAAAGCTCAAAACAAACAAAACACTTTTACTACCCATTTTACTATACCTTTCCATTCTCACTCCTGTCTCAGTTCACCCCATACCATACTAATCACCGTCAACTTTTTCTATAGCATTTTCCATTCTAAACTTCACCACCTTATCTCTGCACAACCCTGTTTCCCACCATATAATACTTTAAGAGCATATTCTGTGTGCTCTCCATTACTCCCCTAAATTGCTCTTATATGCTTCATTTTCTGTGTTTGTTTGCACTTCCTTATATCATCGCCTAGTTGAGTATCATAAGCTTTAGCCAAGTTTGTCTTTTAAAACTGCTGCAGTCAGGGTTTTATAGTACACAGCTGCTATTCTTTCCTGCTCCTCTGTATCTCTCTGCCTCACCCCTTAGTAATTTCTGTTATGCTATGTTAAGAGTTGTGAAGAATGACACAGCCAGTCAAAGGCATAGGAATTAAGTCACCGTTTTGTTGTAAAATCATTATCTGATCAGATGACTCCTGGTTTGATTAGTGGCCAAGGCATCTGGGGTAGTCACCATGAGAGGAATGAATGACAAAACAAGTTCTTCCTGCTTGTCTCTGTCTGGAGGGAAGTTGAGGAGGTTGATTTGTTGGGTAAACTGCTGTCCTTACTCCTGTTGAGACAAGCAAATCAGCAATTGTCAGGCAAGGCATTTGGGTGAGAATTAAAGGGGCATCCAGTGGTAGGATGTTCCTCTAGCCACTGTCTATTACATTTTTGCATGCAGTTGCATGTATGCACCACCACATTACTAAAGGGATAGTCCTACACATGCACACACCAGTTCATCAGCTCACCATAATACAATAACATTGGCAGTTCTTCCTCCTGGTTATAGTGCATCCATAGTCAGATTAGCTGTTAAGGCTGTTACTGCCTGGAGAGGTGGGACACACCCATCAAAAGGACAAATCAGGGAAAGCTGAACAATGTGGTGAGCTATGGGGATTAAATGGTGCTGTGGTTCAAGGAAAGAGACTGATGTCAGCAGTGTCTGACTTTTGTCCCTGCTAGCTGCTAAACATTGCTGTAGAACTGTGTGTGTGCATCCACATGTGCATGCGTTTGTATGTGTCCGCACATGTGCCCATGTGAGTCTATGTGTCTGTGCTTGTGTGTGTGTGCATCATACCTCTCAATGTCTTTGCTCAGGTATTCTGGACAAAGCCAAAAATAATGGAGTGTGTGTGTTGGGTGGGGTGGAGGTCAAAGGAGCAAAATCAGGAGCAATTTTTAAACATCACTATCACTTTCACTATCTATTCCCTACACTTTAACCATCTATGAACGTTTTTCAGTTAGTAAACTTCACTTCACCCACCAGCAAACACAATCAGTTTCTCAAGTAAACACCCTCAACCATATAAACATAACCTCTACTTCTACCTACATACTTCCAAAATTTCATAGATCCACCCACATCATCTATTTTCAAGGCAAAAAAACTAACAACTACTATAAAATCCCAAGGATTATGCAAAAACCTCAACAACACCCCCTATTAGATGGTGACATTCGTCCAAACCCTGGCCCTACAAATAAATTCACCAAGGTACCACCAAACTCACCTCTCAATACCCATACCCAAACAAAACCCTCCAACTCCCTCCTTATAGGCCATCTTAACATTTGTAGTATTAACAATAAAATAACCCACCTTCATGCACTCTTAGAAATACACTCATTTGACATCCTCTGCATTACAGAAACTTGGCTTAAGCCTACTACGCACGACCATGAAATTACCCCATCAGGATATAGCATTCTGAGATGTGATCGGATAACCAAAAAGGGTGGAGGAGTAGCCATCCTCTACAAATCTGAACTCCAAATCACAACCTTTAATGCATACCTACCCTCAAATACCAACACAGAAACCCTTACTGTCAAACTACATATCAACAACTGCAAATCTATCTACATAATTTGCTCCTATCTGCCCCCTGGAAATAATATTAACACTCTGGAAAATATCCTCAGCTGCCTCTCCACTAACCTCCCTCAGGAAACCATAGTACTAGGTGACTTTAATATAGACTGGGCTACTTGTAGCTCACCCAGTCCCACCTCCCACATCAATCTATACAGCTTTACCCAAATTATAACCACCCCTACTAGAATCCATAAACCAAGTAATAAAGAAAGCTCCCTAGACTGGATCCTTATAAATAGTCACCCCGATACTTATATACCAGGTACTCTTCCAGATGATATTAGTGACCACGCTCTTACATTTATAGTTAAACAAAAATTCCATATTCCCAATCCAAATCTTTTCAAAATCACATGCTCAAAAAAACACTTTAATCAAGAACACTTCCTTAATGAACTTAATGCTTGTGACTGGTCACCAGTTCATCATCTTCAGCTAGAAGAAGCAGTATCTTACTTCAGTACTAAATTCCTACAAATCCTTGATTGCCATGCCCCCTCTCGCTCTACCAGAAGCAGTATCTTACTTCAGTACTAAATTCCTACTCATCCTTGATTGCCATGCCCCCTATCGCTCTACCAGAAGCAGTATCTTACTTCAGTACTAAATTCCTACTCATCCTTGATTGCCATGCCCCCTCTTGCTCTACCAGAAGCAGTATCTTACTTCAGTACTAAATTCCTACTCATCCTTGATTGCCATGCCCCCTATCACTCTACCAGAAGCAGTATCTTACTTCAGTACTAAATTCCTACTCATCCTTGATTGCCATGCCCCCTATCGCTCTACCAGAAGCAGTATCTTACTTCAGTACTAAATTCCTACTCATCCTTGATTGCCATGCCCCCTCTTGCTCTACCAGAAGCAGTATCTTACTTCAGTACTAAATTCCTACTCATCCTTGATTGCCATGCCCCCTCTTGCTCTACCAGAAGCAGTATCTTACTTCAGTACTAAATTCCCACTCATCCTTGATTACCATGCCCCCTCTTGCTCTACCAGAAGCAGTATCTTACTTCAATACTAAATTCCTTCTCATCCTTGATTGCCATGCCCCCTGTCGCTCTACCAGAATACGAACCAAAACTGCTCCATGGCTCACCAAAGAAATGAGACAAAAGATTCTCTTATGTAATAAAATATGGGCCAAATGGAGAGCTTCAAAAAACCCAACAGACCGTCTTTACTTTAAGCAGCTATGAAATACCACTAAAAAAGAAATTCTGCTATACAAAAAAAAACTACTACCTTCACCTCCAACAAACCCACCAGCATAAACCACAAAAGTTCTGGTCAGGCATTAACAAACTGCTTCATCCAGGGCACTCTAAAACTCCTACCCCATCAGGTATAACTCAGGATAACCCTAAGCACATTGCTGATGCCTTTAACAACTACTTCACTGAAGCTATTCAAACTCTAGCAAATATACTACCCCCTGTTAGCACTAATCTATCAATAAGTATAAATAGCCCAGCTCCTTCATTTCATTTGGAACCAGTACCAAAATCCCTCATCTGCTCCCTCCTGCAAAAACTCAAACCGTGTACACCCTCAGCTGACCTTCTACCAGGTGAATACCTAAAAATTGCATCTAAAGCCATTGCCTATCCTGTATCCACCCTTATTAATAGAACAATTACTGAAGGAAAAACCCCCACCATCTGGAAAGTTTCACACATCATCCCCCTTCACAAGGGTGGTTCTTCTACAGAGATTTCTAATTTCCGACCAATAGCCTTACTGTCTCCAATAGCAAAAATAATGGAAAAATGTATCCACCAACAGCTACTTACCCACCTTCTCTCTAATAACTTACTTGCTAACTGTCAGCATGGTTTTAAACCTCATCATAGTACAACCACTGCCTTACTATCCTTTTCTGACTGTATTAACAAACATCGTAATACTAACTCTCTTTCATCTGCACTATTTATTGACCTGTCAAAAGCCTTCAACATGGTTAACCATCACCTACTTATACATATACTAAAATCCCTCTCTCTTGACACACATGCAATACTGTGGTTTAAATCATACTTAGATAACAGACATCAAGCTGTTCTCTGGGATAATAATTTATACACACCCCTCCCTGTCAACGTTGGAGTGCCCCAAGGCTCCATATTAGGCCCTCTTCTCTGTTCAGTCTTTATTAATGATCTTAACACTAAAATTCCACAAGCCACCTGCATACAATATGCAGATGATTTAACTTTAATATGCTCTGCCAACTCTGCTTCCTCACTCCAGACCCTCACCCAAACTGTATTTCATACTGTTGAAAATTGGTTCATGAGTCACTGCCTCCTCCTTAACCAAAAAAAACTAAATTATTGCTCTTTACTCCTAACCAAAGATCTCCTAAATGTCACTTTACATTAACTTCTAACAATGGAACTACCATATCCCCAGACTCTACAACCCGACCCTTAGGTATTACAATAGACCACAGCCTTAGCTATGATGATCATATTAATACTACTATAAAATCAATCAACAAAAAACTAGGATCCCTTTATAAAATCAAACCCTTCCTCACACCACTAGCCAAAACTACCATTGTCCAAACCCACCTCATCTCTACCCTGATTTATGCCTCTGCCATTTATACTAACCCCTCTAAAAACAACCTTAGCAAACTTGCAACCAGCTATAATAACATTGCCAGATTTGTCACTGGCTCCCCTTTTAGAACCCATCACTGTCACAACCTTAAAAAGCTTGGATGGTTAGAACTACAGAATCAACTACTTTCTCAACAACTGACTATTACCCAAAAGATTCTCTACTACCCTAACAAGACTCCTATCCTCACTAGTTTGGTTACCCCATATAATAATCTGGCAACACTGTGCTCTGCTAATAAACATCTAGTCTCTACTACTAAATCTAACAACAAGGCTGGGGACTCACTATTCTCCAACACAGTGGAAAAAACCTGGAACCAGATTCCTAAAGAATTATCATCACTTTCTTCCACACTACTCTTCAAAAAACATTGTAAAGAACATCTCAAAACACACTGGCTATGTCCCTGCTCTAACCCTGACTAAAACTCTATTTCCCTATCTCCCACTCCCTTACCTCTCTGCTCTGTTGTTTTATTATGCCTATCAATTTGAAACTTGAATTAGTGACCACTTCCTAGCATTAAAGAGACTTCCTCTCTGCACTGTTTCATTACTTATCTCTCTAAGAGAACTCACCTCCATTCCCCAATATAAAATAATGTAATGCAACTTCCTTCTTCTTTTTATATATTGTATTCTAAGATACTATTGCCTATTTTGGAGTTTTTCTCTCCATGCCTCTACTGAATATGAACTGTTTGTAAGTAAAAGATTGTACGCCTGTAACCATGCCTTTAATTTAAGACAAAAAGACAAATATACTTGGTATTCTTTATCATTTTATTATATGCTATCCAATGTTTTTTTTTCCAGGAAACTCTTAACACAATTTTTGCATTGTCTATTCTAAAAGATTGATATGTAACATCTATCTATTGTATATATTGTATGCTATGATATTTTTTCCTATGTTGGAGCTTTTTCTCCCCGGGCCTCTACTGAAAATGGACATATATGCAGTTAGACCAGCCCGGTAAACAAATGTAAAATAAAATAAAAATAAAATCACTCTAATTCATTTAAAAAGTCAATAAAACAACATGTTTTGCATCAACATGCATTTTCTGAACAAAAAAGAAGTATGAAACTCTAATGTTTGGCATTATTGATGGACTATAATCATTGATGATTTACCAGAAAATTATACATTTTACAAAGTAGAGGAAAAAGGGACTTTCTGCAAATTTCTGGCCATTTACGAGGTACTGTGTACATGTGTGTGTGTGACCAGTGTTGGAAATCATTCCTGTTCCTTGAGGTTAATACTGCAAAACTCTTGAATCACACACCAGATAACTCGTGGATTTCAGATTCAGATAATGACCTCAAACATTGTAACATTTTATAAGAGTAACACACAAAAAAGCAACTTCTTAAATCAGACATTCCATTTCTAAAACAAATTGCATAAAAAAGCATTTACACATAGTGAAATAAAAGTGATTCAATGAATAAATGTATACACATTTGAAGAACGAAAACAAGCTTAAAAATAAACATCTGTATCAGAAGATCAAACTACTTCTCAGCAGAATCCTACAAAAACGTCTTATACCTACACTATTTTGACTAAAACTACTGTAAAAAAATGTACAGAAATTCTCCTGCCCCAATGAAAAAACAACATGAGCATATAGTACAAGACAGACAATGCAAAACCAGTACATAAAATGGTAGGTGAAACTAAAATATAAAAACTACTACATTACATAAATATACGACTGTATAACTTAAAATAGAAATGGCAATACCGTTGCACATTTAAAAAAAGCTATTCACTGAGTGAAATAATACTTTATTTCCGGAAAATGTTAATATGCCACAGAACTAACTGCTAACTGTTTTGCAGAGGTCATTCATGTTCTGATTACATTTGTTAGCAGCATTCCTATGGCATGCTACTGTACTTAGAAGACTTACAGGCTGGGCTTTATAATTGCTTTTATAGAAGGCTAAGTGAACGCAGTTCATGTTACTGTTAGTTCATACTGAATAACATAGATCTAGAATTATTGTCCTAAAACAGCCATACTTTGCTTTGTGCATTATATCCCGTGTGTATTCACTGATGTAGACAGCTGTTATCACTGGACTTAGAGGCTGTATGTTACTGCTCTTAGTCTGTGGTTTTACAGAGCTGATACTGTATGCACTATAATCAATTTTAATTATAATTTATGCAATATAATTCATTTCACTCTCCAGCTCTATTCCTTGCATGCTCTCCACTTCACATTCTGGTAACCTTTGCACTAATTCTGCCTTATTTACCTTTATTTTTCAGTTTGCACGGGTTTCTTTCCTGAGTGATTCCCCCCATCTGGGATTCACTGCATAAAGCAATTTCTCCCTTCTCCACTGAAGCTGGCTATCTTAACTAAGTAAAACCTCTGGGAAGCAAGAACCTGACTCCCTCCAGCTTTTCAATTGTAATAGGTGAACTACAATTTAGTTTTTGTAAACTGTTGAGGCTTAATGGTGTATGAACAACAACAATGAAGGGATCTAGCCAATTGCCACTAGATTGGGCTATACTACTTTGAATCAGCCTTACACTCACACAGTGTTCCAGTCCCAACCATTTACTTTTTAATTTGGTAAAATAATTTCGCTCCCTCCTTATTGACTACATTTGCTAGTTTACTGCTAGGATCTAATTAAAATTAGCCTGGAAATTGGTGTAAAATTAAAAAAGAATAAAACAAATTAAAGTACAGCCAAAAACATTGCTTACATATAATCATACAAGCCAAACCAAAATCCCAAGGTAACTCTCAGAGTCAGTGTTAGCCCCGGTCTGCTCGCTGCGCTCGGCTCACTCTGCTCCCCCTCCCTGCCCCCAAATTCCACCCACCCCCACTAGTGCTAAATTTAAACCAGACTTTGCCACTCCCTTGCCACTCCCCTCCTTCTAAGAACCAATCAGCACCTCACACATCATTGAGCAACCCTGCCCCCTTAACCCATTTCCTTCTCTCTCATTCTTCCACACCCTGTTAGCACAGTCAGCCATCAAATTTGGCCCACCCCCTATCAAAATGCAAACAAGCAAAAAAACACTAATTACCCAAATGCCTACACTGTTTCTATTTTATCATCTCACTGCCTACGAACAAACACTTGACCATGGTATTCACTACCCAAATGGTCAAACAGACACCCACGACTTCACACATAACACCAAACACTTTACCTTCCCCAGCACACCGAATATACCACCCTCTATAAAATACCACCCTTGTATAGCCACAAAACATAACCCTAAAGACAAAGACTATATAGAGCTTATAAGCAAACTCCTAAAGCTCAGAATATCCTGTCACTATAACCTTATAACACATGGAGACATTCATTCCAACCCTGGCCCACATACACACCCAATAACCTCCACTCCCCTACCACAACCCCCACAGTCAAGCTACCTATGCATACTTCCACTAGTTCCCTTCTAGCATTTCACCTAAATATTAGAAGTATTAACAATAAGATTACCAACCTACATGCCCTCCTAGCAACCCATTCCCCAGACATTATGTGTCTTACGGAAACATGGCTAAAACCCAGTACTACTGACA
Source organism: Protopterus annectens (assembly GCF_019279795.1). Taxonomy (NCBI): domain Eukaryota; kingdom Metazoa; phylum Chordata; order Ceratodontiformes; family Protopteridae; genus Protopterus; species Protopterus annectens. The sequence continues at coordinate 396,340,313 of NC_056731.1, forward strand.
ATGAGATACTACCTCCAGGATACAATATTCACCTCCAGGATACAATATTCACCGGTCAGACCGTGCTACAAGGAAAGGAGGTGGGATAGCAGTCCTTTACAAAAATACTCTAGCAGTTAATAGAGACACCATTCAACCTCCCCAATTCAATAACACGGAACTCCTCATAACCAAGCTACAGATTAACCAAAACAAACACTTGAACATTGTCTGTGCATACATTCCACCAGGCAACAACCTAAATATCCTAGAATATCTCCTTTACTGGTTATCCACTACCTATTCCCAAGAAACCATAGTTCTTGGTGATTTTAACACTGACTGGCACCCCTGGTCCTCTGACCCCCCCCCCCCCCTCACTCATATAAACTTATCTGGGTTTAAACAGACCATAACCTCTCCCACTAGGAAAAACAAACCAACCAACAAGGAAAGTATCCTAGACTGGATCCTAGTTAATAGCCTTTTCAAGCCTAGCCAATAACCTGGGGTCAGAATTAAACCTTGTATCTTGAAGTGAAGCCCTTAACTATTATGCCAAACCCATCTGCTGGGATTGTGAGACCAGGAGATGCCTACAATTCTCTAAAGCAATGACTGCAACAACAAAGCTCTGTGTATACCTTGTTGAAGGATACAGGTGCTCATGTTATACAGTTGTACGGTCAACAGGAGAGAATAATACATATGTTTATTAAGTATCTGGGGGTAGAAACACTGAGTAAGATGTGTTTGCAATGCAGTATGGGCTGGGGAAACACCATTGCGAGTTTGAGTACCAATTAGAAATGATATGTTGAACTTGTGGCATATATTTAATAATGCTGTGTGTGTGTGTGTGTGTGTGTGTGTGTGCGTTTTCCTGTTTCAGCCCTGCAGTAATACATTATTATCAGTTCTGCAAGTCTAATTATGCTCTATTTTGATGCCATTTTTACTTACAGCTTTCTTAATCATGTTTAAGTGAAGTTAATGCAAGGTTTATCCTCAAATGGTATGCATACCTTTCAACTTGTTAGCAAAAGAAATCTAGACAAAGTCTATAGTAATTGGGGGCAAAGGCCCAAAAATAGGGACAGATTTTAAATATTGCTGTTATAAAATTAGAAAGTTGCTGGAATAACAAACTGAAATGCATGTCATTATTTAGTGACTTCATTTCTCACTGATTTGTCAGAAAACCACGCATTGTATGAGGTAAAAAAAATCAAAAATATGAGATGAAAATCTGGACAGTTGAGAAGTATGCTGGTTTGATTTAAGCCAGATGTAGTTAAACTTATATCACCACATTTACATATATTATTCTGCTATTAAAAAATAATATTTTAAAAAAAGAAAAGATTTACTTTTTTAACAACACCATTATATTTGGAGCCCTGCTTCCTTTAGGTGCTTTACATTAATTACAGTCTCCAGGAACATTTGAGTTGTACTGCATATGCCTATGATGCATTAAGAACAGTCACATGAAACTTCTTTTTGTCCAGTACTCCTCCCATGTCTGACATCTTCCAGTTTATCTGTTTAGATGAGAGATATTTAATGCAGCAGCTAAGCGTATTTGACCATAATATAACAGCATTACATAATACAGACACACGTTGCCATTTAAATAATACTCTCATGCTAGTAACAGTTTGGCAATCTGAGTTGTTCCAGTGGCTAGGGGGAATAAACCCTGACTACAGCTCAAGCGACTGATGGAGTGGCAGGAAAGGATGCGTGTTCACTTTTGGGTGGGATGCTGCTTTTCGATGATGGAGAGACATAGTCCAAAGAGGGGAATTGCCTAGGATGTAGTCGACAATGTGGAGAGGTAGGAAAAGGGACTTGGTAAGCCATATAAAAGAAAAAAAGTTTCCCCAATACCCCCACAGATGGATGTATAGATGGCTGAGCTTTCAGGATACCCTTAGGATTCACAACCAGCCCCAACAATACCAGATTACATCAGAGAGATTAGGCGGATGGCTGATAGACCTGACATGGATGTGGGGCATGGGGCCAAGCTGGTAGTATGATGTCCAAGAAGAGACAACAACAAAAAAAAAAAATCAGCAATCTGTCTCTCACTTAGGTGATTAGGACTGGAAAGAATAGAACTTCTTATGTCATTTGCAATACTTGAAGATGGCAGTGTGCATTAGAAATTTCATTGTCTTCTTTTGGCTGTTCCCGTTAGGGGTCGCCACAGCAGATCATCTGTTTCCATTTCTTCCTGTTCTCTGCATCTTGCTCTGTCACACCAACCACCTGCATGTCCTCTATCACCACATCCATACACCTTATCTTAGGCCTTCCTCTTTTCCTGTTACCTGGTAGCTTCATCCTTAGCATCTTTTTCCCAATATACTCAGCATCCCTCCTCAGCACATGTCCAAACCAACATAATCTTGCCTCTCTGACTTTGTCTCCAAACCTTCCAACCTGGGCTGACCCTCTAATATACTTATTCCTAATCCTGTCCACCCTCATCACACCCAGTGCAAATCTTAACATCTTTAACTCTGCCACATCCAATTTTAACACCTGCCTTTTTGTCAGTGCCATTGTCTCCAACCCATATAACATAGCTGGTCTCACTACCCTCTTGTAGACCTTCCCTTTCACTCTTACGGGTACTTGTTTGTCACAAATCACTCCTGACACTCTTCTCCACCCACTCCATCCTGCCTTCTGTAGTCTCATTCTGTAGTAGAACATATCTAATGTTCCTATATTTCTACACTGAGATATAGGGTTGACATTTGTTAATCCATCTCAGTTGAATTATTTATTGTAATTTCTGCCAACAGATTTAAAATATACTGCTAGGTCATTCTCTACTGTCTCTACAGAATTGTATACTTACAGATTTATATACCAACAGTTTTATTAAAAAAAAAAAAAAATATATATATATATATATATATATATATATATATATATATATATATATATATATATATATATATATACACACACACACACTACTACGACATTTCCCAAATGTCTTTTTAGCAATACATACTTAGAATTCCTTGTATGATTTATAGGCTACGTTGTATACCTGTTTTATTATCTGTATACATATTGTTCCTTGTGTGTATTATTCTGTTAAATTGGAGCTTTTCTCCCCGGGCCTCCGCTGAAAAAGGACATGTGTCCAATCAGACTTTCCTGGTAAACAAATGTAAAATAAATAAAAATAAATAATAAAAGTAGTTTTTGGTAATATACAAATGTTATGTTTCTTTAAATGAAATATGCTTTTTCCCTATTAGGTGGCACCACCAAAACTGTGAGCATTAGTTTTCTTTTTTGGATCAGTAACTGTACTCACATTAAGCCTCCACCAGACTTGTTAGTGTGGGCAGTACCAGTACCACATTTATCCAGCTGGTGTTTACATTTGTGAATCTTAAAAGACTTTCACTTTGCTGTGCTAGTACCCTTAGCTGTCATTTACATGGATACAATAAAATAAACAAAGTGGAGCTATACGGCAGGAATAAAAAAAAATGTAATATAAGGTTAGCGATTTCACATCCAACAAGATGCTTCTTCAGACCAAAAAAATCAAACTCACTTCACTTTCTTATATATCCCTAGTTAACAATTATCCAATTACCCAATAATAGACCAAAATATCAGTAAATTAATCTATTTTACAGTAAAATGTTTCTGTACATAGTATAACACACTCACAATAATATAAGAAATATATAACACATATTAAAAACCAGTCTAAATAAAAATATATCATAAACGTCTCGCTTTCAAAGGTAGTTTAATTGACATTCTGTCATTCAGTACTGGTTCCTTCTCTGCCTGAAGCTCAATAATCCATTTGAGTTCTCTTAACTCAGTTTTAGTTTTCATATCCCCTAATCTTGGACTGTGCATTATACATTCAACTACTTTAAATGAAAAAGAGTGTGTTGTATCTTTACACATAATATGTTTTGCCAAAGCACTCCTTTGTGAGGTGGAGTTCAGGGAAGAGTTAAGACAGGCACTGGGAGGCAATGAAGAGTTACCGAATAGATGGATAACTACAGCAGAGCTAGTAAGGGAGACTGCTAGGAAGGTGCTTGGTGTGACATCTGGACAGAGGAAGGAAGACAAGGAGACATGGTGGTGGAATGAGGAAGTACAGGAGAGTATACAGAGGAAGAGGCTGGCGAAGAAGAAGTGGGATTGTCAAAGAGATGAAGAAAGTAGACATGAGTATAAGGAGATGAGGCGCATGGCAAAGAGAGAGGTGGTGAAGGCTAAGGATAAGGCATATAGAGAGTTGTATGAGAGATTGGACACTAAAGAGGCAGTAAAGGATCTGTACCGATTGGCTAGACAGAGGGACAGAGCTGGGAAAGATGTGCAGCAGGTAAGGGTGATAAAGGACAGTGAGGGAAACATACTCACAAGTGAGGAGAGTGTGTTGAGTAGATGGAAAGAGTACTTTGAAGGGCTGATGAATGAAGAGAATGAGAGAGAGAGAGACAGAGAAGGCTGGATGATGTGGGGATAGTGAATTAGGAAGTGAAGCAGATTAGCAAGGAGGACGTAAGGACAGCTATGAAGAGGATGAAGAATGGAAAGGCTGTTGGCCCAGATGACATACCAGTGGAAGCATGGAGATGCTTAGGAGAAATGGCAGTGGAATTTTTAACCAGATTGTTTAATGAAATTTTGAAAAGTCAGACGATGCCTGAGGAGTGGAGAAAAAGTGTTTTGGTACCTATCTTTAAGAATAAGGGTGATGTGCAGAACTGCAGTAACTACAGAGGGATAAAAGTGATCAGTCACAGCTTGAAGTTATGGGAAAGATTAGTGGAAGCTAGATTAAGAAGGGAGGTGATGATTAGTGATCAGCAGTATGGTTTCATGCCAGGAAAGAGCACTACAGATGCAATATTTGCTCTGAGAGTGTTGTTGGACAAATACAGAGAAGGTCAGAAGGAGTAGCATTGTGTCTTTGTGGACTTAGAGAAAGCATATGACAGGGTGCCTAGAGAGGAATTGTGGTATTGTATGAGGAAGTCGGGAGTGACAGAGAAGTATGTAAGAATGGTACAGGATATGTACAAGGGTAGTGTGACATTGGTGAAGACTATGGTGGGAGTGACAGATACATTTAAGGTGGAGGTGGGATTACATCAAGGATCAGCTCTGAGCCCTTTCTTATTTGCAGTGGTGATGGACAGGTTGACAGATGAGTTAGGCAGGAGGCCCCATAGACTATGATGTTTGCAGATGACATTGTGATATGTAGTGAGAGTAGGGACCAGGTTGAGGAGACCCTGGAGAGGTGGAGATATGCTTTAGAGAGGAGAGGAATGAAGCTCAGCAGGGCTAAAACAGAATATATGTGTATAAATGAGAGGGAGGGTAGAGGAATGGTGAGGATGCAGGGAGTACAGCTGGTAAAGGTGGATGAGTTTAAGTACTTGGGATCAACAGTTCAGAGTAATGGTGAGTGTGGAAGAGAGGTGAAGAAGAGAGTACAGGCAGGGTGGAATGGGTGGAGAAGAGTGTCAGGAGTGCTTTGTGACAGATGGGTTCCAATAAGAGTGAAAGGGAAGGTCTACAAGAGGGTAGTGAGACCAGCTATGTTATATGGGTTGGAGACAGTAGCATTGTCAAAAAGGCAGGAGTCAGAGGTGGATGTGGCAGAGTTAAAGATGTTAAGATTTGCACTGGGTGTGACTAGGATGGACAGGATTAGGAATCGGTATATTAGAGGGTCAGCTCAGGTTGGACAGTTTGGAGACAAAGCAAGAGAGGTGAGATTGCATTGGTTTGGACATGTGCTGAGGAGGGATGCTGGGTATATTGGGAAAAGGATGCTAAGGATGGAGCTGCCAGGTAAGAGGAAAAGAGGAAGGCCTAAGATGAGGTTTATGGATGTGGTGAGAGAGGACATGCAGGCGGTTGGTGTGAAAGAGCATGATGCAGAGGACAGGAAGAAATGGAAACAGATGATTCGCTGTGGCGACCCCTAACGGGAACAGCCGAAAGAAGATGATGACTCCTTTCAGGTTCCTTGTTTCTAATAGCAACTAAATGCTCCTTAACCCTCTCTTTAAGTGAGCGAGTAGTTATGCCCACATAGAAAGAGGGACATACTGAGCAAACAGCCAAATAAACCAATTTTTTTTGTCATGCAGTTAGCCTTCACTTTAAATTTATACCTTTTCTTTGTCACTGGATGAATAAAAGTACTATCAGAACTTAACACCCTACAAACATTACAGTGTCCACAGATATCCAAATTGTATGATATAATCTCATTATTCTTGGGCTGACATAACAGCCTCTTAAGATTTTTATTATTCTTATAACCAAAGCTGGGCTTAGCACCTACTATCCCAGATATCTCAGGATCTGACTGTAATATAAACCAATTATTGGAAATAATCTCATGTACCTTATTAACATTACCAGCAAAATCAAGTCAAATAGGTACAACATCTTTGCTATACCTGTTTCTTTGATTTTGTGAAGCACCATGAGCATCTCAAGACATATAAGGTTTCACCCTATTTCCCCTCAATAACCTAACCTCATTAAGGCCATCGCCTAGCTCATCTTGCCTATATTTCCATTGCAACAACTCACTTTTAAATATATCTATAGCCTCATTAAATTTATCTTCCTCCATATCTAATCTAGATATATGCATGGCCTGTCCTTTTATAATGTTTTTATAGGTGTATGTGGGATGCATACTATCCCTATTTAAAACATTATTTCTCTGGCCATCCTTCTCATATAATTCTGTAGTGAGTGTACCACTAGTGGTCTTTTTTATAGTAACATCTAAAAAAGAGAGTTCTCGAGGGAAAACCAAATGAGTAAACCTCAAAAAACTAGTGGTAGTGTCTAAAAACATAAAAAATTCATCTAACTCATCCCTTGAGCCTGTCCAAATAAACATAAGATTGTCCACAAATCTTCTATAAAAGAAGATATTGTTAGCAAACTTATCATTAGATAAAACAAAATTTTCTTCCCAATAAGCAAGGACCATATTGGCGTAACTATTAGCACAAGATGTGCCCATAGCTACGCCATATAGTTGAAGATATTATTTATGGTCAAACAAAAAATATTATTTTCCAGTACCGACTCCAGTAACATACATGTAAAATCCACTTTCCCCACATCGTATGTGCTATATGAATTCAGATACACTTTAATTGCTTCCAACCCATATATATATATATATATATATATATATATATGGGGTATAACCATGAACAATGAGTTCACATCCAAAGACCCTAAATAGCTATTGCCTAACTGCAAATTTTGACTATGTACTGTTTGATTTAAATCCAACACAAACTGCCTAGTATCCCTCAATACATACAATTAATTATCTGCTATTGGTCTCAAGTTCTTTTCAATATATTTAGATATTGTATCCTTGACTAGAAACCATTGGTCTAAAGGGTGAATCGTGTCTATTTTTATGCAATTTGGGTAAGCCCTGAATAATAGGAATCACAAATTTGGTGACAGTTAAAAAATCCAATAATGGTTTAGAAATCAAGTTACTTAAATAGCAATCATATAAAGACTTATAGACTTGACTGCAACATAATTCAATGTCTGAAAGACTAACTTGCCTATACACTTTAACATTGTTTAACATGCAAAGCATAAGTTAATATAGTCATTAGTGTCAAAAACAGCAATTCCCCCACCCATATTAACAGGATGAACAGTAATAGAGGCATCATTTTGCAATTCATGTAATGCTCTATATTCACTCATTTAAATTAAAAAAATATATTTTTACTTTTCATATTATCAGAGTCCACTAAACATTTCAATTGTGACTCACAAACATTGCAAAAAATGTCTAAAGCAGGATTGGGATCTGGAACAGATTAGCTCGGTCTTTTAAATTCAGCTGGTTGTATATCATTATTCCTAAAAAGTGTTTTCAGCATAACATTTTGTGCGAACATTTTAATATCCAAAACAGTACTTACAAAATCAATGTCAGTGGCTGGTATGAACGTTAAACCTCGTTCAAGTACTAATTCTTGATGCCGCGTTAGTTTCTTATTAGTAAAATTAAACAATAATGAATTCAAGTTGTCTGTATGTTCCACATACACTTCAGATCTTACCCCATTGCTCCTTCTTGTGACGGAAGTCTCCTCTTCCTCCCTCTGCTGGAATGCCCTGACATTGAAGAATCCGTCTTGCGAATAGGAAGAGGGACAGAGAAAAACTGAGGTGTTGCTTTCCATTGGAAATCTTTTCTAACAACAGGAACATTCATAACAGCCTCATTGGGACCATTCCCTATTAAATGGCTAGAGGTAGATACAGTCCCAGGAAATTGAAAAGTATGGCTGTTATTACATGGGTACACAAATATCTGAATTATAGTGACTCATGCCAATGTATTGTTTACTTTTGCACATCATTATATTATGTTACTTTTCAGGATGTTTAAATACGATGACTTACCATCAGATTTTTGATAGTTCACAGCTATGATATTTCATAGTGTGAGTGCTTGTGTGCATTGGCCATGTATTCTATTGCAATTAATTACTGGTGTTGTTGCAGTTTGCACAGTTTGTGACGTTAAGAGCTGCCTCAGTGTGTGGCCTGCTAAGATCTGTTTACTTTTAGCTGTTTGGTTTAATTTTTTCCACCATATAGTCATGTATTAACTGGGTTTGAATCTATGTACATTTGATTTGTTGCTTTGCTTAGACCTGGTAAAATGCTGCACAAATATTCCTTGACAACAGGAGGGTATACCATATAGCTTGCCATGTCCGTTTGGATATATGGTTACCAATGATGCTGCATACTGCAGTGAAGATGTCTAATTAAGGGTGCTTCTGTTTAGCCTTAACCAAAGAGGACAAATATTGAATGCCCTTACTCTCTACTATGTGCAGATGGCAGCCATATGGACAGCACACAAATCTTTACGGCTACAGACTGTCTCTACTAATGGCCTGCCAGTATACCACATGGGCATACAGCATGTATCAGTACTGCAGTGCAGTTATCCCTTATATGGTAAGCATATGAACATTACACAGAGCATGATGGGAACATAGATACTCATGTGTTGCTTTTACAGTTTGCTGTATGGTGTGCTGGTGGTAGGAAGATGCTGTAACTGGCAGCCTACAACTAGCAGCCATGAGCAGACTGCATGCATCATCATAGGTGGAAAAGACTCAGTTTATATCATTGCTGCACATGTGATATATTTATTTATTTATATTTATTCATTCATTTGCATTTATTTACTGGCAAACTCCAACTGGGCCAAAGTATCTTTTCAGTGGATATCTGGGGAGTAAAGCTCTACAAAGTACAATAAAATTACATGAATGTAAAAGCTTGTAAACAGGGTTACAGTACAAGTCAAACAGCTATAAATATAACATTGAAATATTAAGTAATAAGACAATTTTGGAAACATTTTGAAAATATATGCAGCACTAGGTCAAGGTGAAGATATGTTACAAATATATACAAAAGTAAAGTTGTTGCATAAAACCGAAGTTGTCATGTTCACAATATTTACACATCATCTAGGTATAGAAAAGCAAAGGTCATTCCTGACTTTGTACGGAGATGTGATACAATTTTCAGGAGATCCTGGAATCTTATGGACTAGTTGTAAGATACATGAGCTTCAGGAAGGTCAGCTGAAGATGTATATGGCAGATGGATTGTACTGAAACAGTGGTGTATAATAAGTAGGCAAAGGTGCCACTGAATGAGTAATAACATGGGGGAAGGAAACAGGCAATGGAGATAAATGAGCTCAGTGGCATTTAAGGACAGTAAGAGTAGTACTAGCTGGACAAGTTATGAGAGGTGAGAGGCAAGGAATGCTGATACAGAATCTTTCAAGAGAAATTAATTTAAGAGAAACATTCAAAGTTGCAAAATGGTTAGTGGGGAAGGGGAGCACACAGTGACAGCTCCATTATTTGAGAAAATATGTTTTTGGTAAGGCTTTAAAGTGATTGCAGTGATTAATCTGATGAAATGATGGTGGGATGGTGCTCCACTTTTGGTAACATAGTGAGAGAAGGAAGCATTGCCATGTGTGTTTTTGCATGGAGTAATACACATTTAGGAATTTGTCAGTGGTTCTGAGTGTACAGGGAGGAGAATACCCAGTGCTGAGGGATGTCAGGGAGGGAGAAGTGTGTGCATGCATACCAGCACTGTGCTCCTGCAACTCGCTGTCATACTGCTGTCAGTAAAGAGCAGTAGTGCAAGGGAGTCACTGACCCACAGCTACTAGTACACTGCACTTGTGAACATAAGGTGCAGACATGTGCATACCACATGGAGAATTATGGGCAAGAATGGGTCTCAGGCATTGCCCATTGACTATGCTATAAGCCAAAGAAATGACACAGGACTGGTACAAGGTATTTGCAGACACGTACCCCATACTGCAACATACGTAACCTACTGCTGTCAGACATGTGCACCACACAACAGCTTCCATGGTTTGTCTTGCACTAAACACACTGGGTGCTTTGCATTTAGTAATAACATATAGGTCATACAATGTTTTACTGGCTTGTTCATTTCATTCACCTTTCTGTGATGCTGTGAGGTTTTATCTAGACAGAATGTGAAAGGAGGCTCTTTTTTGATTGTAGAGTTTACCATCGTAACTCTCAGCCTGTTACTACCAGAATCAGGTACAGACCCAAATTACTGGGGGCTAAAAGCCTTAAAAATAGAGACAGATTTTAAAAAACTGCTCTTAGAAAGTTACTAGAATAATAGGGTTTGCATCAGCATGTACTTTCTGAAGGACATTGTCTGAATTTTAATTGTGCGTCATTATTTAGTAATTGCAATTCTCAAATATTTGCCAAAAAAACACATATTTTATGAGGAACACACAAAAATATAGGAGAAAAATCTTGATATTTTGTGAAATTCTGGTGAATTAAGACATATGGCATACACTGGTGAACATAGTGTTATCATTGTGATAAAAGTGATGATTGAAGCAATAATCTATCAGATTAGTTCAGTAGGGAGTGCATGAAGTAATCCCTTAATAATGAAAACCGTGGAGGATAAATGCTAAGACATGTCATGCTGTTCAATTGCTTCACGTGTATTTTTTCCTTCCCATCTTGTTTGTTGCTTGCATTCTTTTTTATTGTATTATATGGACTTGTTTTTTTTTGCACTGCCCATTTGCTCAGCATGTCTAAGGAGGAATAGAGTATAGTTACATTAGCTTGGAACTGTATATCCTTTTCACTTCCCATGGTTTCAGGATTCTAGTTCAGGAGAAATTTCCTCCTAGATATTATATTTATACTAAAGTCCCATTAACAACCAATGAAGTGCAACCTCTTAGATAACTCCCACCACATTTTACATGCCAGGTTGTCTAGTTTCCTTTCCAAGCAGTCACATATTGATTAATTTTCATAATTTAGTTTTACATGATTCACTATATTATCCTACATGTAAAGGTGAAATAGACTAGTAATTAGTTTTACTACACATTCTAAACAGTTACATTGCTTCATTTCCCTTCGTGGAAGGTATGTTGCAAGGAATAGTTCTTTCCATTTCTCCAAGTCATTTTTCATCATCTTAAAAAATAAATTAAAAGTAATTATTAAATAAATAAATAAATAAATTAAAATTAACATTTTTGAAAAACATTGTCCTATTGTGCTTAAAAGACTTAGTAGCTTATAATTATTAGGGTTGGCTGTATCAGCATTCTCTTTTAAAAAGGGAGATGAGGCTGCTTGATTTCCAGTGTTGCAGTTCAGCTGTATGTTCAACAGTTAGTGAAAAGATTTATCAATATTTCTTTTCTGCTAGTGATAAACAGGTATGAATTATTTTCATTGTATTTTTGAGGCTGCTTCCATAAGGTCCAGGATTTTTTTTCTTGTTGTGCAAAAGTTTTTATTCTCTTAATAACATGTTGAGTTCTGTTTAGCTTATGGAGTTTTCATTCTTGCATGGGATGTATATTGTTTTTTTTTTTTTTTTTTTGCCTCATTAAGTAAATATATTTTTTGCATTCTGCATGTTGCTTGCTAGACTGTCTTCTTCTTCTTTTGGCTTTTCCCGGTTAGGGGTCACCACAGCGGATCACCTGTCCACTCATGATTGGCAGTGGAGTTTTATGGGGTCGAGTTGCCAGCCCGGTGCACAACCTTCCACAGAAGGCATACACATATGTCCGCTCATGATTGGCAGTGGAGTTTTACGGTGTCGAGTTGCCAGCCCGGCGCACAACCTTCCACAGAAGGCATACACATACGTCCGCTCATGATTGGCAGTGGAGTTTTACAGTGTTGAGTTGCCAGCCCGGCACCCAACCTTCCACAGAAGGCAGACACATGCACGCACTCACACCTAGGGCCAATTTAGAGTGTCCAATCCACCTACAGCATGCCTTTGGGATATGGGAGGAAACTGGAGCACCTGGCGGAAACCCACATGACCACAGGGAGGACATGCAGACTCTGCACAGAAGGCACCCCAGCCAAGGATCAAACTGGAGAACCTCTTGCTGTGAGGTGGCAATGCTAACCGCTGCACCACCGTGGCCGCCATGTTGCTTGCTAGACTGTATTCCTTGATTTTTCTTTTCTTTTGCCTATATATTCCATAGCTGTTATATAATTTATTTTTTCTAGTAATGACGTGTTTAAATCATATTAAAATCTTTGGGTGATTTGTATATTTTGTCATTACTTTTCTTATTCTCATTTGCATTTTTTTTTTATTGTGCCTGAGCAGCAATACTGCGCTTTTACTGCAGGTGGCACTCCACAAGAAAAGAATGATAAACAGAAGGCTCTTCTAAATATTTTGTCCTGTACCAGCAGTCAACCTAATGCAGGTATACAACAGTGCCTAAAGGTGCTGACGTCTCTTTGCTGGGTGATCTTACTACTAACTGCTTTTTACTGAAATTGGTACACCTTGTTTGCTGTAGCATAGACTAGATCCAGGCCTGCTGAATCTAGCTTTGTTTGTATAACTTGAGCACTAATCCAGGCATTCTTTAAAGTATTCAATTGTATTTATTACTGCTTGGTAGTAACTTGATTAAAGTGTAGCTATCATTCTAAGTCTTTTGGATTAAGCACTTGGGCTTCAGACCAGTTGTTTTACATTAGGTAGTTTTGTGGCCTGCACTGTGGTGGCAGGACAGGTAGCTTACATCCTTCTAAGTTGGGAACTGCTGATTGAGGGCTCAGTGTCTGTTATTCTAAAAGTGTATTAGTTCTGGTTTAAGCACTTGGGCTTCAGGCCAGTTATTTTACATTAAGAAGGTTCATGGTCTGCACTCTTGTGGGAGGAGAGACTGGACTCTGCCCTTCTGAGCTGGGAATTTCTGGTTAAAGGCTTATAGTGCCTGCATATTTGAACTGTTTCTTACTGAAATTGGTACACCTTGTTTGCTGTAGCATAGACTAGATCCAGGCCTGCTGAATCTATCTTTGTTTGTATGCTTGTTGTTTGTTTGCTTGTTATTTCCCTGAAACGCTAATTCCACCTAAAACTCGGCTTTTCAGCACTTCTGTGGATCCTTAGTGATATCTGCATTGCTTACTGTACTTATTTCCGTGTTTCACTTGAAAGAAAGTTACTGTTTGTCGTTTTTGCATTTAAGTTACCTGTAACACATTGCACTTAAGTTACCTGGCACTTGCTCACTAAGTCAGCACTAAAAAATTAAAAGCACTACACCCTCACAAACTCCCCTTGAGTACCTTGTTCCCCATTGGCCCTTTTTTTAATTATAAAGGAATTCCCAATACTATTCTAGCATGTCCAAAGGTCAGTTGTCAATCTCCTCTCCGGTCCAGCTGGTGAATCTGGGAACCTTGAGGCAATGTTACAACTGCCTCATGTACACAGACAACCCTCTCCTCCTCCAACCAAATTCCAACACATGTGAGAGATGCAACCATATAACCAAACTGGAGGCTAAGCTCTCTCAACTCAGTACTGGCGTAACCAGTCAGGAGGAGAAGGAAGCCATACTCACTACAATTCCAGTCTCACATAGACCTACCACGACAGCAAACCAAACACATAAACACACAAAAACATACTTGGAGGCTCTAAATAAAAATCTGCCCAAGCAGCAGAGACCTCCAAAGCAGACACCCAAGCAACTGCTACCCCAAAACAAAACACGTGCAACACATAGCTCACAAAGCCAGTGTGCCGAACAGTCACAGCCCTTAAGGCTAAACAACACACCTGATACACTTGTAATAGGTGACTCTATTGTCAGGCACACTGACGTCCCGCTCACCAGGCTGAACAAGGAGAAGGTCACGGTGAGCTGCCTGTCGGGTGCTAGGATCTGCCACATAACACAAGCACTCAGGTCACTCCAAGGCAAGTACAAATATGACTCAGTCATTGTCCATGCTGGTGTGAATGATCTGAGACGTACCTCCCTGGACTACATGAAAAGAGACAGAGGAGCTCTCTGAGCATGTAGCCCAGGCTGGTATGACCCTGACCTTGAGTAGCATCTTACCCTCACCAAGAATGATGCCACAATATGAAGACAAGATGATCAATTTCAACAATTGGCTTAAGTATTGGTGTCATTCAAAGGGGATCCAATGCCTGTCAGCCTGGGATGACATGCTCGACAAGCCACGATGGTTCACTAGGGACAGCTTGCACCTGTCACCCCTGGGCTTTCGGATATTGGCAGAGGCTCTTGCTACCCCCATAGTGCCTTTTTTAGGCAAGGCTCAAAAGACAAACCCACCTCCATAGGTATCACAAGGGATAAGAAACTAAGAGTAATGCTACTCAACGCCAGAAGTCTAAACCTCATGATGCATGCACTCGAAACTCTCCTTAGCATGGAGAACATCGATATCTGTGAAGTAACAGAAACCTGGTTCAAGGCTCCCGAGAGCACCCCAGCACTACTAGCTTATACCTCATACCATGCTTTTCGGCCCCAAAACTTGGACCGAACCACAAAAGGAAGGGGAGTATCAATATTCGTCAAAGATACCCACACCTCCAGGTTGGTGGCACAGCACGAAGCATCAGAGACTATCCATGTGCAACTAACAGTGGGTAAAACTGCCTTCCAGTTTATAGCCTCCCAAACCCAGGAACCCCACTCGGCCTTCCTGGGAACACTGGATAATATGAGGGTCTCTCCAAACACCATTATATTGGGCGACGTCAACTACCCAAACTTAGACTGGGAGCATTACTCTAGCTCCAACACCCTAGCCCAAAGGTTCCTAGAATTTATAAACTCAAATGCTATGGAACAACTTGTTACCACTCCCACAAGAGGGGAAAACATACTGGACCTGATCATCACCAACATGGGGACTCTATGCTCCAGACCAGAAGTGTATCCCTCACTGGTAAGATCAGACCATAAACTAATCTCACTGGATATTCACATCCCGACCCCACCCCCTGCCCAGAAAACCACAGTGAAAAACTTCTCTAAAGCAAACTTCACACTCCGCAAAACCAAGGTGGAATCCTTCAAAGCCCCTGGGCCTGTGGAAAATATGGCCCAGACCGCAGAATCCTTTATAAATGCATTCTATGAACCCCTTCAGGAATGCATGGATCATGCAATCCCAAATAAAACCAAGACCCAATCCTCCAAAGGCAGATGTCCTGTCTGGTGGACCTCAGCCATAAACAAACTATACAATAGAAGGAGGAAGCTACTACATGATAGAGCAAAATCCCAAAAAGGGAAGGCATCTCTGATCAGTATTAGCAAAAAACTATGGGCACTCATAAAATCATCTAAGGCCAGCTTCGAGAGAAAAATTGCACAAGACACTAAGGATAATCACAAGGCTTTCTTTAGTTATGTTAGGAACCTGGGTGGGAATTCCCAGATATGCTCAGAATTAGTCCAAAATGACAAAAAATACACTGAACCCACAGACATTGCCAACATCCTAGCTGACAGGTTCAGCGCAAACTTCTCCCCCCCTCCCCATCAAAAGGGCAAATATCTATCTATCCCAGCAGAGTATTGCCCCCCTGACATCTCAGATGCTCAGGTAAGAGCCGCCCTCTCCAAAGCAAAAAACACAGCATCAATGGGACCAGACGGTGTCCCGGGCTGCATCCTACATGAACTCCAAGAAGAGCTAAACCCAAACATAAAACTACTGTTCAATCTCAGCCTTACTACAGGATATGTACCCAAAGAGTGGCGTACAGCAACAGTGGTCCCTCTCCACAAAGGTGGTGCCTCAATGGATCCTGGAAACTATCGCCCCATAAGCCTGACTAGCTTGGTCTGCAAAGCTATGGAAAGGATCATCATGGACCTCATAAATAAAGATATTGGGGACCTACAGACACTGGATCCTACCCAGTTTGGCTTTGTTAAGGGCAGATCCTGCCTCTTAAACCTGGCCGATTTTTTTGAAACAGTCACCAAGGCCATTGACGAGGGGAAGGTGGTCCACACAGCCTACCTGGACCTCGCAAAAACCTTTGATACAATACCCCACTCAGGCATTATAGATAAGCTCACCAGCTTAAATATAAACCCCTATGCCACTAGATGGGTTGCAAACTGGCTCAAGGAAAGAACTCACATGGTTAGAATTGCTGGAGCCATGTCAGACTCCAAACCAGTTACAAGTAGTGTCCCACAAGGCTCAGTCCTGGGACCTCTCTTGTTCGGTATATATTTCTCAGAGGTACAGGCCAACAAGGAAGGACTGCGGCTGACCAAGTTTGCAGATGACTGCAAACTGGGTGCCATAATCGACTCTCCAGCCGACACAAGCATCCTCCAAAAGGGCCTCATAAAAACAGACAACTGGTGCCAGAGCCATGGCCTCAAGCTAAATGCCAAAAAGTGTATAGTCATCCCCTTTGGCAAAAACAAAGTGCCCACAAATTACCACATAGGTGGTAATCCATTAAGTACTGAAGAAGTAATTAGGGACCTGGGGACCCAAGTTGATAGCAATCTCTCATTTGACAACCACGTGGCCAAAGTGGTTAGAAAAACATTTTATATAGCCCACCTAATTATGAAGGGATTCACATCTAGATCAGGGGAGGTCATCATGCCTCTTTACTCATCCCTCATCAGGCCCATAATTGAGTACAATGCCCCTTTTGGGATGTACCTTACCAGACACCTGCAGCAACTGGAAAGACCCAAAAAGTACCTCACCATGAGGATCAAAGGGCACAAACCGATGCCATATGCTGCCCGGTTAAAGAAACTCCAGCTCAACTCAGTGGCATACCACCTGCTCAGAGGCAATCTCTGCCTGACATATAAAGCCATGTCCAATCCAGAATTAATGGACATGCTGCACCTCAGAAAATCCAAATCCCATCGAGCTACGCTCGAGACTTAAACCTCAGCACTGAAATAAATAGGACATGCTGGAGGGACAGATTCATAACCCAGAGGCTCCCTTCACTCTGGAATAAAATCCCAGTCCAGGTTAGGCAGAGTCCCTCACTGACTCTCTTCAAGAGGAATCTTGATGAGTGGATGGGAGATCGTAGGTTTACCTCGGGTATCACTTCTGTGTCACTGTTAGACAGAGGCACAGTATACTAACCTCGAAAAAGGGCATAGCAAAATTCATTTAAAATGGGTGGTGAAAGCCAAACACACTCTGGCTAGGCTTATAAATGCCCTAGGGCAGATAGCCTAGTATGAACCTATGAACCTATAAACCTATAATACGATTACTTAGCTTCCAGAATAGTGCATTGTCACAATTGGCCAGCTGTCTTTCTTATGGTAAGCTGTTATGAGTATATTTTTTACAAATGTGCAGGGTAGCAATGGGAACACCCTGCGCTAACTCATATGCTAATGCGGTAATGGCATATTGGGAGAGCACATATATACTAGAGCAGTTGGATTATTCAGGTAGTATAGTCTATTATAAACGTTTTATGGATGATGTTTTTTTGATTTGGAGAGATACTGTTGAAGCTTTGAAAGAATTTATTAATTATATTAATGGAACAGCACAGTTCCTTCATTTTACAGCGAAGTGGTCTAAGTATCAGACAGACTTTTTAGATGTACAGTTGACTAAAGATGATGACAGTTTACATACTGAGATCTTCAGGAAAGAGTGTAGGAGGAATGCGTTGTTGCATCGCAATAGTATGCACCCAGCACACATCTATAAGAACATAATAAAGAGTCAAACATTAAGAACTTCTAGGCTCACTAGTAATGATGAGACTTTAAAAGATAAATTAGATGGTTTGAGGAAGGATTTTCAAGATAGAGGCTACCATCCATGAGATTTAGAAGTCATACAAGAACTTGATAGACTAGAGCCAGGGAAACCATTTATTAAGAGAGATAACACAACATCAACCCTGAGATTTAATAGGGTACCCCAACTGAACATACACAGAGTAACCATCCCCTATACCAATAATAACAAGAAAATTCTGGAGATAATTAATAAGAACTGAAATATTTCAGTATTAGATGATAAAATAAGGGATATAGTAGGTGAAAAACCAAGGATGTGTTACAAGAATACTAAGTCCTTAAAAAGATTACTCTGTTATGAAGAAAATAATAAACAGAAGGATATTAATTCCATGAGGAAAAAGACTTTCCCATGTCGAAACTGTAACCAATGTACATATATGGCTAGCAGTAATGTGTTTATACATCCAGATACCTCCCGACAATATACTATCAATTATTACAGTGATTGCAAATCTAGAAATCTAGTTTACCTAGCAGTGTGTCAAAGATGTAAATGTTTTTACATGGGCAAGACAAACAGGACCCTTAGGGAGTGAGTGAGAGAACATATATATGCAATAAACAAAATGGATGAAACCAATGCGCTTGCGAAGCATGTTGTACATACTGATATTACACATAGGTTTGTTTTCATGGTGCTAGAGATAGTACATAAGACAGAGAGATTAGGAAATATTAAACAACACACTAAAAAACAGGAGGGCAAATGGATTATCAGACTACAAGCTGATAAAGGTCACGGTCTGAATGAAAAGGTCTCCTTGAAGTCCTTTCTAGCAGACCGTGCATTGCCCCATTAATACCTTGGTTATGCACTTCCATATTTCCTTGGTTTGTTAATGCGTTGGAACATGTATATCCTCAGAGAGTACATAGTTTTTATGAAGAGTTATGGAACACAGTTTTTCAGTGGAACACCCAGGATTTCTTACATGTGAATGTGTTTTATATTTTAGTGAGAATTTTGAATGCTTTATATATGCTTTCCATACATAAATGCTATAGAGTGTATATGCATAAATTTGATGTAGACAGTGTTTTTTGAATTTGTTGCTTTAAATTGTAAATGAATATCTTAATTGATATCCATGTTTTATTGGTTGGTTCTTTTACAAAAAGTATTTAAAATGGCTTTTAACAGTTGGTTTTTAATGCGCTCACCCATCACTCCCAAACTGAGTCCACCATACAAAGATTTTTCAGCTCTTGACCTCATTCTAGATAAATATGACTGATTCCATTAGGAGCTATATGAGAAAACAGCATCCAGGCTGCATACAATATACAGAAGTCCATTTGATAGGCATTAATTGTCCTTGTTTGCCTCGCTGTATTGTTGTGCTGCAGTATTTTATAGCTGCTATGAAGGATGAAGAATAAATAACATTCACCACCTAAAATGCCATGATGTTCAGCAATTAGCATATCACTGAAGGTATTGGGTCTCTCTCTATAAAAAGAGATATCACATAAGCTTCATGACATCTACTACTCTTCAAGTGTAATGAATTAAACCAGTGCAAGCTGCATGTCCAGTAAAGACATAGGTGCCAAATCAGGGATATTTGCACTGCTAGTGCTTGAGTATAACTCAGCTGTAGTACTGACCTCTATGTAGTTGTGTCTCTTTCAAAAACACAGGAGGTTGTGGTGATAGCAGTGCATGTATGTATGCAAGTATGTGTGTGTGTATGAGTGTGTATATGTATTTACAGTAAGGGTGGTCCATGGCACATTTTAATTAGATTTTAGTTTCCACTCATGCATTTTATTATCTGTGATTAACATTGTTTATAGGTTCATAGGTCTGTACTAAGTTAATAACCGCAAGGGTCTTTTTAAGCCTAGCCATGTATCCCAAATCTCTGACAAGTTCTGGTACCCGTGATAAGTGTAAGTATGGGCCTGGGTGGTGGACCATTTACAGATTGCCTGTGCCGATTAGAGACATAGGTGCCAAACCAGGGATGAATTTCCTAGTCCACTTCCAATTGGCCAAGTCACACCTGAAATGGGTTGGGAGGGAACTTTGCTTCATATAGATGAGGAGCCTGTTCCAAAGAAGGGTTAGTCTCTGGGATACATACCTGTCATTCCAGTAGGTCAACTTTATGTCACAGGCAAAGTTTAAATCTTTAAAATGGGTAATTCTGGTGCTGTTTGTTTTGCAGATATGCAGGAGATCCATCAGGATAGGGTCTAACAATACCTTAGATCTTTCCCAAATAGCCTGTAGGAGACTGAATGCAGGGATAGATCTTTGAGGTGGTCTGCACAGCACATGTTACTTATATCCTGTATTCTTTTAGTGAGGAACATCTATGGACATTCCAAATATTGCATGTGCCTGTTTAGGTACATATCAAAGAGGGCACCGTACTAAATTATAGGTCTGACAAATGTTGAATACAGTGGAACAATGACCTCAATGGACCTAGATGCAATACCTTCATTTATAAGTTGCACAAAAAAGAATGATTTATTCACTACTCTACACACATGATGGTCAAAGGCTAGATTACTGTCTATGTGTGTTCCCAAGTCCCTGACTAGTGGGTCAACTGTTAGGTGTGTGTTATCAATATGAGAGTTACCAGGGGTGGATGACTTCCCAGAGGATACTATTATGCATTTCTTGGCATTTGGTTTTAGTCCATGGCTCTGACACGTTATTTGTCTGTGCCAGCCCTTCCTGGAGAACACTTGTGTCAGTGGGGGATTCTATGACTGGTCCTAATTCACAATAATCTGCATATTTAGCAAGATAGAGGCTTTTGACATTGTCCTTGACTTCACAGAAGTAATGTCAAAAAGGAGTGGTCCCAGGACTAATCCCTGAGGGACTCTTCTTGTAAATGGCATATTTGTAGAGGTGGACTCCCCAGTTCTAACTTCCTGAGTCCTATCTGTGAGCAAGCTGGCTATCCATCAAGTGACATAAGGGTTTATACCTAACCTATAGAGTTTGCCAACGATGCTTGAGTGGTGTACTGTGTCAAATGCCTTGGCCAGGTCATTGTAGGCAGTGTGAACTGTTTTGTCCTTATCCATTGCTTTGGTGAATTTCTCAAAGAAGTCTACCAGGCTGAGTAGGTGTGACCTACACTTGGTGAAACCCAGTTGGGTAGAGTCCAGTAACTGGAAGTTTTCTATGTCATTATTAATAATTTCCATGATAATTCTTTACATAGCTTTGCATATGAGATTAGTGAAACTTATGGCTTTAGTTTCTAGAGTCTATTGATAGCCCACCTTTGTGCAGAAGGATGACTGTTGCCTTTCTCCATTTATGAGACACGAAGCCTGTTTGGAGGCTACAGTTAAATAATAATTTCAGAGGGCCTGATAGGTCATGTTTCATGCTATTTAAAAGGCATCCAGGGATTTTTCTGGGCACATTGATAATCTTGGACTTAAAGAGATCATTGAGGACCTGTTCCCTAGTGATTGCAGGGGGACTTATATTCAATGGTATTTATTTCCTGAGGGAAGGTTGAAGGGTGAAGAGAGGGGGGCAAAGCTAGAGCTGAATTTGTTGGCCAGTAAGTTTGCTATATCTTCTGGCTCAGTGCAGGTGGCTCCATTTACAATTAGCTCTGCTCACAATTGTGTATTGTTTTTGAGGTTGTGGACATTGCTAAAGAATGCCTTGTGGTTGTTCTTGACCTGGAAGGTCAAGTGTACCTACATTTTGGCTTTGGTAGACGTTATTTGCCTTCTGAGTTGTTTGGTTGGTTTGATGAGCGTGCCTTTAGACTGCTGCGCGCTGCACCTCCTAATTTCTACCATCATTTTCTTCTTTCTGTTATATAATCTAGTGATGTTGTGATTTCCCCCAGGGTGGCATGCTTTTTGGGATAGTTCTGTACTGCTTCCTGATGGGTACAGCTGCATCTATGTAGCTATTAGCATGCTTATAAACGGTTTCTGTGAACAGCTCAGCACAGTCAGCATTGTTCTCATGGGGGCTTGAAATTTTGCTATGTTATCACTTAATAATAGGAAGATAACCTTAAAGGAGTTTCTGAACATTCCAGGCTTAGCTATGGTTCTGGGTTTTATTTTTACTTCAAAAGAGACCATTATGTGATCTGGCCTTACCAGAGAAGGCATTACACTAAGGAGTGTGCAGCATTCTCCATTATTAGTAAGAGCCAGATACAGCGTGTTTGCACTCCTGGTCAGAGTACTGACAATCTGGTCCAGGGAGTCTATGCTTACAAACTCCAGGAATCTCTGTGCCAGCACATTTGGTAATGTATATGTTTTCCAGTTAATACTGGGGTAATTAAAGTCACCCATAAATATGGTATTGGGTTGGTAGGTGAGTGTTTCTACTAAGTTTAAATACATGTTATGGGTTTCCTGGGTCATAGTGGGGGACCTATAGCTTGCAAGGAAGTTGTATGGGATTTTGCCTATGGTGATTTGAATGTGGAGAAGCTCAAGTGCATTGTCCTGCTTGGTTACATTTGAAGTATATTTATTTTTTATGTAAACTGGGACACCTTCACCTTTAGCCCTTCTCTGTGTTGTAGCTGGTTTAAATTTGTGGAAAGCATTATAGCCTTGTACTGCTGGTGTGCTCTTTGTAGCTTTACGCCATGTTTCAGTGACTGCACAGACACAAACATGCTGTACGGTGAGGAGAACTGGTAGGGAGTGGAGTTTGTTTTATAAACTCCTAGCAGGAGCAGCCTTACGTCAACTGATGCCCCCTCCCACACCACCTGGTGCCCCCATCCTGGTCTACCTACACCAAACAAATACTGGAAAAGCGCCCCTGCTAGAGCGGCACCCTAGGCGGCCGCCTAGTTGGCCTATGCCTAAGGTCAGCTATGACTCCTAGCAGTGAACAGTAATATGTTTAGATTTTCTTGGTTTTGATTTGCTATGTTGAAGTACTTTCAGCTTGGCATTGCCTAAAAAGGGCTCTATGGGTGAGGACAGTGTTTTACCTAGTATTCAAAAGCCTAGAAGGGAGAAGAGCAGACCATCCCTTGCAAAGCAGCATGACCTTTTGACCATCTCCTTCCATGCTGACAGATTTTTCCACCCCCTTAGAATGATACCAGAAACTAAGCCAATTATTAATGTCAGAGATAACCAGAGATTTAAAGAACAGAAGAATGGTATAAATGATTGAGTTACTTTTTAGAGTACTGCTAAGTGTTTATTATATGTTATCTGTTTTTATGTGATAATTTTCACTGTATACTCTTATAAATGATTGTATGATACTCTGCACTAAAAATAGCTGGAATTTCAAATGCAAAGCCAGTGCTGTGTGGAGACTTTTTAAAATATCCACATTAATTTTTAAATTATGTGTTAAATTTGAATAAATCATGTTACTGTTTTGAGACTTTTTGTTGGTGGATATTTATTTAAACACTGCAAATCATGTTGTGATTTAAGTCGAAAGAAGCCTAGGAGATGAAAGTTTATACGTCTGGTTGAAGAAATAGTTGCTAAAATTATTTTCATTGTGCCAGATTTGCTTTTCCTGGTATTCATTATAAGTTTTTGGAGCCTAGATGACTCTGCCTATTCTGACATTTGATGTAGCTAGCTTAAAGCACAAGCTTTGATGCCTTCAGTCTCAGTTTGCTTAGTGTGTGACCTTCAGCAAATGACTTTTTTGAGTATGTACCTTTAACACCTAGTGGGTGTGGCCTGAGCCTTTAAAAATGAAGTTATCACCTTACAACTCTAACAAATACTCATTGACAGAGGTCAAATATCAATATAATTGTGTTTGCCATCATGTATGCTTCAAGATAAAATATTCTGATACCTTACATGAAGCATGGTTTTGGAATTATTAATGCAAGTATGAACAAGTAATATTTGACACCTAGAGGAGCAGTAGGAGGTAACTGCAGATGCACCTGGAGGCGTCACTCAGATGTAATGAGTTATTGTTTCTGGGAACCCCTGAATACGGGCTATGAGATCAGTGGGCTTTGCTGGTTAACAAATAGGCATTTTTTTGTGTTTGTTATATGATTTACATATGTGACCAAAGGTTTTCCTACATAGTTCTCTCCTTTTCCCACATTTTCCTTAAATATAACAAGTGCTTAGACTCACAGAAATAATACAGATATATTTTAGATGTTCTGTCTGACATAATGGTGTGTCACTTATTGCTTGGTTTAAAGATTTTTTTCCTTCCAGCTTATGTGTTGTGTCATGCATGTCCAGCAAACATATTACAAGATAATTAAGCCTGCCAGCAATACTAAAGATTTTTGTAGATTTGCAAAGTATGTTTACAGAGCGATCCTGCTAACGTTGTCAGTGATGTCACAAAATAGACCTGCTAACATCGCTACTGTTTTTTTTCACACTAGTAATGATGCTTCACAGCCTTGATGCCCAAAGTAAAATTATTTCATACTGCTTACTGCAGTTTTCTGGCACTGCAGAAAAGAGAATATATATATATATATATATATATATATATATATATATATATATATATATATATATTTATGAAACATTTTGGTAGTTTTTAGATTTATTTAAACTAAGATTTATGAACATTTGTGCTACAGGACTATGAAGCAACATTTGCAAATAAGCAAGAGCTTTGTACCTTGCATAATGTGTGCAGACCTTTTAAATGCAGCAAATGTTTCTTGAAAAGAAAACCCTTAAAGGTAAACCACACTGAGTAATTGATCAATCTGTATGAACACATGCTATCTTTTTCTGTGGTCTTGTTGCCTACACTATCTCTGTTTATAGACTTGTCGCATTACAAGTGAGGCTAGCTGTTTCACTGCTGTTTATAAATTATCCCTTTGCACGTCTAACCTGATAAAGTTAACAAGCTTCCTTGTTATGGTATATCTATTCCATTATTGTTGCTTCTAAACAAATGTGGCCAAGAAGTATCATCCAATGTTTAAGCTCATCCTTTCATGTTGCAGGCATAGCTGGCTTGTCTTTTATTCTTTAAGCAGTCCCTTGCCTTTTGATTATTTCTGCTCATCTGGCTGGTGCAGTGCAATACTGCTATAATTATTCATCTCTGTTTGCTAAATTTGTTAGCAGAAATAATAATTTGTTGTAAAAGGGGTCCTCATTTGATTAGTCCCAGACTTAAGGTGATGTATATTACCACTATTCATTGAGGACTAAAACAAGCCTCACTATCCTGACCAGAAGAAAGTTCCTGGTCCCTGAATAAAAATGAAAAAAAAGTTCAAAGGGAGCATCAAGCTAATGAGTTTAATATACAAATGTTAGAACATGCAGCATACATACATACATAAGTACATACATACATACATATATAAGCTTTCAAATATGACTCTCCTTCATATGCTGAAAAACACATAGGCACCATTCAATGTTGCAGTCACTAGTGGCCCCCTAGTACTGGAGGCCCCCAACAACAGCATGTTATCTTATGTTGTTATTTTATTACATGTTTGTTAAACCAATAAAAGCTAGTACAGCAATCCCATGTACTTAATAAATCAGCTGGGAATGGGAAATAATAACGCTTAGAATGATGACTCCTAAGGATTCGCACTGTTTCTACTCCTTTAAAATTCAAAGATATCTCAGGTTGTAGTAACAGTGTTTTGTCAAGTTCCAGGCTTCATAATTTCATTAAATGTTTTAATACTGACTTAACGCCCTTGACTTAGTTAACTCCTACTGGTGGGCACTCTACACTAAACCTAACATGATAGCTCTTTTAACTCACCCGTGATACTTGTTGCTTTGAAGGACTCCATATTCATCCTTGACTCTGTGGGGCCCCACAAAAGCAGCTGCTGGGTGAGTGAAAATGATGAAAATAAAGAATCGTTTGTTCTCCAGTAATGTGCTTCATCCTAACCAGGGTTGAGATATGACCTTTTTAGGATAAAGTCAGCGATCAGTGAATGAAAATGAATGAGGTAAGCCTTATACATCAGCAAATCGACCAGACCTGGGATTTTAAGAAAAGGTGCTACTGATCTTCAAGGATGGTTTTCTCTTTCATGGGGGTTTATAAATAGTGGCAGGGCACCAGATATTAAAACTCTTAACTTCTTTGCTCAAGAATTCAGAGCAAAGTGAAAAATAATAGCAGAATAAAGGTTCATAATCAAAAAACACTTTTACATATTGCTCTAATTCACTTAAAGTTAATGGAATTTCATGTTTTGCATCAACATGCGTTTTTTGGACAGTAAGAGGCATGAAGCTGTAATGTCTAGCACTATTGACTGTATGTAATCCTGAATGATTTACTAGCAAATCAGAATTTTTTATGATGGGTAGGGCAAAAATATCAGACAAAAACAGGGACAAGGACAGTGACAGGTATATAATACTCCCGACAACTGCTAAACAAGCATCCCTGATCTGGTATGGCAGTACTAGTGCACACAGTGTATTGGTATTTGCTGGAATCAGTGTAAAACTAGTATTGTTATGGCTTATGCCTGAGTGTGTGTGTGTGTGTGTGTGTGTGTGTGTGTGTGTGTGTGTGTGTGTGTAGTGGGGATGTAACTGCAATGTATGAGTAAAAAGGTGGCCATAACTTCTTTCACTTACCATCATAAACGTAGACCTTGCACATGGAGATCTTTATTGGTTTGGCAGGCAGAGGACGTGTGTGAAAGCAGCAGCTCATTCTACAGTGGTACAGTGAGAATCATTGCCATTTCACTTACTTTGCTCTGGTTGAGGTCTTGACTGTGGCTTTTTGTATGTGGGGTATGCATGCCCTTCCTGGCTCTGTGTGTGAATCTGTGCAATCTGGTTTACCTTAAAGACATGCAACAGGTGAACTTGCATTCCTCCAGATTCTGTGATGATGAACATGCAGCGAGTGTGTATGTGTGTGTGTGTGTGTGTGTGTGTGTGTGTGTGTGTGTGTGTGTGTGTGTGTGTGTCTGTGTTTGTGTGTTAAATGTCACTGATTTTTATCTGTCCACACATAATAATGCTGGGCACATGCATAACTCTTCTGGATAGTGGTAAAAAATGCAGTTAAGTAATTATCTTTAAAAAATAATGCATAAAATAACATTGCAGAACAATCATACCCTTAGAGCATCTAGGGATCTGGTCACCTGTACATCCCAGACTGTATAAATGGATTTTGACATGGAATTAGTGCTGGTCTCTGCCATCAGCTGCACCCTTACTAGAACTAGCCCTGCTCAGAGGTGTGTACAGATGGTTGCCATAGCTTGTGTCTGGCGGCTGGGATGGTGGTCATTACATTTTTAGTTTTCCTCACAATGAAACCTCAGAGATGTGTACAGGGGCTGGAGGCAGTGTAATCACTGTTTCTTTTGCTTTCCTCAAAGAAGTTAGAGGTGTGCAAAAAGCTTAATAGCACTTGTGTAGAGCCACTATACTAGGAGCAACAAGTTGGAATACATTTCTGTGATTACTATTTTTTCACTTTAATTACAATTAAACATCAGGCATGGGATGAGGGAGTGTAGAGTCATTATATGTATGTGTATGACAGCAGTCACTTGTAATACACAACTGTGGCCATTTGAACAATTGCTTTCATCTCACTCTAACACCAGAGGGATGCATAGACAGTGACTGTCTTTTTTTTTTGGGGGGGGGGGGGTATGGAGGCAGGCATTATTTCCCGATAGAATGTGTTAATCTTCTCAAAAATTTGTCTAGTTAGTTTATTGCAACCTAATATTTTATCAACATTGAATATTTAGTCTTAGGCCCAACTTGTGTCTTTTTTGAAAGAAAATAAAAATTAGACAAATTATTATGCGGGAACATTGGAGTATGTGTGTGTGTGTGGGGGGGTGGTGGAGTGGGTGAAACAGTAGGCAGTGGGGCGGCACTGAACTCTTTGCCTATGGCACCATTTCACCTAAGGCCAACCATGTACATAAGATTACTGTAACTTACCATCACTGCAAATAGATGTCAGTCACTACAGCAACAATTTCACAGGGTACTGGAACAACACAAAGCTGGATAACTCAATAGATATCCACCATAAATGAAGGAAAAATATGTTTTTATTCCACAAACAAACAGGCAAGCACTTTCACCCAATAGGGCTTCATCAGACCATGTAAAACAACTGAGTTAGCATCCATTTATACTAAAAACAGAGGGAAATCTACAATCAATTAGTTCTTAAAGACACATTCAAATAATTAAGACCATTTTGCAAAAAACTCATATAAAAGCAGACTTCCATAATATATAAAAAATGTATAAAATATATAATAAATATATACATATAAAAAACAATTCCTAAGCATCATGTCTCAAGGAAAAATATAAAAATATATAATATAATGAATATATAATTAATAAATAAAAATAAAAATCAAAACACAGTAAAATATAGCTATCAGATTCTCAATCCCCTTGTCATTAAGCCCAGGATACTGATCGTCCCTAAGTCTTATGATCCATCTAGTTTCCCGGGTTTCACTTACATTCCTAATACCCCCCGTAGATTGGGATAGATGACTTCCAGGACCATAAACTTAAATCAATGATTCTCATCAGTTTCCAAAACATGCTTGGAAAGTGCATTCACTGTTGACCTAATCCTCATCTGGTACAGGTGTTCATGTATCCTATCTCTAAGTCTCCTGTCCGTCTTACCCACATAGAACATATGACAGGAGACACAATATGCAAGATATACCACATGTTCTGTCTTGCAATTAGCAACCACTCAAAATCGGAACCGGTTGCTGATTTTGGAAATGAGGGCACCTTTCCTTGTAACCAATGCAATTTCTGTGACTATATAGATACAGATGTTTTTTTTGTTCTGATTTCGAGTTGCTCCTATTCATATTATTTAAATGTTAATCACTGTCAATGTCCATCTGTGAAATGGGTTGTACATAGAGATATCAAATTACAAGAGCATTGTAACTACAGTTTATCTGTGCTTACTACCCATAAAACTCTGCAGTATTAACTAAAATGTTACTTAAGAGGGTTGGTAGTGAAATGGTGATTCTTAGACTGGATGTGACCAGAGGTCCCCAACTTGACACTTGCTAGGGGCACCCAAAATGCTATCACTGGCCCTGAGCACATAGTCTTAATTACAAAAGTTATATAACATTCACATGAAAGGTTCAGTAAATCACAGCACAATATCAGTTAATCTGACAGTGCAGTACAATTAAAACTTTAAAGCTGTATGACAGTTGTTATAAATGTCAGATTACATATTTTGATATTTCTTTCTCAAAACTGGATTGTAGTTGCTAATGTACAGTATTTATCCCTGGTTCAAAATGTGAAAGTAAACATGCAATCCATTTATATTTTGCTATCTCTGTTTTTAACACAATATATCTTCCTGTAATGCTGAGGGCCAGATTAAAAAATATTTGCCTCATTACATTAAGTGATTTTTCACAATGAGTGGTGATGCACAGGGTGTGTACTGTCCAGAGAACCTGGCAGTACAATGCAGTCAGTTGAAGTGGTCAGCCATGTTTTATGCTAATGGCTGCATAAAAAAGAGCTGTGTATGATAATGAGACGGATCAACATGACAGAAAAGTTTTGACATCATGCAGTGACACTGCGACTGCATTAGGTTTGTACTTGGCCATATGCACATGTTCAGGCAGTGAAAAGTAGCGAACAATGTTAGGGGTTGCTGTAGCTATTGTAAACCAATATCTGCAAGAAGGTCTTATGGCATCCTTTGCAGCTGACAGTGTGCAACTTCACCCTTGGATGTGCTTGGTCATCAGACTATGCTTAACATTTTATGCCTTTCATGACTATGACATATTGGACCATTACTGCACAGATAAATTAGGGACATATTTCAGCCTCATCGACAGCCACACAGGAGTTGTGGAGTAAATATCCCAGTAGATACACAGGTATTTGTGGTTTTATGTGTATTAGCTACAGAGACCTTTCAGTGACCAAATGGGGACACAGTGGTGGTATCTCAGGCATCTGCCTTAAGAATACTGCATAATTTCCTGGATGATATACTTTAGCATGTCGGAGGGGGGGGGGGCATATGTGATTTCCACTTATCTCAGAGGAAAGAGTCAACACCATGCAGGGTTTCTATGCTATAGCCCATTTCTCTGAGGTACTGCACCCACATTGAAATAAAGGCCTTACCTGTAAACTGGGATGAAGGTACATGAACAGCAAAGGGTATCACTCCATCAACTTACCAGGTAGTTTGCAATGCACTGGGTATCATCTACAAAGTATGTGCAGGCCAATCTGGCAGATATCATGACTCCCACCTTTGGTACATATGTGATCTTTATCAACAGTTTGTGAGGGGTTAGATCCCACAAGGGCATCTGGTAGTGATGATGGACATGCACTGGAACCCTTCAAAAATAACTGCCCATGCTTACCTATACACAGGCTGGCCATTCTGTGCATCAAAAAATGGAGAACCCAAATAAGAATATACAAAGGGCAGAGCAGAGTTATTGTCATTTATCAGATGTACCTGGTAGAAGTGAGACAGTTATCTTAATCTGTAATGTAACCAACAGGTAAAAATGGGAGCAGATATTGATAGTAGGACTACATACCTAGGGCATCATAAGTTGAGATTTTCTGGAATGAGTCCAGCACTGCCCCAGCATCTAGCACCTCACTGTAGAGCTCTGCAGAGGTGGCACCACTTTTAAGTGAGGCCAGAAACTCCTCATCTCCATAAGGGGTGGTTCAGTAGATGTCTCTCCACCTGTTATCCTCTGCTCCCCATGCTAGAGGCACTACTCTGGTGGTCACTCACCCGACAGCACCATATCATATGTACAGTCCTGACCATCCATGGCATTAACATTGCTGCAAATTCATGCCAGATACAGTGCTGGAAGGGCTGGCCTGCAGAATGAACTGCAAAGAGGCATTTAACATGAAGATGGAGGGCTTCTACTATCACCTTATTTTCAGCATCCATAAATGTGGGTGTGTATGGGTGGACATTTTTTTTTTTTTTTTTTTTTTTGCTTCTGTTTCTTAGGCATAGCTCTGTTAGTATGGGAAACAATGGCATTAACAGCTGTGGTCCTTAAATGGGTCTTAGAAATCGTAACAGTAATACTAGACTAATAGGTGACCTGCAATGCCTTAATTGGGCCTGACACTAACATATATGTGTACCCACAAAAAATCTTTACCTGAATATCAGGCATTTTTGTGTCCTGAGCACAATTCTCTGCCCCCACAAAATAAGCACATGACTGCAAGTTACCAAGCACATGAGCATTATAAGTGGTACACAGGTTTTGGCTAATGACATATGTGTAATGTACATGGCAATACAATGCTGTATGGTACAGTACTGTTGCTACAACTTACTATAACAAGCCTACATGGTACTATGTTCTTTGCACTTGAAATGCATCCCTTAAGAGAGGTTTGGCCAATGCATTTAGAAGTGTTGACAAACTGACATCATTTCTAGGCTTTATATTAAACAGCACACAAAAATCTAACCCTTGAATGAAAAATTAGGTGTATAGAGTAACACATAACATATAAAAGCAGATATCCTTTTAGCAACAAACCATTGCGGTAATAGTATTTAGGATTCAAACACCATGGGGGGGAATTTAATAAAACCTACATGAACTTATTTGCTGTGCAGGCATAGTGGCATGGTGCTTACACGAAAGTAAGCAGATGTAAGATCCAGTAAAGGAGCAGAGGGGCGTACATGAACGTGTGAACACGGAAGAGTCCATGAATGCTAATCACCTCATAAGCAGGTGAAATGCATGCAAATTAGGTCAGTAGAGTGATCCAGCAAGCAGATAGGCAGTCTTGTAGACCCCGTGTTGGTGTCCATAATATACATAGAAAAATTCTGTGTACAGGAAGTAAAAATGACACCAGGGACTGTAAAAGTGTAGTTAACAGTGTCAGAAATAGTATAGAGGACACAGATATGTGCAAAAGTAACCACTGTGTGTCCAAATTTGTATGGAAAATAATGTAAAATAATATTTTTTTAATATCCTGGATATGTTTGCGTGGCATGCCCCAGTGTGCAAACATGCCATTATGGAAAAAAAAATATATATATATATCTATATATATATATATATATATATATATATATATATATATATATATATATAGATATATATATATATATATATATATATATATTGTAAGAACCAGAATTTGTGCGTATGAAACAGTAATGCATTAGAGGACCCTGTGTAGAGTATGTACAATGTAGGACTGCTGTAGTTCCTAACGAGGCAGGGCCTGAATCCATGTAGTTACCAGGTACTGTGTATGGATCTGTATACAAATGAGCTGTGGTTACTGAATAGCACAGATCCCATTTGTTTTGGGAGAGAACCATATTGGTGTACACAGAAGAGGTACCCAACATCCAAAGGGAGTGTGTCTGCAACTTTTTAAGTTCATTGGAGCTCAGCGGCACCTGTTTGCACTATGCGCTGATCCTCTCAGCAGGGGGTGGGGGTGTCTGGTGACTGCTAAGCTTTGTTTACCTTAGGGACATGTGTTGCAGTGGGTTTGAGCATGTTTGTGTGGCCATGGGGGGGTGTCTTCCCACTGCTAAGCTTTGTTTATCTCTACAGTGTGTGTTTGCGTGGTCCACTGCAGTGCTCAGCAAGGAAGGCTGTCAAAAAAAAATTGGCTGAGAAAGCCAGTGATATACTAAGTACTGATGAGCCCTGTTTCACTTAAACTAAGGTCATTAAATCGCTTAATGATGTACTTGGCAGGTGGAATGCATCATAGCTCACCAATCACACTGAGTACACCTGCAGCAGAGCACTATAAAGTATGCATACACCCTTCAGTCAGATTCTTCCCCATACTCTGCACCATTGGAGTACAGACTTGGGAATTTTAACCTACAGAATGCTAGGGGCTGCTGCAGGTCTGCTTCATATGTATGTGCTAGATGGTGAGGTCAATGCAGCTGATGCTGACCGTAGGCCTAGACTGAGAAGGAGAAGAGTGTTCAGGCCCAGGGTAACCTACCAGGAGCTAAATGAGCTGGAGATTATAGAGCACTATAGGGTGGACAGGGACATACTACAACAACTCAGTGAGCTCTGCCACCCTCAACTCAGACCCAGAGGCAACAGAGGGGAGGCCATCCCAGTGGATACTAACTACAGGTACTTTCCAAAGACCAGCTGGGGACATGATGGGGGGTCTCACAGGCATCTGCTTCTAGGGTACTCCACCAGTTCCTGGATATCATGCTACCACATGCCAATGAGCACATTTATCTTCCCCACACCCCTGAGGAGAGCGCCAGCAATATGTGACTTTTCTACCATGTAGCACACTACCCTGAGGTACTGGGTGCCATAGATTGCACTCATGTACACATCAAGGCACCACCCGGTGAAGAGGGTAGAATCTATGTCAACTGCAAGGGGTACCACTCCATCAACTGCCAGGTTGTGTGCAATGTCCAGGGTTTTATCATGAATATGTGTGTGTTGGCAGCCATGGCAGTTATCACCACTCCCATATCTGGCATGTATCACAGCTATATCAGATGTTTGCTAGGGGGGACATCCACATGGCCATTTACTTGGGGATGCTGGCTATGCACTGGAACTATGGATAACGGCACCCATCATAAATGCACACACACCCATTAAAGAATGCCATAAGGCATGTGCACAGACCAGGAAAATCACAGAGTTTGTGTTTGGCCTGGTGAAGTCATGGTTCCGGAGCCTCAACATATCTGGTGGAGCCTTGCAGTACTCTCCATCCACATGTGCACAGATGTTCACAGTACATGCAGTAGGATCAGCAAAGGGAAGAGATGCACACCCCCCCACCAGTGCCTAGGTCACCATAGCCACACCTACAGGGAGACTTGGAGGAGGAACCCTCTGAGGCTGTCCCTGCAGGCAGATGTAGGCATGTCCAATATGCCCTGGCCTTGGCCAAGATCCAACGTACAGCACATGCAACAACAACCTATGGCCCTAGTGACTGACACCATACTCCAACTTGCATACATATCACTAAAAATGATGCCAGCAAGGTCACAGATAATACCTCACCATGTATTGTCTGTGGACTGCCCTGCATCAGACAGAGTCAGCCTCGAACTACAGGTCTGTCAACTGCTGCATTGCAAGGTAAGTCACTCTCCTGTACTCTACTTGCAAGGGACACTATAATATGGTAGCATATGTATGGACCTATCGTATGTATGCAAGGGAATATAGTGGGCTATATATAGTGTGGTACTGGGCTACTTGTAGAGATCAATAGTGGGATACTGGGCTACTTGTGCAGATCTAACAACCTTTTGGGACAACAGGTACTCTGTTCACTAGTATGTGCCCCATAATAGCCACTAAGCCACATGACTGGTAACTCCATGACAGTAGATAGGGAGATGTCTACATATCAAACTGCAAACAGCCACATATGGCCAGACTGGTAAGTGTGCACACATAGTAGGGAAATTGCCAGGTATCTCACTCCTAGGACACTAGATACAATAACAGTACCAAACAGTATCACTCTGTTAGCCATACATACTAACACAAGACCACTTTGGGTGTATATTAAGTCAGCAAAATGGCATTACAGAGAATGCCATTTTGTCGACACATATACAACGAAAGCTGACAACAGCAAAACCCCAGGTCACCGATTTTTTTCCCTGGGAAAAATCTGTAGGCCAACAAAACACAACACACCATTTAAAACAATGATTTGGCCCCCACACACCCTAACTAAATATACCAACTCTGAGATTGTACTACAGTGGGGTAAAGGGCAATGTCATGGCTCAGGCCAAGTGATTTTTTTTCCCAGGGAAAAAAAATCTCTGACCTGAGCTCTCGCTGTTGTCAACTTTTGTTCTATATGTGTCAGCAAAATGGCATTCACTGTAATGCCATTTCACTGGCTTAATATAGACCCAGCCACTTTGCATACTCCACGAGTACTGTGCCTGCATCAACATGCACAACAAACATAACCTGTGGCATATGTGATAAGTACTGTGAGCTGTAGTGTATAATACTAGTTAGGTAGGAGTACTAATCTCACATCCTCCAGCTCTGTGTGAATGTACTAATGTATCCTCTCATAGCACTATGGACATGCTCATATGTGTTGTCTCTGTGCAATGGTATGCATTTTATGGCCCTGTGACTGGCTGATGGTCTCTAAATTCCCTCCTCTTCAAGGCCTGTGAATGTCATCCACCTTAAAAGCACTGTCTGACTATCTAACAACAGATAAACTCCATGTTGCATGCAATAAGTACTGCAAGCTATAATGTGTAATACTGCATAAGTAGGAGGTATAAACTCACATCATCCAACTATGTGTGTGCGAATATATCACCATGCAGCACTTCAAACAAGTCCCTATGGGCTATCTCTGTGCAATGGTTATGCATTTTGTGCCCACTGACTAGCTGCTGGCCCACCATTGGCCTTTGGTACAAGCCCTGCTGATGTCATCCACTTTAAGAGCACTGGCTGACAGTGAATTACCAGATAAGAAGTGTGGCACATGGGATAAGTCTTTTGAGCTATAGTATGTAATACTAGATAGGTAGGAGTTCTAATCTGACAACAGTCAACTGTGTGTGTGTGTGTGTGTGTGTGTGTGTGTGTGTGTGTGTGTGTGTGTGTGTGTGTGTGCAAATATCTCTCCTTACAGCAGTACATACACACCTATCTCTGTGCAATGGTTATACATTTTAAGGTCCTATGACTACCTGAGGGCCTTTACACTGGCCTCTTTTATAAAGCCTGCTGGTGTCATCCACCTTAATGGCACTGGCTGACAGTGTACTATCAAGTAATCTCTGTGGCACATGCGATAAGTACTGCAAGCTGTATAGTACTAGATAGATAGGTATCTTGCGTGTGTGTGTGTGTGTGTGTGTGTGTGTGTGTGTCAGTGTATATATATGGTTATGCATCTTTTGGGCCTATGACTAGCTGCTGGTCTCTAAATATCCTCCTCTACAAGGCCTGATGATGTCATCCACCTTAAAAGTACTAGCTGACAGTTCAATATCAGATAAACTCCATGGTGCATGCGATAAGTACTGTGAGCTAAAGTGTATAATAATAGATATGTAGGGGTTCTAGTCTCACACTACCCAACTCTGTGTGTGTCCATGTGTGTGGGTACAGAAATATCACCTTGTATCACTACAGACATGCCCATATGGGCTATTTTTGTGCAATGGTTATGCATTTTACAGCCATGTGACAAGCTTCTGGTCCTATATTGCCCTCATCTACATAAGCATAACTGCTGTCTGCCACTGTTTAGGTTTGTAAAATTCAGAAAACCCAGGTGACATGTACTAAGGGTAGCAGACCTTTTCACAAAGTATGAATGCATAATTATTCTGACTGTCCCCATTATCCCAGACACACTCTTCTACACATATGTACCTAAGGAACCAAGCACGAACAGTGCCGCAACTTGCTGATGTCAAATTTCTGCTGTGCCACCATGACATCCTGTGCCTCTGTACTGCCACCATGTGTCCATAGAAAAACTACTCAAACCACTGGAACAGAAATACACACAGGTTCGTGATACACCTGTCATTCTGTCACACTACCTACAGTGTAACTTTATGCAACTAAGATACACAAAATGTTTGCTGTGTAGTCATGACACATGCCAGCACACAGTACCTGTCATGGCCCAGAACACCTGCCATGACATAATAATACTGCACTACACAAGTACATTGAAAGTAATGTAGTCAACCTGTGCATCAGACATATATTTGCATGTCCCTGCATTGATGGCATGGATGGCAGGGATTTGGCACAAGTATCATCACATGCACAGGGTGTGGGGTGAGGGTGCCAGAGGCCTAGGCTGTACCATACAGTTAACAGCATGTGTGTGATTCAGGAAGGGGTTCCAGTTAGATGGGCCATGGAGAGATGCTGTGTGTGTCTGTTGGTGACCTGCATGTGAAAGTGATGTTTGAGGATGTGCGTGTACACAGTCAAGCCCAGTGCTAGCCCTACATGTGTGCATGTTGGACAGCTATGGACCATACATGGCAGAGTG
The DNA here is from genome assembly GCF_019279795.1 of Protopterus annectens. Taxonomy (NCBI): domain Eukaryota; kingdom Metazoa; phylum Chordata; order Ceratodontiformes; family Protopteridae; genus Protopterus; species Protopterus annectens. Next base: position 396,377,655 of record NC_056731.1, read on the forward strand.
GACAGTTTACCATCTCCAGCCATGAACATGGTAATTTACTCTGTCAGGGGTGGCACTGGCACCACCATGCCCAAGGTCAGATGCGGTGCTAGTAGTTGATGGTGACTGCTGTCTGCTGGGTCCATGTCCCCCAGGGCAGCACCCAGGACTACATGCCCATAGCCTGCCATGTCATGGTGTGGACAGCACACTTCCCTATGTAGCACAGGAGGTACTGCCACTACGGGACTGTGACTGTGCATAGCCACGTGGACTCTCAGCAGATGGTGTTGCTGACCTACGTCCATGTGCCTGATGTCCTACTTCAACCAGATGTTACAGCACAGACAATGTGCGGGCAAAGACAGACACTGTCTCAGCTCACCATCTGTCCACTACATCAGTGAAATGATCCATGGCGTCACCAATGTGGTGGAGGCAGTCATGGACGTCAAACTGAGCTGCATCCATAACCATAAGCATCTGTTTGGTGTTGCATTCAGTACATGCCTGTTCCTCCATGATGGCCTGAAACATGCAATGAGTGACCTGTGATGTGACACCTGTAACTGGAGGTGGATGGACAGCAGTCCTCCCTCGAACACCTCTGTCAATTTGCCTGTGTGGTACCTCACCAGCTGTCTGGCTATGGCCAGTGTCTACACTCACTGATGTCATAGTTGTCACACTGACCTGTTCAATGTCACTGCTGTCTGTCTAATATCTGTGGCCTCTGGGGACTGGGAATGTGTGGGTATACTGACTGTGTGTGGGGACAATGGGGGCAGAAGAGTAATGTGAACCTCTGGAATGGATTCAGCCCCCGAAAACCCCATTTGTGCCTCACTATGGCCACCATCATCATCAGAGTGTGATGGGACATTAACATCAGTATGTGGGGGGGGGCAGACTCCACCTCCCATTCATCTGTGAGGAGGACGACAAAATTAGTACATTATTACCTGCGTTGTTACCTCACAGCAAGAGGTTCTCCCGTTCAATTCTCCTTTTGACTTGGGAGTGCCTTCTGTGTGGAGTCTGCATGTCCTCCCCATGGTTGGGTAGCATTCAAAAGACATGCGTGCGTAAATGGGCGTGCCTTCGTTGAAGGTTGGGAATCGAGCTGGCACCTCGGCGTTTCATAAAAATCTACTGCCAATCATTAGTGGACCAGAGTTCCGCTGTGGCAACCCCATTACTGGGAAAAAGTCGAAAGACAAACAACAAACAACAACATTACCTGCACTATTATGTATGGTAATCCACACAGACTCATACAGATGAGGAGCCATAACTGCATTACCAGTCCCACATCTTCTCATCACTGATCTCATACACAACACACAAACACACAACAACATACACAGACAAGACAACATGCACTTCAGTTACATATAGTGAATGTTGCCAGTACAATACACCCATGCATGTATACAATATGACAGTGTAGGTGATGGAATTACACGTAATACTCAGTACACCTATCCCGAGAATAATATGCCTGCTGTAGTATCACTGCTGCCGGTATGTACCATTTCCCTATAGTGTGTGACAGGCATTTTGGAGTAATTGCCTCCTGTATAGCAGGCTGCATACTTTTTCAGACTATAAGTGCAAACATTACCAAAAGCCAAAAACCAAAAACAAGAAATCAGGTAATCCACAAGTAGTAACGATAGTCCCAAGGTAATGTCCTGAATGTAAGTGTATTTTCACAAAAGCAAACGTTTTTGCTACTGTTAAGACAGCAACTTCTTCAGAGAAACTGGCAAAAAAGAAGCGCCAAATATTTAAACTTGCATTGGCGCTAATACGTATTCTCTACGTCACATTAGTTTACATAAAACCATCCATTAAGTGACATTTAGCATATATAAAATTTAAGAATTGTTTAAAAATAAACCGTAATAAAAATGTTTTTTTATAAAGCAGTTTAAGCTGACATTCCCTGTCTAAGGTTAGTAATACATAAAAAAGCACATAAAATTTTTTCTCACAAGCACAAAACATTAGTTTCAACCAGTGCAAAAAAAAACAGTTACTAATAAGCTGGTTAAAAACATATATATCTATCTAACATTTAATATTCCATATCTTCTGTTGTTGTTTAAAACAGTAACCCACTTCTAAAAGTAGTGTTTAAAAGAAGTCAGGTGAACTACACATGTAGAAAAATACTAACTACTATGTGCCAAAGGTACATACTCACTAAGTCAAATTGTACAGTATATAAATAGAAATTGTACGCATATAGGAGGACAAATCTAACTGCTAATTACAGTAAAAGATACACATATATTACATCAAGGTACTTTTCAGTTTCAATATACTAGTTATGTTACAGTTTTCATTTAAACCTGGTACGCTAAAAGCATCTAAAGTCAGTTGCCACTCTAATTCACGTACTTCCAATAATAACGGGAACGGACCACCTCTAATGTCGAAAGGAACATGATCTATAGCTTGGGACTATCATTACTACTTGTGGATTACCTGATTTCTTGTTATAAGTGCAAACATGTTAATGTTTGTACAAATACACAGTTGTGATTACCCATTGCATGCACTGTAGTTAACTGCTGTGAAATGAAACATACCACTATTCTACTCTGGCTAAGCACAAGAGTTATGCCTTCTGCAAAATGGAAGTCCTTGACATTCTTAGGGTAGATATACTCTGTAAAACAACAGTATCACACTTACCAGATACAGGACTACAGACAATGGCCACACCTGACAGATGAAAACGTGAAGGAGAAAGATTGTCAGTAATACCAAATGTTGCAGTGTTAGAAAGTAATATATGCATATATCCACATATACAGTAACTAATGTGATACTGCCTTCATTGCTGACATTCTGAGTATGTGTGCACAACCGTGCATTAAAACAGCCCACCAATGCTGATAGACCTGACACCCATATACTGGTATGCAGAGCCTGCCACAATGACTGATACAGTATTACACTGGTGAACAAAGTAAGCTTACTTGGATGCTCCTCTGATGTGGACTCTGTGACATCCACCTCCAGGATGTAAGGGCTAATGGATGTCTGGTTGTTGGTGGTTGATTCTAGGTTTGTCAGGAATTTCTCTGTAGCTGAAAGCGGTTGTTCTGTAGCAGGCTTTCCACTGGAGGAAGCATGATCCCTGGCCACAGCAGCTGCCTTTTGACATGCAGCATTGACCATATATGTTGCCTGATGTTTGACCTGCTTATAGGTCTTGTCCTGTTGGCCAATTTGGTTAACCACCCTGACAAGGTCACCCCATAATGCAGCATACTGGTCACAATTTTGATGAACTCTAGATAGCAGAATGTGATGATGCAGTGTAAGGCTATCCAGGATAACAACATTCTCTGCAGCTGTGAATGGTACATGCTTCTTGCAATGCATCGTTCCTGCAAGACAACAAGAAGGGAACACATTACAGGCCCAGATACATGGACATCCCCTATGTATAGACCCTGCACAACCAATACGGCCTGAATTATCCACCAGTCCCTCACACATCATACCCCACAGTCTGTCAACACACTATATGTCTGGCTATCACAAAGATAATATCAATACTGGGTATATCCCTGTGTGCCATAACATATTATGTTGTATGTCTTTACAATCATCACTGCAGTCTACTGTGGTGTGTCCCCTATGGGCAAGGTCCCACTAATTTGTCATGCAGCTACTGTCGGACAAATAGCTGTGTGATATTACAACTATATGGAAACAGTCCAGCAAGACCAGTGTGCCACAATGACAGACAGCAATGCAAACCCGCAGTAGTATATCTTCCCTGTAGGCATCATATCTCTCCACTACACAGATGTTTGTGGAATGTCAACATGTGCCCCACAGATGTGGTCCTTTAGGCACAAACTTGTGTCTAAAGAAATCCCAGTCCCTCCGCACCACACACTCCAGAGACCTCAAACTCATTACCACAATCAAGAGAACATGCTGCAGGGACAGGTTCATAACCCAGAGACTGCCCATGCTCTGGAATAGACTTCCCATACATGTCAAGCAGAGCACCTCACTGGCCATCTTTAAGAGAAATCTTGATGAGTGGATGGGAAATAGAAAGTTCACTCCATGGATCACTCCAGTGGCTCTACTTGATAGAGGCACTGGGAGCTGACATCAGGTGGCACAATGCCAGGGCACTTCTATGGGCTAGGCTTGTAAAGGCTCCAGGGCCATTAGCCTAGTACACACTTATGAATCTATGAACCTATGTCTGACAAATGGTTGGCTATTCATTGATGGTTGTTGTCAGACAATAGAGAATCTGGCTGTCACAAGCCAGATCCCTCAGAAAACACTTATGCTACAGTAATATCTGTTTGTCTATACATAATCTTATTTTGTATGACCAATATGCATTCTCTGTCACCTAGTTTGGGCCTGTGTCCCCCAATTAAGTATGGTTATGACATGAATCCCTGCTGCAGGGGGTTGACAGGTATATTAGCCATATCTCTCAACCAATGAGGGACGACTGTCAACAAAACAGTGCTCTAGCCAGGGTACATCAAGGACAGTCAGGGACACCTTTATAGGTTCATAGGTTCATACTAGGCTATCTGCCCTAGGGCATTTATAAGCCTAGCCAGAGTGTGTTTGGCTTTCACCACCCATTTTAAATTAATTTTGCTATGCCCTTTTTTGAGGTTAGTATACTGTGCCTCTGTCTAACAGTGACACAGAAGTGATACCCGGGGTAAACCTACAATCTCCCATCCACTCATCAAGATTCCTCTTGAACAGAGTCAATGAGGGACTCTGCCTAACCTGGACTGGGATTTTATTCCAGAGTGAAGGGAGCCTCTGGGTTATGAATCTGTCCCTCCAGCATGTCCTATTTATTTCAGTGCTGAGGTTCAAGTCTCTCGAGCACGTAGCTTGATAGGATTTGGATTTTCTGAGGTGCAGCATGTCCATTAATTCCGGGTTGGACATGGCTTTATACATCAGGCACAGGTCGCCTCTGAGCAGGCGGTATGCCACTGAGTAGAGCTGGAGTTTCTTTAACCGGGCAGCATATGGCATCTGTTTGAGCCCTTTGATCCACTTGGTGAGGTACTTTTAGGGTCTTTCCAGTTGCTGCAGGTGTCTGGTAAGGTACATCCCAAAAGGGGCATTATACTCAATTATGGGCCTGATGAGGGATGAGTAAAGAGGCACGATGACCTCCCCTGATCTAGATGTGAATCCCTTCATGATTAGGTGGGCTATATAAAATGTTCTTCTAACCACTTTGGCCACGTGGTTGTCAAATGAGAGATTGCTATCAACTTGGGTCCTCAGGTCCCTAATTACTTCTTCTGTACTTAATGGATTACCACCTATGGGGTAATTTGTGGGCACTTTGTTTTTGCCAAAGGGGATGACTATACACTTTTTGGCATTTAGCTTGAGGCCATGGCTCTGGCACCAGTTGTCTGTTTCTATGAGGCCCTTTTGGAGGATGCTTGTGTCGGCTGGAGAGTCGATTATGGCGCCCATTTTACTGTCATCTGCGAACTTGGTCAGCCACAGTCCTTCCGTGTTGGCCTGTACCTCTGAGAAATATATACTGAACAAGAGAGGTCCCAGGACTGAGCCTTGTGGGACACCACTTGTAACTGGTTTGGAGTCTGACATGGCTACAGCAATTCTAACTATGTGGGTTCTGTCCTTGAGCCAGTTTGCAACCCATCTAGTGACATAGGGGTTTATATTTAAGCTGATGAGCTTATCTATAATGCCCGAGTGGGGTACAGTATCAAAGGCTTTTGCTAGGTCCAGGTAGGCTGTGTGGACCAACTTCCCCTCGTCAATGGCCTTGGTGACTGTTTCAAAGAAATTGACCAGGTTTAAGAGGCAGGATCTGCCCTTAACAAAGCCGAACTGGGTAGGATCCAGTGTCTGTAGGTCCCCAATATCTTTATTTATGAGGTCCATGATGATCCTTTCCATAGCTTTGCAGACCAAGCTAGTCAGGCTTATGGGGCAATAGTTTCCAGGATCCGTTGAGGCACCACCTTTGTGAAGAGGGACCACTGTTGCTGTACGCCACTCTTTGGGCACATATCCTGTAGTAAGGCTGAGATTGAACAGTAGTTTTATGTTTGGGTTTAGCTCTTCTTGGAGTTCATGTAGGATGCAGCCCGGGACACCATCTGGTCCCATTGATGCTGTGTTTTTTGCTTTGGAGAGGGTGGCTCTTACCTGAGCATCCGAGATGTCAGGGGGGCAGCACTCTGCTGGGATAGATATTTGCCATTTTGGTGGGGAGTTTGCTGAACCTGTCAGCTAGGATGTTGGCAATGTTTGTGGGTTCGTGTATTTTTGTCATTTTGGACTAATTCTGAGCATATCTGGGAATTCCCACCCAGGTTCCTAACATAACTAAAGAAAGCCTTGTGATTATCCTTAGTGTCCTGTGCAATTTTTCTCTCGAAGCTGGCCTTAGACGATTTTATGAATGCCCATAGTTTTTTGCTAATACTGATCAGAGATGCCTTCCCTTTTTGGGATTTTGCTCTATCATGTAGTAGCTTCCTCCTTCTATTGTATAGTTTGTTTATGGCTGGGGTCCACCAGACAGGATGTCTGCCTTTGGAGGATTGGGTCTTGGTTTTATTTGGGATTGCAAGATCCATGCATTCCTGAAGGTGTTCATAGAATGCGTTTATAAAGGATTCTGCAGTCTGGGCCGTATTTTCCACAGGCCTGGGGGCTTTGAAGGATTCCACCTCGGTTTTGAGGAGTGTGAAATTTGCTTTAGAGAAGTTTTTCATTGTGGTTTTCTGGGCAGGGGGTGGGGTCGGGATGTGAATATCCAGTGAGATTAGTTTATGGTCTGATTTTACCAGTGAGGGATATACTTCTGGTCTGGAGCATAGAGTCCCCACGTTGGTGATGATCAGGTCCAGTATGTTTTCCCCTCTTGTGGGAGTGGTAACAAGTTGTTCCATAGCATTTGAGTTTATAAATTCTAGGAACCTTTGGGCTAGGGTGTTGGAGCTAGAGTAATGCTCCCAGTCTATGTTTGGGTAGTTGAAGTCGCCCAATATAATGGTGTTTGGAGAGACCTTCATATTTTCCAGTGTTCTCAGGAAGGCCGAGTGGGGTTCCTGGGTTTGGGAGGGTGGTCTGTAGCAGGCTATAAACTGTAAGGCAGTTTTACCCACTGTTAGTTGCACATGAATAGTCTCTGATGCTTCGTGCTGTGCCACCAACCTGAAGGTGTGGGTATCTTTGACGAATATTGATACTCCCCCTCCTTTTGTGGTTTGGTCCAAGTTTTGGGGCTGAAAAGCATGGTATGAGGTATAACCTGGTAGTGCTGGGGTGCTCTCAGGAGCCTTGAACCAGGTTTCTGTTACTGCACAGATATCGATGTTCTCCATGCTAAGGAGAGTTTTGAGTGCGTGCATATTGAGGTTTAGACTTCTGGCATTGAGTAGCATTACTCTTAGTTTCTTATCCCTTGTGATAACTATGGAGGTGGGTTTGTCTTTTGAGCCTTGCCTAAAAAAGGCACTATGGGGGTAGCAAGAGCCTTTGCCAATATCCAAAAGCCCAGGGGTGACAGGTGCAAGCTGTTCCTAGCGAAGCATCGTGGCTTGTCGAGCATGTCATCCCAGGCTGACAGGCATTGGATCCGATTTGAATGACACTAATACTTAAGCCAATTGTTGAAATTGATCATCTTGTCTTCATATTGTGGCATCATTCTTGGTGAGGGTAAGATGCTACTCAAGGTCAGGGTCATACCGGCCTGGGCTACATGCTCAGAGAGCTCCTCTATGTCCCTTTTCATGTAGTCCAGGGAGGTACGTCTCAGGTCATTCACACCAGCATGGACAATGACTGAGTCATATTTGTACTTGCCTTGGAGTGACCTGAATGCTTGTGTTATGTGGCAAATCCTAGCGCCCGACAGGCAGCTCACCGTGACCTTCTCCTTGTTCAGCCTGGTGAGCAGGACGTCAGTGTGCCTGATGATAGAGTCACCTATTACAAGTCAGAACTATTTATGTGTGACAATGACAGACACAGTGGATGTGAATTACATTACATCCTTGCTTATAGTATACAAATGTGTCATCTTGATACTCTGCTTAAGCCCTTGCTTAACTTCACCCACCCATTCAAATATAATGGAACCAGGTTATGAACAGAATCTGTCACAGATTCACAGCTAATAGTCACAAAGCCTCAAAAGAGGATTCAAAAATATGCAGAAACTAATGTAATTAAACACTTGTTAACTAAGTGATATTCTATCCTTGACAGATGGTTTAAGAATTTAAAATATATATGTTTACCTGTTATGTTTAAAATCAGATATGGCTGTGGGCTTTAACTTGTACTTTAATGTCCACTCAGTAGTAAGCCACAGATCTCCTCCAAAACCCATTTAGTATTAATAATCCAGCAGCACCGTTTCAACCAGAATATGATGTGAGCTTGTTATCATTACTAGTATGCGTTATCCATCCATCCTTAACCCCTTTTCCCATTTTTTTTATACTTTATCCCCTAATAGCATTTGCAGAATGTCCACCAGGCTGAAGGTCCTTGCTAAAGTTCCTAAGACTAAAGCAAACGCAAACACATGTGCACGCATGTACACACACTGACACACACACACACATACACACACACACACACACACACACACACACACACACACACACACACACACACACACACACACACACACACACACACACACACACACACACACGCGCGCACTTACCTCTCACTTGTCTGACTGATCGTGGTAGTCTGATGCACAGTACAAACATCTTCTGGAATTCAAATTTCACACTCGCTGAAGATGAAAATGTACTCAATCTCAGCTTCTGCGCAAAGGGCATTCTCAAAGAAGAACAAAAAAAAGTAATTTTTTTTTAATTAAAAAGAAAATATGCTTATTTTTTTCCTGACAATAAAAGATGGTCTCCTTTTTCCAGGCAGTGTCCCTTAATTATGGACAGTCCGGAAGAATTCTGGACAGTCAGCAAGCCTAGTGAGGAGAGAGAGAAATAAACAGTCCATTAATACCATTATAGTCTATTTCGTGGAGAACAGTACTGGTATCTACTCTAGAGGTCTGTCCTTTCTTTATATTTACAAGTGGACTATAGCTGCTGTAGCATGTACATACCTCTCAAGCTGTCCACATGGGGCAGTGTGGGCCAAGCCATAACAACTGTAGATAGTACACTACACAGAACACTTGCACATCAGGTGGACCTATATACCTATATAATACCAAGGTGTACTGTGGGCTGATGTAATGATACATTCCTGGTTAGATACTCATGTCAATGGTAAATGTGTGGCAGAGATATTATACACTATTAATTACATTCTGTGACAGCATGACACGAGAGATTTGTAAGTGTACAGTACAAAAACTACACTACTATCATGCCTTGCTTGATGGGCATGGGAAAGAACCCAATAACAGTGACTGCAGAGGACATCTGCATCAAATGTATTAATTGACTGCAGCAACCTTTAACAGACACTCCATGCATACAGCAATATCAATGATTACACATTTTATTTCTTCTATTTTATTTTATTTTATTAGTATTACATTTATTTATTTTATGCTCATTATGCATACCTGT